>NC_137557.1:17319346-17654033 GCF_963082525.1 Nesoenas mayeri
ACCATTCCTGGAGACATCCCAGGCCAGGCTGGACGGGGCTCTGAGCAACCTGAGCTGGTGCGGATGTCCCTGCTCATGGCAGAGGGGGCACTGGGGGAACTGGGAAGATCTTTCCAACTCTGTTCAATGCTTCTGTGATCTTTGTGTTGAAACAAGATGAGAAAGTGAGTCCATTCATCTCCAGGCTGCACGTTTCATCCGTGCTGCACAGTATGGAGCTCTACCAGGTCCTATCAATGGAGGTGTTGGGTTTGAGGAGGGTTTTGGGAGGTCCTGAAGACCAGGCTGATCACCAGCCCATTTCCAACACCCCTGTAGTATAACCACGCATGGGAGAGACCCTGGGACAGCAGAGGCAGCTGGGAGGCCGGATTAAGCCACACATCTGCATGCACCCAGATGTTAACTACCAGCTGCAAATAAAAAGTAGAGGCTGCTCAGAACGTGCTGAGGACCCTTGGGAGGTTTTGTGGCAGGATGGTGTTGCAGACTGTGTCAGTCCTTGGCTGAAAGCTGGGGATGGTTTGTGCAATACACACAAATCCCCTGGTACCCCAAACATTTCAAGCTCTACCGAAGAGCCAGTCTTACAAGACAAAAGCTCTTCCCGTGTTCTGTCTCTATGTGTTTCCTCGTTTTTCATCTTCGTCCTGATAATACCATTCATCTTCCTTTCATTCTTGGTTGTTTTTTTTCAGGGATGGCTTTGTTGTTTTTCTCAATTTTAGCCCCTTTCTTGCAAATGTTTTGTAGACATTCACTTCATTCTATCTCTCTGTCATCGTGACAGCAGCAAGATGATGAATCATCCTTCTGACCCTGTGCTACAGACAAAATAGGTAAAAAACATCATCCCTCTGGGGGCCAGGAGAGGAAAGTGCAGCATTGAATGGGGCCAGTTACTGCTCTGGAACCCTCAAACTCTGCTCTGGAACCCCCAAACTCCTCTCTGTAGGTGCAGCTGCCTTGAGGTTAAGTTCTCTGCGATACACTCCCCATTTTTCAGGCAGAAATATTCCAATGAACTCAAAGAAAAGCAGCCTCTGTGATAGGAAGTGTGATAAGGTTGCCCTGTTGAGCACTTAAAACACATCAGTTTAGGGACAGATCTTTATTTCATCTCCTCTGTGCAGGTGTTTTCTTGCACAACATTTAATAACGTGATCACACATTGCTTATTCTGCATGTTACCTTGCTTGGAGCTTATGATGAGAGCTGGTTAGGAATGTTCATCACACCAGTTGCCATTATAAAAAATATAGCCTGGATTAAAGTGATTTTTTTTTTTTCTTGTGAGATTGTACTGATGTCCAAACCGCCTTTAGTACTGGAAGTATTAAAGTACATGTGTTTTAATATTAACATTTTGCATTTGCTCCCTGGCAATTTCTTTGGAATTTGAATGAATTTCGCAGTGAGGAGCTTGAAACAAAGAGGGATGATCTAAAAATGAGACCTTTCATGTGACCTTGGACTGCGAACTGGCTGAAGGGAAGAAGCCAGAGTCGTGGTCAATGGGCAGAGTCTAGTTGGAGGCCTGTATCTAGTGCAGTGCCTCAGGGGGCAGTACTGGGGCCGGTATTATTCAATATATTCATCAATGACTTGGATGAGGGAATAGAGTGACTGTCAGCAGGTTTGCTGATGACACCAAGCTGGGAGGAGCGGCTGACACTGGAAGCTGTGCTGCCATCAGAGACCTGGACAGGCTGGAGAGCTGGGTGGGGGAAAATGTAATGAAATAGAACAAGGGCAAGTGCAGAGTCTTGAATCTGGGCAGAAACAACCCAGATTCCAGTGTAAGTTGGGGAACGGGCTGTTGGAGAGCAGCGTAGGGGAATGGGACCTGAGGGTCCTGGGGACAGCAGGGTGACCATGAGCCAGCACTGGGCCTTGTGGCCAGGAAGCCAATGGTACCTGGGGTGGATTAGAAGGGGGTGATCAGTAGGTCAGAGAGGTTCTCCTGCCCCTCTGCTCTGCCTGCCTGGGGAGACCACACCTGGAATCTTGTGTCCAGTGGTGGCCCCTCAGTTCCAGCAGGACAGGGAACTGCTGGAGAGAGTCCAGCGCAGCCACCAAGATGCTGAAGGGAGTGGAGCATCTCCCGTGTGAGGAAAGGCTGAGGGAGCTGGGGCTCTGGAGCTGGACAAGAGGAGACTGAGGGGTGACTCATTCCTGGGATCAATATGGAAAGGGGGAGTGTCAGGAGGATGGAGCCAGGCTCTTCTGGGTGACAACCAGTGACAGGACAAGGGGTAATGGGTGCAAACTGGAACACAGGAGGTTCTGCTTAAATTTGAGAAGAAACTTGTTTGAGGTGAGAGTGGCAGAGCCTGGCCCAGGCTGCCCAGGGAGGTTGTGGAGTCTCCTTCTGTGCAGACATTGCAACCCGCCTGGACACCTTCCTGTGTAACCTCATCTGGGTGTTCCTGCTCCATGGGGGGATTGCACTGGGTGAGCTTCCCAGAGCCCTTCAACCCCTGACATTCTGGGATTCTGTGACCCTGAGCAGTTCATTCACTCTGAGCTCATTCAGAAAACAATTTCAGCATTGACCCTTTCTCTTTCTTTTTGGACTAAAAAGATGAAATTAATTTTTCGGTTTTTTTCTGTCTTTCAGAAACTCCATTCTCAGCACAGCTCTGTGTTTTTGGTGGGGACAGAGGATTCTAGGAAGGATGTTCCTTTAGGAACGGAGATGCGGAATCTACAGGGCGAGGGAATAACTCCTGGAGTGAAGTCGCACGCCAGGTAAGAAGATGGGAATCTCTAACTGCACATCTTCTGTGATGCAGAGGAAGTAGCTGAAAATACCAGCAACTGCATCCCTCATCTTCTGAATGTAGCTCGTAGGGCTGATATCTAGAAATGCAGATAACTTCGGTTGAAAATGTATAGGAGGTTTAACTCAGTGTATTCAAGTCAATAAGATACTAAATACTGTGGAGTTCATCAGGCTGACCCCTGGAGTATCACGAAACTAGTTATATTCAGTAGCATTAGCTTTCATCTCAGCGTGCCTCAGTTTCTCACTCTTGATGTGATGTTGCTGATAAATTAATTTACATATAAATTTTTTTATATACGATACGTTGTGCTGAGAAATGAAAAAATTTCTGAAGTCTTCAGCTGCTCTCGTTAGAAAACTTCAGCTTCAAGAGGAAATGAGCAGTTTTCTGTTTGTTTGGGGACGGGATTTGGACGTTGCGCGCTAAATAATAATTAGGGTCGTAAAAGTCTGCAGCGAACAATTATCCATTCAGCGAACAAGGCAGGTGTTTGGGGGGAAAAATAGGAGGTAATTAGGCTGTGCCGTAACGCGCGAGCACAAGTGGGCCTAATAAAATGTGCACAGGCAATTTTAAATCTGGCATGGGCTGCTCTCCGAGCACCTGACTCGGAAATGTGAATCGCTTGTCGACATCATTTTTGGTGTAACGCTGCATTACTGATTACAAATATTCCTGTGAAAAAAATTCCTCGCTGCTTGCTGGATGAGGCTCAGGCCTTCTAACAACCTGAGCTGTAGCAGAAACCAAATGGGAAAGGTGGTTCTTTGGTGTTAAGAGGGGGATTGTTGGATGGCTGGCTAGAGCAAGGGGAGAAGCGGCTGTTTATTGTGTGTTTGTTAATCCACCTTTGTCCTTCGGTTCATTGATTTGCGGAGTGGAGGGAAGGCGGCCTGAGCCCGGCTTTAGCAGGTGGGTTGGACTAGTTGATGTCCAGCGGTCCCTTCCAAGCAGTGTGTGATTTGGTGTCCTCGTTCCGTGCCACCCTCCCTCTGCCAGCAGATGCCTTTACGTGCCCGTGCAGCTATGGAGCGGCTCACTCACTGGGTGAAAATGTTTCCTCTCAACAAACACTTGTCTCATTATCTAGCTTTGTGCTATCTGGTTACTGCATGGCTTGGAGACACCTGTTCTGTGTCCAAGCATTTCAGAGGAAAAACCCCCCCAAAGCTGTCAACAGCCATAAAAAGTCTGCCTGTTTCCATGGGAACCTGCTCCACTGAGCCTGGAGTGTAATGAGCTGCTCCCCGCACTGCAGGAACACTGGACATTGCTGGAAGAGCCGAGGGGATTGTTCTCTGGGCTGGTTTAGAGACGCAGTTCCCTTGAGTGGCTGTCGGATTTGAGGAAGGATTGAAAGAGTTCTTGTGCTGCAACTTCACCTGTTGTGATAGGACAAGGAGTGATGGTTTTAAACTAAAGGAGGGAGATTCAGGCTGGATAAAGGGAAATTGTTGTCCCTGAGGGTGGTGAGAGCCTGGCCCAGGTTGGGCAGAGAGGTGGTGGATGAACCATCCCTGGAGACATCCCAGGCCAGGCTGGACGGGGCTCTGAGCAACCTGAGCTGGTGAAGGTGTCCCTGCTCATGGCAGGGGGGGCACTGGCGGAGCTGGGAACGTCCCTTCATCCCAAACCCTTTGGTGATTCTGTGATCATGTCTACTTTTAGTCTGCAGAGCCCACCGTTTCCTTCTTCTCTTTGGGGACACAGTTGAGGGCTCAGAAGGTTGGGTTGTGTTGCATCCATTGCTGAGGGGGTTTCTCTTCAACCTATACTCAAGTCATCCCCACTTTTCATCTCTTGACTCCAGACCAATTCATGATGCTTCGGCAAAGAAGAGAGTCCTTATGCTGATGTGTCTTAACATGTCTTCAAAGTGTGTGCAAACTGTATGTCGAGTGCAGAAATGACTGCAAGTCTGTTCTAAATCTTATTAGGGGACTGTGAGTCCCATCTCAAGGATGGAAAAGTTGAAGTCAGGACTGCAGTGTGAAATGGTTTTCTGAAAAGCAGCTTATGTGTGATGTTGTTTCTCAAGAGGTACCTGTGGATGTCCGGAGAATTTCAGTCTTGAACTGGGTTAACTGGAAGAAAGAAAGAAAGAAGAGGGTCAACAGGCCCCTGGATAAGTAGGACAGTAGGTCCTTCTGCAAGGGTGGGTGTCAGGCTTCGCAGATCTCCTTAGAAATCTTTGAAGGCATCAGGGAGCATGTAGACAAGGTAAATCCAGTTAATAAAATCCACTTAGATTTCCGGAAGGCTTTTCATGAGTTTCCTCGATGAAGGAGCTTAAGGAAACTAAGCCACTCTGGGCAAGAGGAAAGGTCATCTGGTGGATTATTACTTAAAGGAGAGGAACCAAAAGGAAGCGAGGGAGGGAGGTGAGTGGGGATGCTCGGCAAGGCTCTGTGCCCACAACTACTGTGTGTTCGTAAATGATGTGGAAGAGGAGTTGAAACCAAGTGTGAAGACCGATGATGATGGTAAGGGCAGTAAAGAACCGAAATCCAACTCATGAGCCGGAGTGACGAGGCGATAAACAGGTGAAACTCAGCGCGGGTGAACGTGAAGTGATGCACGTGGGGAAAGACCGTTGTCGCTTTACATGTGAAATGATGAGTTCTGAGCTGGGATCTCATTCCTCAGCGAGACTCGGGAGCTACTGTAAATGAATCTATGGAAACAGCATCGCAGAGCCCAGCAGCGGTCAGAAATTCAGAGAGTTGGTGGGAAAGGATTGGAGAACAGAATGGACTATAACGGGGGCTCTGTGTCTTGTCTGCTGACTGCAATTCTGTACCCCTGTCTCAAAAATGACTTCTTGGGGCTGCGAAAGGATAGGGAGGATTAAATAGACTAGAAAGGAACCTACAGAGCAGGTGACAATGGGTCTCTGGTTGTACAATCCTGATAGGAGTGGAACAAGGAGATGTTCTTGTTGTCTCCACCAGTATAAGAACTGGGGCCATCAAAGAAAACTAGCAGATGGACTATTCAAAGGAAAGGTGGTACTTCATGAAAAATACATAATTGGGCTGCTTGTGGCTACCTTGGATGTTGGAAGTTCAAATAGCATTGGTGTAAAATGATGCGGAGAAATCCATCAAGGAGTATTCATGGAGCTTTTCTGGTCCTGGGCGCATGAAGAGGGCATATGAGAAGTATTGGCACATTATCCTTCCCAGGGTATTTTCAGGCTGGATGCTCATGTTGATAGACCTCTCATCTGATACAATCTGGCCATTCTTCCATAAATGGAGGGAAAAGAAATTGAGACCAAAATGTTATTTGGTTTCCATTTCATGCTGTGGTGTCTGGTTGTTAACATAAAAATTGCACAAGCTCCAGACATCACTTTGTGCTGCTCATCAGGTTTTGTTCTTTTTATCCAGGAGTTCATGGCCCTTTAAAAGCTTAAGAAAACAGGCTCCTCTCTGCATGAGCCTTCTGGTTTTCTTAAGTGAAATTAGACAATGTATAAAAGCATAAGACCTTTTGCAGAGGAGAGAACGCTCAAGTGTCAAGCGGGGAAAGAAGGAAAACCACTCTTGGGAGCACTTGTCACTTCTATCTGTTATTTCAGGTGTCTCGGGCTCCCGTCACGGAGTTTCGGAGCAGTTCACTCTGTTTATTTGATGTTCTAGAGCAAAGGAAAAGGTCAGCGGAGGGGGCGATAATTTACGTTGAATGGCCATGATTCCAAAGGAGGTGAAAAAGTCCCACTTGCTGCCAGTGAGTGTGTATCCTAAGACCTTTTCCCAGCCCAGAAGCTGCTTATCAGAGGTGCATCTATCCCACAAATGATGGCAGCAGGAGCCAAAAGCCAGCCTCAGTGCTCAAGCCTGTCGCTGAAGTGCTGTCGGGATTATTCTACAGCTCCTACAGATTTTCATTAGGAGTATTTCTGCTTTAATGCCTGGGAGCTACTATTGCGCGCTGCCGCTCTTGTGTTAGATGCTGTAGGAGAGTGAAAGCAAATAAGTGGAACTGCGGAATAAGTCATCATGATGTCTGAACTATTAGGTGTGAGTGTCGTGCTGATGGGCTGGATGTGCTTAGCCCCGGGTCGCTAAGGTGTACGATCACACAGGACTGCTTCAGCACCAAGTCAGGCCTTAAGCATTTATCCCCGTTCAGATGTCTGCAGTGCTGGCGCTAAATCTTCTGCCAGGTTTGGTGCCCGGGGAGCCAAAAGGGTTGGATGTGGTGCTGGAAATCTGGATCAGTGGGGAGATCTGGTGTCCTGGGCTGCTCTTTTAAACAGAAAATAACACCAATTAAAAAAAACTAAAGAAAATTTAAATATAACAGTGAAAAAACACGTAATAAAAAGCGTTGCAAGAGGCTGACAGGGTTGGCGGAGTGTTCATTATATGCTGGATCGGTAAGTGTATGAAATGTCAGTGTTGGAGGGAGCTCGTTTCCCTGTAACAAGTGTGACAGACTATTGAGTCAGATGGAGAGGGTGTCTGCAGGCGGCAGGCTGCTCAAACCCTCAGCAGAATTTCACTTTGGACTTTACTTGAAGAGTGTGTTCATTTTAGCTTTTAAAAGTCCATTTTTTGGCCTAAAGCAAAGACTCAGCTCAATGCTCCGTGCACAGAGGGGCTGTGGAGTGGAGGCTCCGTGTTCACAGGATGGGTGCCCTGGGGACACCACAGTTTGGGCCCAAAGGGATCACCCCTGTTCTTTTACCTTCTTCTGTTGTGTTTGGCTTCTCTTGGGCTCAGAAATGCCCCTGAGTATCCGTGTGCAGCTTTTAAGGATGTGGTGTGACTCAGAAAAACCTCTTACAGGCAAGTTCTTTCCCTCCTTGCTGCTCTGCTGAATGCAACAGTATTGGGGAGAGGATTATCATCTCACTGCTGACATGCCGAGGGGTGGGAGGCACAAAACAGCGGGAACAAGCTGAACCACAGCGATGCGAGTTTACGGGGAGCTGGCAAGCCAAGGACTAAGCCTGGACTATGTCCAGAGATGCAGATCTTGTCTAAAACCTGCTCTGCAGGGTCACGCTGGACATGGGGATTATGCAGGCTGTGGAGATCAGTCAGCACAAAACCAAATACACCCAGGCACACACTGTCTCTCGGTAGATGGCTCTGCCAAAGTGGAGTCGTGTGTGGAGGGGAAAGTGTGTAATTCTTGTAAAAGAAACAAAAAAAGCATGATCTGGCTTGTAATTTGGGGCTGCTGTGCTCCAGAGCTCAGCGCCTGCTGATGGGAGGGCTGTGGGCAGGATGGGTGACTTTGGCCAAGCATAAAGCTTTCACCAGACCACAGCATTCTAAAACCCAGAATAAAACTTGCTTTTGGGCCTGCCTTAAAACCAGGCTGTGGGTTGCAGCAGCTCAGCAGACTGAACTGTCTCTTTGAGCCTTGGGAGCAGGGATGGTGGTGGGGTCTTTCCTGTAGCTTTTGTTCATTAAAACCATTCTGGATCCCCGATATTGTGGTTTTAATTAGGGCTGTACCTTATTTCTCCTCTCCCAATGTCTTTTGGAAGAGCGTGGCCAACCTGCTTTGTCTGGGCATGGCCTGAGCTCAGCTTAAAGCTGGATGGGTGAAACTCAATGTTTTGTGTTGTACCAGTCAGAGCAAGGGACTGTTGGGTCTGACACATCTCAGACAGTGAATATATAGCTCCAGGATGATTGAGACGTGTATTAGGTTAACAAAAGACAATAATAATGAAGAATTGAGAGGCAGGAATATAAAGATGGAAGTCCTCTGAAAGAGAGACATATATTGCGCTGTGACTTAGAAAGTAAGACTTAGTGTATTATTTTTTTATTGCTACAAGAGTCTGCTCAGTAATTGGTGCTGCACTATTATTGCAAGGGAATTAATTGCACAGTGGCTGTTAATAAGCTCGGGGGATCTGCACCAGGCGATGATGGACGGAACAGTCCAACATCCATAACCTTCAGGTCTGGACCGCTGTGGGAGTTCTTGGCCATGAGGCTCTTTCCTTGCGATCGAACCAAGAAAACGGAAGACCTGAGAATTAAAGTCTGAAACAAATGACGATATTCAAACCTTATAATGTGGTTTTAAAATGAATACCTGCATCCCCTCTGGGCTGCCTGCACTGGCTGTCTCAGTGTTCGTGCCAAGGGCTGGAGCACCCTCACTTTGCTTTTAAGTCCTTTGATCTATCATGAGGCACAGCGATTAAAAAATGGAGAGAAAAGGAAAGAATGCAGCAGCACCCAGGACTATGGAGGGTCAGTGTGTTTTCAGCCAGGGATGTTAGTTCTGCACATATTTTGCTGCCAATATGGCCTTTTTCCAGGGCTGGTGTCAGCGAATGACTGGATCATGCAAGGCCTCCTGCTCCCAAATACAGCTGCAAACAGAAGCAGGAGCTAGATTTCACATGGATTTTTGGCGAAAATACCATGTACTCAGCTGTCTGGAGAGTGTCGTTCACAGGCTGCGGTGGATTCTCCCAAGCATGGAGTTGCCTTTCTAAAAGGCAGCTCTTGAATACAGGTGTGTCACGGTCCATTCGATGATGGACTCGTGATGGTTCTTTTACCTTGATCTCAGAGCGCAAAATTAAGGCGACAAAAATGCCAAGGGGTTATAATTCAGTCAAGCAGTGTTACTTTATTCATTTGCCTGTTTGTGGCACGTGATAGAGAGAGAGAGGAAGGAAAAGAAACGGGGAAAAGTAAAAGTAAAGATGAGAAATGAGATTGCGTTTCTCACCAGTCCAGTTCCAGAAGCTTCCTCTGGTCTCCGGTCCCGTGGAGCCCTGCTGGTCCTCTGTTGTGGTTCGGGATCCTCTGGGGGGAAAATCTTCAACGGTGTCTATTCTGGAGTCATCTCTTATGCTTCTTCACCCCCCACCCCCCCCTACCTTGCTCCCATTGTTTTAGATCAGTCTCCGCCTTGATTTCGCAACCCAGGCTTGTACTGCGCGGGCTCGAGAGATTCACACTTTCTTTTGCCAACGCTTCCGTGTCCAGCGTTCAGGGGTCTTTCTCTGGTCCTTTGGGTGACCTCAGGACCCTTGGTGAGCTCCTGGGCATGCTCCTTGTCGTTGGCCATTGTTTAGAGGAACAGGTGGGGGACACATGTAACCAAGGCCGCAGGTGAGAACGCATCTTCTGGATGGCAGCTATTGTCCCTGGGTGGAAGAGACCCTTGTAACAACAGCCTTCATGAGGCTGGGGCTGTTTTGGCTGAAGCAGCAGGCGATGTCCACACAGCAGCCATTGTGAGCAGCAGCCCCCCCGTGTTGGAGAAACCAGTGGAACACAATGCTGCTCCTCGGGCCTCTCTCCAGGTCACTGTCCATGTGCTCTTTCTGTCAGGGCCTCAGTTCTCTCAGTTCTTGATGGTGATGTTCACGCAAATACTGCTCCATCTTTGGGCTGACTCTCACGAGGTGCTAAGGGAATTTGGTTGAATTTCTGTTTAAAATGGAGGAAGATAACACAGCAAGCCCGCAGGTGACGAGTGTCTCACAGGACCAGAGCTGCAAGGTGACGTTTGTTGTGGGCATCCTTCCCTGGGAAATGGGAATCCAGCTGCGTGTACCAAAGTCTCAGCAGTTGGCACCATCTCTGACTCACCTAAGTGAAGGATGACGTGTTCACCTCCCAGCGTATTTCTTTATTCCACCTCATAGACACCTTTCCTAGCACTCATCCTTCCATTTTCCTGAAGGAACCTGGTGTGTAAAGCTGGATGGTGCATTGACCTGCCGCAATTTACTTGGCGGCGTCACTTCAAAAAGTCTCATATGGGCAGTGAGAAGCACAGCCCTGCCTGTGGCTGTTAACATATATAACATATATGTGACTCCTTTAAACCAGCGTAACCTCACCCCCATGCAGGGGTTGCTTTGGGCGCAGCAGCTGCCTGCACCCCTTTTCCCTGCCTGTGACTTTCGGTTAAGCGGCACGACTTGCAAGGGAATAATCAGAATATTCACCTCGTTCCCATCGGGCTCAGATTTCTGTTAATCATTTCAGGCTACCTAGCAGCACCAATCTCTCATCAGACTCTCCTCCTAGCTGTCAGCAGCATATTTGGGCTGTTTCGGGGCTGCTTCCCAGCTCCCCCTGTGCTCACTTAAGCTTTTCTGGCTGCACCGACCACTTGTTGAGATGCTGCTCAGATGCTGCTGGGAGGAGACCACCCACTTTGGCCGCAGCAGGAGCAGTGCCTGCGATGCCTTAGTTTGGATGGGTTTGTGTTATCTGGCACGGGGGGCTCGGCCAGAGTGTCCGATCTGTAAGAAATCAAGGGGCCAGCGGCTGCTTTGTTGTGTTTTCTGGCAGAGAGACTCAGCGAGTTTTGCACCTTTGCTCTTTTTTTATCTCCTGGGTAGGAGCTGAAGTTCAGCACCCGGGGCCAGAAATGCTGCGTTTGTGCAATTCCAGCAGGATAAAACAGTTCCTTGCAGGCCAGTCTGTACATGTGTATCTTATCTGAAAATATCTGGTTTTGACAGAAAAAAAAAAGAGGTCTAATTACATCATTAAAACTGCTGGTGATGGGTGATTTGCAAATTTATGTTGGGAGTGGCTGGGAGCTGCTCCCGTGGCCCAACAACAGTGATCAAAGGGTCATCTGAACGCCCAAAGCTGTAGCAGGGGTCCTGTTAAGGAATTTCTTCTATGGGAAGAGTTGTTGGATTGTCCTCGTGTCCTGGTTTTGTTAAAAAACAAGTTTCTCTTTTAGTGAATTTGCCTGTCAGCTAAAGCTTCATAGCAGCTGCATTTTCCTGGAGAACCAGACACATATTTTGGTAAACAGAGCAATGGAATGTGAGGTTATTGATAAGGACAGATTCACATCTGGCAAGAGGGGCAACAATAAACAGGTGACCAAGAAACTGACCAACTGAGTGTAACATCCCATTCATGTGAATACTTCATATAAAAGTGGGAGATCACAAGGATCTCGTCCCTTTTCCTTATGGCCGACATTAGGAGAGGACCTTGCGAGTTGTCCCTGCAAACTGAGGCCAGTGACAGACTGAATCCAGCTCCGGTTGGCTGGAGAGTCCAGTCCAGGACTTCGGGTGCCGGCTCTGCAGTTGCCGGGACTTTCAAGATTGGTTTTGTATATTTTGTATTATTTTCTCTATTCTTATTAGTAGCATTAGTAAAACATTTTTAACTTTTCCAACTCTCTTCTCTCTGTCTTTCTTTCCCTCCCGATCGCCTGTCCTGAGTGGGACAGGGAGGGGAGAGGAGGTTAACAATACATCTGCCACGGTTTTATTGTCACCCTGCAATCTAAATCCTCGACACCTTGTTTTGTGCTCCTGAAGTCTGGGATTCCAGAGGTCCCTTTGTTGTCTCTGGTGTGATGGGTGGGTTTGGGATATGTGTTTAAACCCAAAACTAGGGGCTGGCTGTTAAAGGAGGAGCAAGGTCCATGGTATCTGTGGTGTCTTGCTCACAGTGGGCTGCACTAGGGCAAACAAATAAAAATTGTGATGATTTCCCATTCCATTAGAAAAATAACCAAAAGGAAGCTGGTATCCCACTTTTCTGTTGGCTTTAGACCCTCCTGCAACCTGCTTAAATTGGGGGTTGTGGTCAATTTTGCTTGTGTGTTGGAGACCAAAGAAATCTCGGCGTGGCTGTGATACCCGCATCGCAATGGGAAAGGGAGGGATGCTGGAGCTGCCAAAGCTGAGAATGGCTGCAAAACCTGCTCTTGCTTTCCAGAGTTAGTCCAGGCTTTAATTCGCTGCTCCCTTTGTGCTTACAGGGCTTTAGGAACCTCTCTGCTCCTTAGGTGCTGCACGGTAGGGAGTCGTATGCTGCCAGCCTGGCGTTCCCAGAGGGAGGACTGCACATTTTGCATGGAAATACATTGCAAAGCTGCCTCTGCAAACCAGGGATGCTTTTCCTTAAGGTACTGGGGGGAAAAAGACATTCATGTTAAATGTAATGCATTAATACAAATGACACAGATGAGGTGTTTTGCCTCGGGATCAGTCAAAGAGTTGGTCGCTTTTGTCACAGAGTGGTGCTGCGTTAGGTCTTCACCTTCACAAAGGAGATTTACCCGAGGGAGAGCGTCGCCAATGGGCAGGAATTAATTTTGGGGCGGGGTGGGGGAGGAATTGTAACATAATGCAACATTTTGCAGTGCGATTGCCACCACCAAAGCCCCCAAACGTTTTCACACCTGTGAAAAAATTCAGAACCTTTGGAATAAAAATTTATCCCAGGTGAAAGCATTTAATCAAAAATACACCAGGAAAAACATGATTGCACCACAGCTCTTCCACCACCACATCACAATATATAAGGAGATTTTCCCATACCTAGCACTCCTGCTACATGTTGCTTTTGAGAGCTGAAACAAGGTTTACCTAAAGCTATAGAGACGTATGCTCTGCATACACCGCAATCACTTTGCACACAGGAATATATGTTTGCAAATTGAAGACTAATCATTCCAGGTTTACCAGCCTCCCTCTTAGGAATATGTAATGTAATAAAGCAGACAAAAGTTACTTTGAATAAGAGTAACTTTATCAGAACTGCTCCTGGGGTGCTCATCACGGGCTCATCATGGGCTGACGTGACAGCAATGCCACACGGAACAAGGAGCTCTGATGCTGGGGCCTGTCACATCTTGACAGAACTCATATAACATCTGCTGACAGCGCGGTAATTAACTTGCATCACTGGTGAGCGCTAATGGTTTTGCTTGCATGTGGTGTGTAATAACGGGGATTAATTTGGGGTGTCATTTATTTATTTATTGTGAATCGGAGCGCCCTCCTGCAAGTGCTGTGGTGATGTCAGGGGAACATGGGCTTTGTAGATCTCACCCTTTAATAGTGGCTGCTCCACTGGCTCCCGTGCAGGTAGGAACTGGGCTGTTTCATTTTAAAATTCCCAAATCTTTCTGCATATCAAAAGTTTCTCTACCACAGTGTTACATCACTGGGGTTACAGAATGGTCACAGGGACCTCTGTAGATCCCCAGTGCAATGCCTACTCACGCAGGGTCACAGAGCAGATCACACAGGTGGGTCCAGGGAGTTTGAATGTCTCAGAGCAGGAGACTCCACAGCCGCTCTGGGCAGCCTGGGCCAGGCTCTGGTACCTCCCAGCAAACAAGTTTCTGCTCCTGTTCAGATGGAGCCTCCTGTGTTTCAGTCTGTGCTCGTTGCCCCTCACCCTGGCGTTGGGCACCACTGAACAGAGTCTGGTCCATCCTCTGACACCCACCCTGAGCTATTGATCCCATTGATCAGATCCCTCTCAGCTTCTCTTCTCCAGCTCAACAGCCCCAGCTCTCTCAGTGTCTCCTCAGCACAAAGATGCTCCAGACCCCTCAGCATCTTTGTGTCTCTGCGCTGGACTCTCTCTAGTAATTCCTTGTCCTTCTTAAACTGGGAAGCCCACTTACATCCCCACATCACATGTAGGCAAGAGTCATATGTGAAGCAGAAGGAAGTTTGGGCCATAGTTGTTGCTTTTTGAGCTGACTTAAGGGCGTGAAACATCCTGGTTAATGCCAGCTGAGATTCTGACCTCAAATGTCAGTAAGGAGGACTCTGCCGATGGCTTTATGTTTCTGCATTTTGGAGCATGATTGTCTACTCTTTGCTCCTCCTCCTGTTCCTTGCTGCTCCAGTGTATCTCAGAGGAGGAGGAGGAGGGAGCCTGCTGCTGGGAAATGTCCCGCTTCATCTCCTCGCTGCCAAATCCAGGCATTGCCAGTAAGGTGGATGTATTATACATCCCCTCCTCCAGGCAGCCGCAGCATGCGGAAGGCTTCTCGTCGAGCGGTTTTCAGCAGCACACATGGCCTCGTTCCCAGTCCGTAATGGATTCTGCCTAATATATATTCTCCTTCTTTCTAATTAAGTGGTAACACCTTGGTGGCAGAGTAAGCCTGTAAAATAATAAAGGGTTTTGCACTTGGAGGCACGGGAAGGCAGGCCCTGGGGAGTGATCCTCCCCAAGATACAGAAATTATTGCAATTACAGAGCAATTGTATGGAAAGGAGAATGGAACAGCAGACTTTTCAGACACACTTTTCCAGCATTAATATTTTTAATTAAGGTTATTGGCAGTGAGTTATGACTTTGGCATAACAGACGGCACAACCTCCACCGGCGAAGTGTTTGTGCGCTATACCGTCTTTTCCTATGGTGGGTGAGAAAGTGAATCAGTGTTTCTGCAAATACGGCCTTGGACCTCTGCAAACCGTTCCCACCTCCTGGTGCGGGAGCACTGCGGGAGCAATGCAGTTCTCTTGCAATCCAGGGACAATTTGATTAATGTCAGGTAATTCCGAGGGATCATCTTGGTTCCTGATCGCCGCCTTGGCTTCTGCACGAGCAGGTGAGGTTTTTGTGTTGTAGTTTGTTTTTTTTGCTGTACAAATGGAAAGCTGGGATCCAGGAGATGTGGTGGTGGTGTCAGATGATCCAAGGCATTTTTTCTTTTAAATATCACCCAGCGTTGATTTTAGTATTAGTGTGTGTTAGGTGCTTCTGGAGACTCTTTGTTCTCCACCCCACCTTGGACATCTAGTAATGCTTTGAGGAGCTTAAGGATCTTTACATATCAGGCAGTAAATGGTTTGCCTGAGGTCACATGGAAAAACAACCCATTTATCATCCTAAACCCTTAGGGCAAAAAATTCTGCCCTTAGGGTATGTTGTGGGTGTTTTGGGGTGTTTAGCAACCATAAAGCGCTGCCACTTAGTGACCTGCTTACTCCCCTCAGTTCTTGAGCTTGAAAATGTCGTGGCTGGGTTATTCTGCCAAAAACTAAGCCAAGAACCCAAAAGCGGATGGTTGTTGACAGGTACATGGGGTTATTTCGGCTTTTTTGGGTAAGGATGTCTGGCAATGTGGTGCTTTGGCTTTGAAGATGGGAAGGCAGCAGTAGCCACGAAGATAATTATTCATGTTATATTGATTGGAAGAGTTTCGTTTGTGGAGAGTCAGCTGTTACATGTCTTCATGATGAGGAAGGAAGAGTTATTGGGTACTTACAAAACATCACATGTAGGATTTGCAGCTTTCTGACTTTTAAATACCTAGAAGAACCTACTTACCTGAGCCGGTTTTATTTTGTGGGCAGCAAGTCCGGTAAGCTGAATCCAGCACAGTCTCCGTGACCCCAAGCAAGACATTTAACCTCTTTACGTCTCTGTGTCTTTATCATTCAAGCTGAGGAGTGAGGTGCAACCTCAGGAGATATCATAGGGATGTAGACATTGAAGAAAAGGTGAGAAGTCATGAAGATGCAGAGATCAAAGATCTTGAGTTCCTCTGCAGTCTGTGACGGTCCATGCTGTTTACTCTGGGATGCGGAGAAAGCAGGAGGTTTCCTCAGGATCTCCCAAAATGACATCCAAACAATGACTGTGTTTGTGTCTTACAGCTTTTTCGGGGCATTTCAGAGAGTTTTCAGTAATATAAGTGCTGTCAGCACAAATCTGTGCAGAGTTACTAGAGCGATTAAAGGTTTCAAACCTCGCCGCGTTCAAGACTGCATTTTCCAGAGCTTAAATAAGGGTCAGCGCCGCATGGTGATGCCATCTTTCAAAGTTAACACCTTTTATTCTGCTTTGTAAAAGTTTCACCTCCGTCTTTGTCAGGAAAAGTTTGGTCTGAACTTTCCAAGTATATTCACTTGTAGAATAGAAAGATGTGGGAAGGATGAGCTGAGAGAGACAACGTCCTGAGCTCCATGAGCTGCGATGGAAACTGTCCTGGGTCACCAGTCATCCAGAATTCATGAGTCTGAACCCCTGGGTGGTGATATCATAAAGTAATATTTTAATTACAGAGACAGCTGGCAACTCTATGCATCTTTATTACGATGAGAGGAAACGGCCTCAAGTTGCACCAGGGGAGGTTGAGGTTGGATGTGGGGAACAATTTCTTCCCCGAAGGGCTGTGGGGCATTGGAACAGGCTGCCCAGGGCAGTGCTGGAGTCACCATCCCTGGAGGGTTGGACAGACGGACAGGAGGTTCTCAGGACATGGGGCAGTGCCAGGGCTGGGGGAACGGTTGGACTCGATGATCTTGAGGGGCTTTTCCAACCCAAATGATTCTATGATTCTATTTTGTTTTCCTTTTGGACACAGATGCAATTGATCAACAAGCAGTCGTTGTTTGTCAGGTTAATTCACAAACTATCAGCAACACACTCAAAGGATTTTATTAACAGTATAAATTCTCTAAGATTTCTTATTTTGCTATGCATGTTAGTGTAGATGCTAATTTAATCATTTAGGTTTTCCACGTGACCTGTCCTCTGACTTTTAAAGTGAAGTTCAGGCTGGGTCTTCATGCATGGTGGATGTTTTTCTCTTTGAGCATTACAGCACTTTCCCTATAGAGTTCTGCAGAAGGGCTCTGCATAGGGGATTTTTCTGTGTATTTGATCTTTCAAAAGGCCACAGGACAATGGCATCCTGGGGTGGGTTAGAAGGGGGTGGTCAGTAGGTTCTCCTGCCCCTCTACTCTGCCCTGGGGAGACCACACCTGGAATATTGTGTCCAGTTGTGGCCCCTCAGTTCCAGGAGGACAGGGAACTGCTGGAGAGAGTCCAGCGCAGCCACCAAGATGCTGAAGGGAGTGGAGCATCTCCCGTGTGAGGAAAGGCTGAGGGAGCTGGGGCTCTGGAGCTGGACAAGAGGAGACTGAGGGGTGACTCATTCCTGGGGATCAATATGGAAAGGGGGAGTGTCAGGAGGATGGAGCCAGGCTCTTCTGGGTGACAACCAGTGACAGGACAAGGGGTAATGGGTGCAAACTGGAACACAGGAGGTTCTGCTTAGATTTGAGAAGCAACTTGTTCGAGGTGAGAGTGTCAGAGCCTGGCCCAGGCTGCCCAGGGAGGTTATGGAGTCTCCTTCTGTGCAGACATTGCAACCCGCCTGGACACCTTCCTGTGTAACCTCATCTGGGTGTTCCTGCTCCATGGGGGGATTGCACTGGATGAGCTTTCCAGGTCCCTTCCAACCCTGACATTCTGGGATTGAGGACATGGGTCATTCCTGCCTTTTTGGCACCAAAAGTCTTGCCTCTAGGCAGCCCAGAAGGTCTCTCCGCCTTTTGGTGTGGCCGCAGATGTGGTCAGATCGTTTTGTTACTGCCTTTTATTTGCTTTGGGGATGGGGCAGTGCGTGGGACGAGGGACACAGAGCCCCATCTTGTGTCTCAGCCTTCGGGAGGGCGGCTGAGCTACAGAGCGCGTCTCACCACAAGTAATTTCCAGGTGAAATTGCTGTAAAGAAAAAAGAATTGACTTTTGACATAGGCTGATAAGCACCGATGTTTGTTTCCAAGAGTTTGTATTTTATGCAATTTAATGCTTAACAATGACTGACAACAACAACGATGGTGAAAACCATTAAAAATGACGAAACTGCAGTTATTTCAGTGAGCTGCAAGCTTCTCTCCTGGAGGGTTTTCCACTGCCTGAACCCTGTGATTTTCTGCATAAAGCCCGGTATTTCATATGCCATTGGTTTGCACACTGAGGCTTGCATCCCCAAATATCAGATTTCCAGCTGAACATAAAACCAATAGTCTCCACGATGGATGCAGCGAATGTTGTCTGATTTTGAAAGACAGAACATCTTTTCCCTCTATGATCATCTTTATGATTGGGGAAAATGCAACGAGCATTAGTGTAGGTTTTCTGCTTCTGAGAAATGCCCCTTAATTGGGGTTCTTGTTGAAAACCGTGTTTTGAAGGGAAGAAAGACTTGGTTAAGCTTGGTGTTTTCGCTCATCAATCATTTCTTTTCGGATCGATATTTCCGTTAGCATGAATGTAACAAGGATTTGGAGGCAGAGGGCCAGCGGCAGGGTGGAAAGGAATCAACTGCATCAGCCTCTGAGTCTTCTTTACTGCTGGTTAACGTGGAACAGTCTAAAATAAATCACTTGGGGAGTCTCAGGGCCTTTTTTCAGTGTCTTCTGGTTGATGGACCTTCACAGAATCCCAGAATGTCAGAGGCTGGAAGGGACCTGGAAAGCTCATCCAGTGCAATCCCCCCATGGAGCAGGAACACCCAGATGAGGTTACACAGGAAGGTGTCCAGGCGGGTTGCAATGTCTGCAGAGAAGGAGACTCCACAACCTCCCTGGGCAGCCTGGGCCAGGCTCTGCCACCCTCACCCCCAACAAGATTCTTCTCCTTTTTAAGTGGAACCTTTTGTGTTCCAGTTTGTACCCATTGCCCCTTGTCCTGTCACTGGTTGTCACCTGGCTTGACCTTTTCCCCATTCCCTTCTCCTTTCACAATTTGTCAGCAGAGTTGGAGGTACAGGCTGGAGGGTGAAAGGAGGTTGTAGCGTGGAGGGGGGGTTGGTGTCTTCTCCCAAGTAACAAGTGGTAGAACAAGAGGAAATGGCCTCAAAGTTGCGCCAGGGGAGGTTGAGGTTGGATCTGGGGAACAATTTCTTCCCCAAAGGGCTGTGGGGCATTGGAACAGGCTGCCCAGGGCAGTGCTGGAGTCACCATCCCTGGAGGGTTGGACAGACGGACATGAGGTTCTCAGGACATGGGGCAGTGCTGGAGTCACCATCCCTGGAGGGTTGGACAGGCATTTAGACAAGGTTCTCAGGGACATGAGGCAGTGCCAGAGTGAGGTTATGGTTGGACTCGATGATCCTGAGGGTCTCTTCCCACTGAAATGACTGTAAGATTCTATGATGCAGCCCGTGTGTGGTACCCAGGCGCTTGGTATGAAGATACAGCAAAATCCTCTGGCGTTTCTCCTTAAAGAAGTTTCCTTAGAGGCAGGAGCTGGCCACATTTCATGGAAACATCTGGTTGAATACTGTTCCCACGCCTGGCTTGACTTTATTCCAGTGCCCTTCTTGCTCATCACCACGGCAGGTATTGACCCAGTTGCCCAGTTTTTATGGATGGTTGACCCAAAGTCTTCTCTCATGTCGTAGCTGAGAAATTTCAGTCTGACACCTGTAACTATAATACCAGTAGCTTGCGTGGCAGTTAGTAAGTGATAAAGTCCTGTGAAGTGAGGAGTTGGTCAGCAGAAGGAGTCTGAGAGCCTGAAGCATCAATACTTCATGCAAACTATAGAGTCCCCTTTGTTTATTCCCATCTTTATTCATCATCATCATCGTTATTTATTAATTAACTTTGCTTGCCAGGCTAACAGTGTGAGCTCACGTCTGGACTCGAGCGCATCTATAATTAATGGCTGACTGTTGCTTTATGTTGTTGTGAGCAAAGAGGTGGCGAGTCGCCACAAAAAGCTGCTGGGAATCCAGAGATTCGGTGCCACAGTCTGAGCAGGAGGAAGATCAGGAGTGAAATGTGTCCACCTTTAAGAGATATACATTTGCACTACACCGTAAGAAGTGTATGATCCTATATCACTCTGTCAGAAATCTTCCATAACAGCTCGCTGTCTAAATCAAATAAAGCTTTTCCTTTTAATAACAACTTACTTCCTCCGCTCTGCTGACCTTAGAATGAGAACCAAAGGGAAAAAAGATATCACACATAAAACAAAAAGAAAGTAAACCACAAAAGAAGCGAATTGAATTCCACCTAAATGTCACCTTGCAAGTTGGGTTTTATTATTTTGATCGCCAGGCAATTTCGCTGACAAATCTCTTATCGGCTGCATGTTGTACAAAAGCAAAGGCGGGCGTGTTATAGGTCATTGAGAAGTCGCTTTTAAATAACGCTGGTCTAAGTAGCGCGTCGGAGCGCTTGTTAGGGAGTATGTGTATAAATGTATTCGGAGCATGCAGACACGCTGGAGAACACGGCATAGGGGGCATAAATCAATCCCGTTTAAGCCGTACCGTTCCCTGAAACGTCTGGGCATTTGGATGCGCTTACAGCGCGAGCTCCTCTGAGCAGGGGATGGGAAGGCAGCAGCTCCGTGCTCCCGATAAGAGGATTTTGTGCTAAAATGCAGCGGGGTGCCCGTCCCTCCCTCTGCCGCAGAGCAGCCTGCTGAGAAATTTCCATCATTAATGCAAAATCAGGGAACGAGGCAAAAAAAAAACCTCAACCAACCCAAAACTCAATCCTCCCCCTACCCTTTTCCTAATTTTATTGCCCTCCTGTGCAATAGCCCTGTTGCTGATTTATATATCAAGATGCTTTTCTCCCCCCAGGACACAGCCGTTGTGTGAACACCTGCTGATATTGGTAATGGGCGGCTTGTAGGTCTCTGCTTCTTGCATCAAGGGCAGGACGAGCGATGACGGGTCGTGGTTACGCTCCATGCGCCTCTCCACCCCCGTCTGGAAGGGTTTTGGGATGGAAACGGCAGGTTTTGAATAGGTGGGCACAGGGCAGGAGAGTTGGGGGCCGAGCGAGCTGGTGCGCACTAACTCAGCATGATTTTTGGTAATTCATTTGCCTTTCCTTGCCTGCCATGATGGTGATTTATATGCTGATCCTCGCCTTTTCCCATTCTTTGTAAGCTTTCTTCCATGCTTATACTTTCTAATGCTGCTACAGATAGAGTACAGTACATTTTCTGACTCTTTGGCTGAAATAATGTAAAAATATGCACAGTCGAGCAAAAATTTGCGCTACAAGATCAAGAGTAAACCTTAAATTCCAGCAGTTTTATGTCTTCTTGTTGAAAGAGACACTTTTTTAAAAAGCCAACATGAAAAATCTAACTGCATGGGGGTAATTATATATTGTAATTGCATACTAAACAAATTACAGAGTTTAACTTTGTGCACTCATGGGACCTGTCTGCACAGGTGGAGGTCCAAGGAACCATGTTGATGCTATACTGTCCCTATCCCTTTCATTGCATTCTACTCCATTCTACTCTACTCTACTCCATTCTACTCTACTCTACTCTATTATTTTTTGCAAGCAACTCCGTACGTAACTGTTTCACTGCAGTTTCTGATAAATACTTGTGAGATTGATGGGCAAACCTGAAGCTGAAGCAAATGAGCTATTTAGGAGTCAGACCCATTATGACATGCTCCCAACTTAATTTAGTGCACGTGCAATCCTGTAACTCCGCACAGTTGGATGTTTTCTTACAAGGGCAGAATTACAACGCAGCACAAGAGAAAAAGCATCAAGGGGTATCTGCGGATTTGGGGCCTTGAATCCAAGGGGAGCAGAGGAGAATCGCACCCATGTCATGGGAGGCAACGGCAGGACGGTAGTACCGAGGATTTGCGTTGAGCGTCCGTGCCGGTCTCGCGTGCGTAGCTGTGAATTTATTCTGTTTTTAGCTTCAACAGGGTCATTCACACTGCTACGCATAATCCCAACACGTTAGCAGGAGTGCTGTCCAGTTCATTCTCACTCCATTAAGCAAGGCGCTAGTCAGGCTCTCCTCTTGAGTTCCTTTTCCCCTGTTTATGAGTCATCTCCCCGAAACCCAGGTACCTGTGAGCATAGCAGATCATGTTCTGCAGCACTAACAGCATTGTTCCTGAGATGGTTGTGAAACCTGAGGCTTCCAGAGTGATACATTTTGGACTGTGAATCCCAACGCAGTAACTGAGCTTAAACCGGAAATGCCTTTCCTTGAATTTTTAGGGTACAGTGACATATCCTGGGCTCCGTACAGCGCTTTGGCTCAAGGATCTTCATCTACACTTCAGCTTAAGAAATGGCAGTGACATTCCAAAAGTCTTCATTGTCAGCATTTCAGAGGAAGGTGGCAAGTTGATCTTGATTTGCCTCAACCTGGGATTTGCATCAAACTTTCAACAGACCCGTGCTTACATTTTCAGGCTTGTTCCTGGTAAAAATGCAGCGCTGGGTTTTTGACAGCAACGCTTCCACCCAACTCTGAAAGATTCTCTTTGGGTTTGTTTCGCTGACCTGATTTTGTGACAAAACTCAAGGGGAACGTGCTGCCTCGTCCTGCTAGGATAGATGTCAGTTCTGCATCAGTTGGGACAACGTGAGGGGTTTTCAGAAGGAAATATGCCCTGTGGATTAGACTGTAGGAAGTGTCAGTGGGAAAGGAGCAAACTAGTCTGCTTTGGGAGATCTCCTTTTGGGAGGTGAGGTTCTTCTATGTCCGATGGGAGCAGCTGAGGGACCTGGGGGTTCAGCTGGAGAACAGGAGCTGAGGGGAGACCTTCTGATCTCTGAACTGCCTGAAAGGAGCTTGGAGCCAGGGGGGTTGGGCTCTGCTCCCCAGGAACAAGCGCCAGGAGCAGAGGAAACGGCCTCAAGTTGCGCCAGGGGAGGTTGAGGTTGGATGTGGGGAACAATTTCTTCCCCAAAGGGCTGTGGGGCATTGGAACAGGTTGCCCAGGGCAGTGCTGGAGTCACCATCCCTGGAGGGTTGGACAGATGGAGATGAGGTTCTCAGGACATGGGGCAGTGCTGGTGTCAGGTTGTTGTTGGACTTGATGATCTGGAGGGTCTCTCCCAACCAACATGATTCTGTGATTCTCCATTCAGATGTGCTTGTATCTGGGAGCACAGCCTGGTCTTCTAGAGCATCCTTCAGTTTCCTTCTGTCTCCCCAGTTCACACCCCTTCTTAGAGATACTCCTTATTTTCTTTCTACCTTTTAGATCAATAATCAGCTAATTTCCAGACAAATCACTAGACTGGGACTGAGGAGAGTTCTGCTTTAGGTTCTGGTTATTCCTCCCACAGACTTCGTGACTCTAAATAAATAACTGAAGACTCTTCGCTGTGCGTCTCTTCCCCCGTTTCCCTCTTTGTCACGCCTGGTTAGACCACAAATTGTTGAGGGACGAGGCATCCTCTGTCCCTGCATGTGGTTCTGCTCTCCGAGCTGCCCCTGGAGCCTTGGCCGTAGAGATATGTGGTGGTGGAGATGGTTTGATAGCAACTTTGAAGCTGAAGTTCTCATCTTTCCTTGGTCTGCTGGGACCCGTTGGGTCCGTGTCTCTCTTGCCCTGGCCTGGGAAGAGTTGGTTTAACCCACAGATGCCTCCGTCGCGGCGCTCGCGGTGACACGTTGTCTTGGTTCAAACCCCCAAATTGCACTGGAGTCTCGGTAGAATAATGTGAGCCCATGGAAATCAATGGAGAAGAGCCGAAAACAATTGATTTGAATCAAAACACGCCGCAATCAAATTTGGAGGGATTGAACTAATGGATCATAAGGTGGCTTGTGAATGGGTCTGATTGAATTGAACTGAAAGGTCTTGCGTCTTCATTACAGCTAACTGAAACTAGTAGAAATGATGAATTTTCTAACAATGTTTTGTGTCTTTTTTTTTTCTCTGCTGAGAACTGGGTAGCAAAGCCAGCATGTGGGAATTAACCCATAGATATAGGCAGAGGATGGAATTGACTGGTCAGAAGTTGCTCTTTGTATGCAGACAGGCCAATAACTGGATTTTATAGTCATCCTTGCTGCAAACTCCCTCTGTTTTGCCCCATTTAGCACACCCAGAATTAGCTATCTCCTTCTCCTGCCTTGCTATGGAGTTTTGAGGTGAAGGGCTCTATTTCCCACCAGAGGAGCTGCATTCAGGCCACATGCTAAGGTGCATTTATTGCATTTTTTAATTTTGACGACCATGATTTGGAGCATCTCCTCCTACTCCACCCAATCCTGGCAATTCGTTGTAATTTCTCTTATCCTAATGCAAACTTTATATCACAGAAACAGAAGGCATGAATTATTCACTGTTTTTTATAAAACCTCATTTTTTGGTCAGACTGAGCTTCCCGTTCTAGAAGGTGTGATTTATTACTGCAGTGATTAAGGGACATTGCTGATATTTCTGAACAGGCTTGCCTTCGAGTCAGAAGGCAGTAGAAATACATGAATAACTGGCCGTGTAATGGAGCATTCAGAATTTCCTATTAAGAAGATGCTTGTATTTGTTTTGTGCTCTTGTGGATGGGTATAGTGAATCAGGAACCACCTTGTTTAACTGCACTTGTTCTATGTAGGAGCCCTGATACGGATGGAGAAAATGAAAAGCCCTGGTAGAAACAGCGTCTTTATAAACACTCCTGAAGCTGCGTATCATATGCAGATGGAGCTCCTTGGTTATGCTTGTCAGGTATAAGCGAGTAGCTGATTTTTTTTCCCAGCTTGTTTATCAGACCTAATAGAAAATGAAGTTTCTTCGGGTTGATGAGCAATGTGAATCTCTCTCCTTGTCTACCCACCTGAAAGATGCACTTAACAACCATTGATTGTCTGGGAGGAGAAAGAGCGTGGCTGCAAATGTACCTTTCCACCCTTACAAGGTGTCTGATTAAAGAGCGGAGGTAGCAGCAGATCGATGGGAATCGGAGGTAGGGGACTGAGATGGTGGCTCCTGGTGGTTCTCCTTAATGCTTTGCTCCTTCACCTCAAATAGAAAGACCTGCCGTTGTGTTTGCAGACAGCTCAAGACGTGGACGCATCTGCACCTCACTGGGAGGATGAAAAACTATTGACAACTCACAGGTCCCGTGAGAGAGATGTGGTTGATGTGCCGGTGAAAGCATGAACCCCGGGGAGCAGCAGGTTGACTCTGTAAGACATCAGCTCGTGTAGAGAGGATTGGTTGCTTCCATGCATCATGGTCTGAGGTCCACCTTGTGTTTCCTTTGTGACGAAGTGCAGCTCTAGGCCTCAATCCCACTGATGTGATCCTTTTATCTGCTAGTCCCTAGTCTAACCCAGAGACCACAAGTAGTTGGTTGCAAGACCTGGTTGACCGAGCCCTCTTTGAGCCCAGAACATGAGCTGTGAAATCCACTCTTTTTGTTTAGTCAAGACCAGAGGAGATAGGTAGAAATGAGAGATGGTTTGCAAAAAAGGGCAAAAGAGATCACATTTTTGGAAGGCTAAGGAGACAGAGTGTTGGGTCATCAAGGAATAATGAGGTTTAGGGACAGTCATCATCTGAGCAGCATGTTCCACAGCCATCAGAAAGCAGCCTGGGGTCCTTCGGAAAGTCTTGTGGGTGTCACCAGTTGTTCTTCTCATGAGTTTGCTTCAGTTTCTCCTTGGCGGTGTTTTTCCTTATGTTCAGCAAAGCTTCAAAATTGCAGCTGAGGTTCATATTTGGTTTAATAAAACTAGTTTGGGGGTTCTCCTGGTTCTTCTGTAGTGTACTGCCTCACCACAGCTGTATCTCTCTAGGGTATCGGCAAGCTTGATAGCTTGAGTGTGTTTACATAAAGGGTACAAAGTGGAAAAAGAGGAAAAAACTTCCAGTGAGCTGAATATTTAGGAATTAGGTCTAAACTGAGTCTAGCCTGTTAGTTGATATCTAAATGTTTTGTTTCCCATTCTAACTCAAAAGTTTGGTTTAAATTAAAAAGTTCTGAATACGAGCAAAGCTCTTGATTCCAGCTTCAAGTGATTTTCTCTGCTCTGGAACAATCCCAGGTGCGCAGTGGTGACAAAGTGGTGCATGTCTATTTCCTGAATTTTAGAAGTATCTTTCCATTTCTTTGTGTCGTCAAGTGACCATCGAGGACACCAGAACGTAACATTTTGGTATTGTTCACATATTCTTCCATGAGTTACAAGGATGACCTAAGCCCCTACAACCTCCTCACTGACCCCCAGCTGTGAACTGTTCCCAGTTTCTCTCTTTTTAAATATGTATATTTAAATGGCCCTTTTCCCAGCTCTGCCCCAGGACGGGTCTTCAGGGATTCATATTGTCTTTATATCAAAGCTTTTGTTGTTGTTGCACTTCACAACAAACCCGTGTCTGTAAAAAACCCAGAGGTGGAACTCATGTCCTTTAAGTTGCTCTGGTATCTTTGAAACTCTTCTCTATCAACAGAGGGTGACAAATACTTGCAGAGGAATGTGCAAGGCAAGAAATGAGAAAGAGCTGGCTGTGGATTGCGGTTTTTCTTTTCTCCTTCGGGTTCACATGTTTAACCTTAAGTTATTTTCCTTTTGCTCGTACTGTTTTGGAGAGTCCTTTCTAGCAGCTAGAGGAGATTTTCTCCACCAGCCCTAAATCCAACACCAAACTAGGTCCAGTTTATTTTGCAGATCACAAATCCCAAATGAAAACGAGAGCTGATCCAGCTCAAGCCCTCTCTAGTAAGCGGTATCACTTGAGCAGATAGTGTCCACGTGTTCATCCTGCAGTTGGGAGAGCTCTGCTGAGCCAGATGCTCACAAATTCTGCCAGCGATTGTCGTAGTGAATACTGCATCGCAAGTCTGAGAGCAGACTTGGAGGCGTTTCCCAGCAGCTGCAACCTCTGCCTTACAAGACGCAACCTAGATTGGAGGGAGGTCACAGCTGTTGCAAACATTTTTGCTGAGAAATAAGCAGATCTTCCCTTTTACAGGTAGAAGTTTAGTATTTCTGGTGGCCAAGGATCGCAGCAATCACACGGTCAGAAATCAGGAGGGCTTTTGAACGGACTGAACTTGGCCTAGCTGCAGAGAACATCATGTTGGACTCGCACCCAAGGTCAGCAGGCAGGTTCAACATTCAGTATCCAGGCTCTTGGCTCCATGTTCTTCCATCTCCTGGAAGAGACGTGTGACTCCAGCACTGCCCTGGGCAGCCTGTTCCAATGCCCGACAGCCCTTCGGAGAAGAAATTGTACCAAAGCTGGGTGCGAGGACTGCCAATGATCTTCTGCAAGTGCTGCTGGGAAGTCAGCCAAGCTTTGGGTTGATGCTCCTCATGGCGAAGCAGCCAGCACTGAGATTTATCAGCTCGCTCAACTCGCCCACAGCTTGGACCCACCAGCCAGGAGCACTTGTCTTGGAACCGTGAGTCTCTGCCAAGATGGAAAGAGCTTCTCCTCTTTCCTCCAGAAGAGGTGATGGCATCATAACCTGGATCTCCAGGACACTCTTGGAGCAATAACTCATTGTCATTACAGCCACATACAGCGCAGGGTGTTTGGTAGGTGTACAGCAAGACCTTGCCGCAATACATTTGCTTGTTTGAGGGTAATTTAATCAGAAATAATATAAAGAAGCCTCTTGTCTATGAATTACTCAGCCACCAAACTTGTGAAGGAAGTCATAAAATGTATGCAAATCACCCGAAATTCGTTAGATGCTATGGGCAAAAATGATTTTGCTCAACACAACTCATCTGCCTGAAGTTCGTTGCATGAATTCCTTCCATCGTTGGTGATGGAGACCTGTGCTTCCAGACGCACCCGATCCCGTCATGAGTTAGATGAGATAGAACCGGCCTCACAGCCAAACCCCCGCTCCGAGGAGCTGTCTAAGTGCACCTTATATGTGTTTTTACTCACTTAACTACTTGTGGTAGGTCCAGCTCTGTTTATTCATGCCACCGTCCAGAAAAACAGATTATTGGTCAGTTTCATGGGGTTGTATTGAGTAATGGGTTGTATTGTCTTCTGTGTATCTCAGCAGGACCATGGCTTATAGGAGGGGGAAAAAAGATACTTCAAAACCAAATTTACTACAGAATGAATCTGTTATTTGGAAAGGGTTTGATAGTTTTGGGTTTTTTTTGGAGCTTCTGTTTGCTGAGAGTTGTGGTTGTGTCTCTCTATAACCCTCCATGGGGCTGTATCAGTTTGGGCCAGTTTAGTCTGGAGAGGGCAGAGCTTAAACCTGAGCTCTTCTCCCTCATTGCCAACAATATAACCGCACAGGGGAAGACAGGGGGGGCTTGCGTTTGTCGGTAAGGATTGTAAAAGCCAAACCTGAGGATCTTTTTTCCGTGCACATCCATCCTCCCCGCGCTAATTGCTCAGTTCTGCTGCCGTCGGGCTCTGCGCCGCACAACCCACCCCGGGGAATTGGGCACAGAATAAAACACGCTGTTTGGGAGAAAAGCGCAATTGTTCCTGGAGCCCACGGGGGTTTCAACCCTGCCTTCGAATGGGGTTTTTTTATTTTTGATTTTTTTTTTTTCTGGTAAATCACTAAGGTATTGAAGAATAGGTTTCTCTAAGCATCCCATTAATTTTTTCATTTAGTTGGAGCTAGGCGAATTTCGTCTGCTTTTGTGATGAGTAAAATGGAAGCTGCGCCGCAAAGTGTTCAGGGCGCCGCCGCCGCCTGTCGAGTCCTTGAAATACACCTGCTTATTCATCCCTTTTGAAACCAGAAGGCAGCTCTTGCTCCATTGTCAAACATGTTCCGTGTTGTTGATGTAGACAGAAAAAAGTCTTCAAGCATAGTTTATACTTTGTATATTCAAGATGAGCCCATAGACTCCACTTATCTGCAGAACTACCGCTTGACTTGCATCATGTGAAGACAAATTCTTGCTGCTTTGACCAGGTGCCAGCCTATTACATTTTACATTACATATTACAGGGGACTTGTTTTGAAAATAACTTGTTAATGTTACAACGGGTTGTTTCGTTTGGGTTCAGAATACCAAATATCGCGCCTTCAGACAACTCTCAGATACAGGTATTCTGTTAAAAGTCTATAACCATCCACCAAAATAACCATTATGCTTAAATCGGTAATCTCAAAATACGTCTCACTGCAGATCTTTATTATATAGCACGCTTAACCTGACTTAATGTATTATATAGCACCCATTAGTGGAATATATTAACTGAAGATGTTCGCCTTTCTACATTAATAATGCAATCATGAATTAATGCCAGACATTTTCTGGTCTAAATTGCATGAGAGAGATCTGAAAAAAGACACTTAAAAAAAAGCATTTGTGCATCTGTTGAATAAAGAAATATTTTATTTTGTACTATTTTGTGTTAATCAAAGAGCTCGGGCAACAAAATATTTGAGTTTTGGAGCAGCTGTTGTTAAGAGAAGCCAAGGAACCGAACAGCAGCGCATTGGTCAAGGTTCAGGCTCTTGAATGGTGATGAACGATGTTCCTCTGAGCTCGCCATGGGCAACGGGTTTGTATTTGTGATGTGGGGAGCGTACGAAGTGCGGTGTCCTTTCATTTGCTGGCTTTGAACCGTTCGTGCTTTTGAAAATGAGATGATGGGTAATTGTAATATAATTGTTGCGTAGCCATCTTTATTAGCCTTTGGCACAGTGGCCTTTGTGTGATTCGGGAGGCTTTTAATAAAGTGGCCTGAGCAAATTCTTTATTGTGAATACAGGAACTATTTGGCCTGCGTTCTTCTAGATGGATTTGTTTTTTTTGTGCAAAGAGAGAAACGGCAATGAGAACAAGCCACAATCATCCCGTTGTAAATATCCAGTATTGACATCAGATATCTGCTCAAAATCAGCTCTCACAGCGCAAAAGAAATGCTCAAAATCACCAGCCAGGATGCTGAATGATTTTCAAGAGAAAGAAACCACAATTAGTTGGTGCATATTCCAGAAGCGGAGAGACTGAATTCGTCATGTAAATAATTACTTGTGAATTATTCACTCAGTCTTACTCCAGGTACTAGCAAGGCAAGACGTTTCCCCTGGAAATCAATAACCAAAGATGGGAATTCGGGGAAAAACACACTTGCCAGGTACCTCAGAAATACAACTGGTTATTTGAATATGAGTGAGGTGAGATGAAACAGGACCATCTGAGGACTAAACAATAAGTCTGTCACCTTCAGGTTGTTCTTAACTGATGTGTCTTTGCTTAGACATATTTTTCTTTTATGCTGAAATTACCATGCTCCAGTTTTTCCCCTCTGCGTGTCACATTTTTGGTGGCTCAGGGTGCTGTGCCTGTGACATATTGGCTGTTCTCAAGCTGCGCTTGTGTCTTACCTGTTTGCAAAGGGATCTCTTGAGGCCCAGCAGAGCTTTGGTCTTGGTTTGGTTCTCCAAGCGCTACCATGAAACAAATAAATCACAGTTGAGGAGGAATAGGAGCGGTGAAGATGCAGCGAATAGAGCAGCAGTCATGAGAGGTGCACAGCTGGCACTGATACATCATCTCTGCCGGTGCTGGGGGAATTTGCATACCCAATTAACAAGCTTTCGAAGTGACAGTAGCTAGATAAGCTTTCAGCTCTGCCTGTTGGACCTGTCCAGGTGGAATGTGGACTCCTAGGACCAGCCGACTCTTGGCTGTGGGGTATTGAACCAACCTGGTGAATCTGGTGGAGATGGGTTAAGAAAAAGCAAGACTGGGACCCTTGTCAAAGCCATAGTCTGAGATTGAAGACTCAAAGAATCCCTCTGTGTCTGTGTGTTTGATAGGACAAGGGGAAACAGCCTCAAGCTGCACCAGAGGAGGCTGAGGTTGGATCTGGGGAACAATTTCTTCCCAAAGGGCTGTGGGGCATTGGAACAGGCTGCCCAGGGCAGTGCTGGAGTCACCATCCCTGGAGGGTTGGACAGACGGACATGAGGTTCTCAGGACATGGGGCAGTGCCAGAGTGAGGTTGGACTCAATGATCCTGAGGGTCTCTTCCAACTGAAATGATTCTATAACTTAAATAGGGTTTCTCTTCATCCTCACCATCACAGCAATGGAATAGCTGGAAGTGGGGCAGGTTTCATGCTCCCTCTCACCTGATCTCCCTTCTCATGGCTTGGAGCTGCACTCCTCTGCTCGCTCAGATCTTAAACCTGGCCTAGACCTCCAGCTTATCCCCACAGCCTTGAAGTGGTGACTGGAGGAGGAGGAGGAATCCCCACCCTGCCTCCAAAAGCAATCCTTGCAGGAGCTTGAGGGGCTGTGGCAGGGTTCAGGGGTCTGTGCTGATTTTTTAATGCAAAATACAACAGCAGGAAAGACATGCAGAGACAAATCCTCCTTTCACTTCCAGCTCAGTGTAACCCATCAACATCTGTGCATTAATGGGATGGCTGGAGTCAGTAACTCTGCTCCTGATGCCCTGATACCTTATAGCACCTCTTACCACAACCTTCTATTTTTATTTATCACCAGGTATAACCTCTCCAACAGCACAGGAAAGACGTGAATGAAACATAATTAGACCAAGTGGGAAATGCAGCCTTCGCCTTCTGAAATCTGCGCACGTCTCTGGGGATCGGGGGGCCGGGACCCCCGGCCCCGGCACTGGCGGTTGCACCCCGGGCGCTCGACAAACGGCTGCCACTGTGCAACAGCGGCTCCCTGACCTCAATTTTCTCCGCCGAGAAAAGAGCAGGTCGAGTGGAAAGCGCTTAAGGAGGAAATTTGTTTCCTTACAAGTCAGGGAGATAGGCAGCTATCACGCCTGCCGGAATAAACCAAATTAATTTTGTGCCGCGCGATGGATCGAGGAGCTGGAGGGCAAGGGGGAAGAAAAGAGAAAGCGTGGGAGATAATGGACTGATGTTTTACTTGAACTCAACAAAACACCTGGCAAGAAGCGGGGATGCGCTACAACTGCAGCTCCGAACGCCCCCAGCCCAGGCAACCGCTTGCCTTTTGTTTTCTTTCTTTACGATCTAATCCTGAGCATTAAGCGGAGTGGCTTATATTTCCAGTGGAATAAAAGGTGCATTGTGAAGGGGAGATGGAGACAAGAGGCTTTAATAACTTCCTCTGTTTCTCCCAAAGGGTTTTTGCCATCCAACCTTTGCAATGCAAACCCCCCAAGCAAGACCATCGCCTGGAGAGGGGGGAAGAACTGGGGGTGTTGGAAGAACCTCCAAAAGCAAGATTAGCGTCATGTCTTTCTGGCCGATTTCTTCCAAACCACTGTATCTTCCTCCAACAGGGTGTTTGAGCACTCATACCCTGTTAAAAGTGTTGCTGTCAACATCATCTTCCTCATTTTCTCCCTCTCCATCATCTGCACAAGCCTCTCTGCAGCAGGTTCAACCAGGCTCAGCCCAGGTTGTATTTTATACTTTGGTCTATAGTTACCTGACAAGCCGCTGCTCGCTCCCATTGCCGGGTTTGGCGACAGAAACAGGCGTAATCTATTCCAAACCTTCCCATAAAAACGGCTTTTCAGTCAGGCTGGAGCAAAAGCGACAGCGCTCTTCTAATGTGAGCTTCTAAAAATACGTTACGTGCTTGATAATTGGATGGGAGATGAAAGTCTTCAGCAGAACTAAGAGCTGCCTATTTCTGGCAAACTCCCATCTCCCCCAGCCCCTTGCAAAGTGTCTTTGAGTTGTTGTCTGGCTGGAAAATGTAAATTTGGGTGAAAAGGCACTGAGCTGGATAGTTTTTGACCTGGGGTCGTGGTGCAAACCTGCACCCAGCAAACCCAGGTGGAGGTTTTTGCCTCCTTGATGCACGTTTGTGTCTAGTGTGAACGCCAAACAAGGAGCTACTGGGGCAGGATGGAGCTGGGGATGTTTTCTGTTGTTTCACCAAAAACAATGCACTTTTTGCTTTATCCGTGTCTCTGTGTGTGGTGTTTTGCTGGCTGGAGCCTCGGAGTGCACCTCATTACAGGTACAGTTTAATAATTGACTTCCCAAGCAAGGATGTGTTATGTTATTTTGTGACTGCTGAGCCTAAACATTGCGGGACATTGGTGTAAATTTGTGGCCTTCAGGATACCTTTCCATCATTATTTACAGATCTATAGATCAATCAAGCATGTTATTCTGATAAAACTTACTTATCAACCCCAAACTGGTTTTTGCCGAATTTATCACCAATGCGTGGATATATCTGTTTGATTAAAAATGGGAAGGGTGAGCTCATCTAGCTTCAGCTTTTCTCCCACAGCGGTGTTTTGCAGCCTGCCGATAAAAAGCAGTTTCACAAACCGGTGTGAATTTGGTAATGCAGATTTGCATTTTTTTTCTGATAAAAACAGGAGGTTCTTTTCTCTCCTTTTCCCCAAGTCTCTGGTTTGAAAGTGATGAAATACCAAACGTATTGCATGAAAAGCTGATCCATAGACACATCCGCAGTTCCGTTCGCACCGCTGTCACTATTTTATAGCTGCAAGGTATATGTGGGTGTTTTAAGGACAGGACCTGCAGAAGTTGGGGAATGACCTGTTGGAAAGCAGTGTAGGGGAAAGGGACCTGGGGGTCCTGGGGACAGCAGGGTGAGCATGAGCCAGCACTGGGCCCTTGTGGCCAGGAAGGCCAATGGTACTTGGGGTGGATTAGAAGGGGGTGGTCAGTAGGTCAGAGAGGTTCTCCTGCCCCTCTGCTCTGCCCTGGGGAGACCACACCTGGAATCTTGTGTCCAGCTGTGGCCCCTCAGTTCCAGCAGGACAGGGAACTGCTGGAGAGAGTCCAGCACAGCCACCAAGATGCTGAAGGGAGTGGAGCATCTCCCGTGTGAGGAAAGGCTGAGGGAGTTGGGGCTCTGGAGCTGGACAAGAGGAGACTGAGGGGGGACTCATTCCTGGGGATCAATATGGAAAGGGGGAGTGTCAGGAGGATGGAGCCAGGCTCTTCTGGGTGACAACCAGTGACAGGACAAGGGGCAATGGGTGCAAACTGGAACACAGGAGGTTCCACTGAAAGAGGAGAAGCAACTTGTTGGGGGTGAGGGTGGCAGAGCCTGGCCCAGGCTGCCCAGGGAGGTTGTGGAGTCTCCTTCTGTGCAGACATTCCAACCCGCCTGGACACCTTCCTGTGTAACCTCATCTGGGTGTTCCTGCTCCATGGGGGGATTGCACTGGATGAGCTTTCCAGGTCCCTTCCAGCCCCTGACATTCTGGGATTCTGTGAATTTTTGGCCAGAGAAAGCTCTTTTCTCCCTGTTTTGTATTCTGTAGCTTTTGGGGTCTGGAGGCCAGGAAAGAGATTTCTTTAAAGCACATAAATAACAGGAAAGCAAAGCAAAGCAACGGCCCTTATTCTCCTAAGTGTCTTTTGAATATGGATGCATCCAGATCAAGCGGGGCAGAGTGAGACGTGAAAGATGAACCAGTTTGAATCCCCCTTGGCACAAGCTGAGGTCCATTCCCCTTTTCCGTCTGATTTTGGAAGCGGCTGGAGCTCTGCGTTCCACCCCATAAATCCTCGGCAGGAGCTCATCCAGCCGAACCTTAAAGCCGAGTGCTTGGCTTTATGGACATTTTTCATTGCCTTCCCATCAGACCACATCGGTCCCGCTCTCCTCTCGGAACATGAAGCGCCGTGAAAAATCCCATCTCTTTGATGCCGACGTTAAATTATGGCAAATAAATACGTTGCTTAGCTGTCGATGTTCCAGTGCGCTGTACAGAGATATTGTCCAAAGAAGTAGCTGCCTTTCCGACCCCCGTTATCACCTGCAAGCTTTTTGGAATAAAAGTAAATTGGCCTTTCCTTAGACTTTTCTTTTGTAGGGTGGTTTGCTAGATCTTATTTTACATTGATGCATATATCCGCCTTAATCCAGTTCTGTGGATTAGAAAACCTAGATAAGGCCACAAGGATGTTACAATATCGTGGCTGTATTTAAAAGCCAAGCAAAGGCGGCTCCGGGGCTGCATCAGGACTTCACCGTCCTTTTGGTCTGTGTGTTTTCCGGACCGGTTTCTCTCCTGTTTGTTTTTTATCCTGTGCAATCCTCCAAGGACTCTCAATCTGTTCTCCTGTTATGAGTGTGAGTATTGCACTTGTAAACATGCGCCTTTGGCCTTTTCCAAACAGCGACGTGCAGGCACACGGGTATAAGGGCTCAAGACAGGAGCGGGTGCAGAGCTGAACGTCTTTACACACAACCAGGTGATGGAAAAAGAAAAAGGATCTCTCGCTCTGCAAAGAAATGGCTTGCAAAATCCCCTCTGCAGCTGTTTGCGCTGGGTAGGTGTGCGCATTATTCCCCAAAGTTTTATCTAACAGCCTCCTGCTAATCCCATGGGATTTACGGGTGATTTGTTGAGGGAGTCAAGAGGATTAGTAATTATTCAATTAATAAAGAAGAGGAGACTCAGTGTTGTCAACTCACACTCCAAGCGGGGAATCCTGAGCAGAAGGAGAAGGCGACTGAGCTAAACACGAAGCAGCTTTGAACCTCTCAAAACATCAGCATCAATCTACTGGGGTCTGGTTTCATGCTTCTTGCCTGTATGAGCAAAAACGGAGGTAGAGGATTACTGTGGAGTGATCTTTGTTGTTTTGTTGATGCTTGATCAGCAGCAAGCCAGGTGAATTCTACAGAGAGGTGCGAGTACCAGCCCCATGGTGACCACAGTGGATAATACTCTGGAAGAGCCAAGTCTACCACTGGTATTTTGTACTTACTTAATGATGCATTTCCATATATCTGGCCACCTGTTATGAGTATGTTGTAACAAGGCCTCTCATCTTGCTAAGACAGGCTCTGTAAAGCTGCGGGTTTAGACTGGTTAGCTTTGCAACAGGGCTTTACTTTCTCTTACAACCCCCCCAACATCTCCTTTTTGTCAGGCTCCCATGAGCTGCTCTCACAAATGGGCATTGTCACGACAAATCTTGCCATGTTTCCTTCACTGAAAGAAATTCCGCCCTTTTATCATTCCTACAAGGTGTCCAAGCCGTGCTGTTCTCCTGGTACCTTACTTATCATCAAAATCCAAGAATTGTGCTCTAAAAAATAATTTACCTCCCTTGCCAGCATCCTTTCCGAATAAACATGAGAGCAGGTGGAGACCATAGCCAGGGATGCATATGGGAGCATATTGAAATGTGCTGGGACAAACACAGTAGCAGAAATGAGCATTATGCTTGTGCTGACAATTAGCATAATCTTCCTTAAGTCTGCACAATAATGATTATTAAAAAAATGTGTGTTCCTGAGCCTTTTTTTCTTCTCTAAAAAGGAATTGGAGCATTGTAACGTGCAGGGATCCTGTTGAGCTCCTCACTGGTTTGGTTTGGTTAAAGGACTATTTTCTGATTTGCGCCTTGTGTACCAGTTCTCTGAAATGACCTGGAGGGAAGGAAAAGGAGATTTTCAGGAGCAAAATCATTGTTTTAAGTGGGATCCCGCCAATGGCAGAGAGGTAAAACACCCTCCCAAGTGCTTTTCTGTGCTTTGTCCTTTACTCGGTGCGTTACAAAAGTCGTACTCCTGGGGACGGCTCTTCAGAGAGGGAAGAAGCTGTTGCCTACACCTCACATAGGCATCTCCATTCACTGCACATGTGGTTTGTATTCCTTTGCCTCGTTCCCTTGCCTTGAGAAAACCACTGCTTAGAGGTTAATGCTGAACAACAAAGTCTCATTTTTGGCCTCTGCTTCCTCTCCCACCCCACGTCTGGCTCATCTCATTTAGGCTGCAAATTCGCTTCTCTTAGGAGCAACCAGCTCCTTACACCGTGGTGTTATTTGCTACCTGCCAGCGTGCTGTACCACGAGTCATAAATAATGTAGTCTGTTAGTTTTAATATTCATTCACCAAATAACTTGGTTGCGAGAGAGCGTTCAGAGAATTGCAGCTCCGGCTGCATGGAGCAAAACACTCGGCAAAAGGCACAGACATCACCAGCACAAACAGCGAAATCTTCCAGGTGACCCTTTTGTTATACACCGTTCTTCTTAAATCTCACCTGGGAGGAAAGAAAAGCTGCTGAATGTAAATCCTGGCAGGATTTTGGAGTGTCGGTGGCACCTTGGGGAGCTCCCTGATAACGTGGGAAGGGTTTGCATGGGGACCCGTGGCCGAGTTGCGCGCGGGCTCCTTTCCAGCTGCCGTTCACAGCTGGATTTGCTCTGCTCCGGGTTGCTGTTGCGGGGAGTGGAGCCGGGACGCGCTCCCTTTGTTCTCGGAGGTTGGTGAGTGACGCGCAGCCGTCGTTCTGATGCGTGTCAGATGTTATTTCTGTAACGGCGAAATAACGGCCTGCGTTGCAGCCAGACGGGTTCCGCCGCCGAACCAGCCGCCTCGCTCGCGACTGGCAAAGAGACAGGAGTGTTCTTCCCTCCAGACAGGTAGTACATTAATGTAAAGATAAGGTGGCCAGGCAGGCAGGCAGGCGTGCGGATGATTTGCAGCTCCAGTTTGAAACCCCTACAGAGTGTAGTTCAGGCTTTATAAAATAAAAGCTAATAAGAATCATAACAATTTTACTTTCTCTCTATAGCCTGCAGCAAGCCAGACGCAACATGGGAATTGAAGAATAAAGGCCATCAACTTCCCATGGCTCCCCTCCTACTACCTTCCTCCTCTTGCTCCAAATTGTTTTGAAAACATTGCTTCTCCCTCGCCTATTTCATTTTTGCAATGAAGTCATCAAACAAGATGACAGGGACTTTCCGAGGCTGAAATCAATCAGCAAGTTTCTCTTTTGCCTTTTGTTTCTTCTTTCCTACTCGGGCAGGAAATAGGGGAATAAATTTTAAGAGAGTCCAAGGGAAGGGGGCAATGGGTGGGTTGGATGCAGCGTGGGGAGGTGCAGGTAAACAGATGGAGCTTCTGGAGCGCGTCCAGCCCATCACAAATAAATAAGCCCCTAGCGTGCGTGTGTTCCGATGCGAGAAGTTCCAGCAAGTCGCGAGGGGTTTCTGTTGTCCGCCAGAAAATAAAAGAGTCCTTCTCAATCTATCCCATCTCCTGACGCAGCGGTTGGGCTTGTGGTTTCTCCAGAGGACTCAGCGACCAACCCAACAGGTCGCTTTTCATACTGAAAAATCATGTTCAAATCGTGCCGGGCTCAAACTCTTCCTGCTCTTATCAGTGATTAAAGAACTCCCGTGAGCCCCTGTGCACAAGTAGATGGGGGGTTGTCATCTAGGGGTGCTTTTCTCCATGATGAGCTTGGAGCAGACGGGTCATTTATGGGGGTGACGGAAGGTAATGGGAAGAAATCCAGCGGGATCACTCCGCTGCATGGAAAGCGGACATTATGTCCATTATGCAAGGAAAGTGCTGACCCGGCAGCATGAAGAAAACCAAACTGTCACAAACCAACAGCTTTTACCAGAAAAGCGTTTGGTTTTCAGCAAAAAGATTGGAAGCTTTGCGTGAAAAGTTGACAGCTTGCCCAAAATGACATGGGCTTTTTACCGTGTGCGCTTTGTTGAGATCCTCTCTGTTCTTGTCTTCTTCCAAATGAGAGGCAAAAATGACACCACTGACCAAACTCCATCAGTACATTCCTCATTGGCAACTTATTTTAGGGAAGTCTTAGTTTCACTTTACTAATGAGCATCAGTCAAGTCAGTGACTAAATCAGCTTTTCTTGTGAGTCTTTTAAGCCATCTGAAATGAGAGTGTTTCTTAGCGAGTCTTCTACAAGGTTTCATTTCTTGCCTGTCAAGATGTGTGTTCATGGCCAAACCATTATTTCAAGTAGAACCAAATATTGGCTCAGTTTGTTTTTATTTTTTGCATATGCCCATGTAGTCCAACCAAACCAGAGTGTTCTCAATACCAGAGACCTTCAGTGGGGCAGGGGATGCAAAGGGGACAGTGGTGGCATCCTCTGATCACATCAGGTTGTCCCACAGATCTCCCTGAGCAATGCAGAGGGCTTCAGGATGGGGGTTTGACTCACAGTTCGGATCCTCTGGAAGGTACCACGGAGAATCCGAGAGCCTGGATATGGGGAACAATTGCTTCCCCAAAGGGCTGTGGGGCATTGGAACAGGCTGCCCAGGGCAGTGCTGGAGTCACCATCCCTGGAGGGTTGGACAGACGGACATGAGGTTCTCAGGACATGGGGCAGTGCCAGGGGTGGGTTATGGTTGGACTTGATGATCCTGAGGGTCTCTTTCAACCAAAATGATTCTATGAGTCTATGATAGAGATGACTGGGAGGGGATGTTTCTGAACATGGAGCCATGAAGGACGCAGAGGCACCAGAAACACATTTCCAGGGCTGTTCAGGATGGCAGGTGAGCACCTTGGGCTTTTCCCCAGGTCCAGCCATCACACAATCTCAGGTTTTCTGTTCCGTGATGAGCCTTTGGGCTTTGCTTGGTGACTTGAGCAGTGAGCTGAAGATGTGCAGCTATTGTGTGCGTTCCCCAGGGGGGCTGACACAACCGTGTCGAGGTCACTGGTGTCCCCATATGTCACACTCTGCTTTGGGCGGGAGTTTTTTCCTGTGTGGGGTCCCTAGGACAGAGTCCAGTTGAGGCCTGTATCTACTGCAGTGCCTCAAGGGTCAGTACTGGGACCAGTACTATTGAATATATTCATCAATGACTTGGATGAGGGAATGGAGTGACTGTCAGCAAGTTTGCTGATGACACCAAGCTGGGAGGAGTGGCTGACACTGGAAGCTGTGCTGCCATCAGAGACCTGGACAGGCTGGAGAGCTGGGTGGGGAGAAATTTAATGAAATAGAACAAGGGCAAGTGTAGAGTCTTGAATCTGGGCAGGAACAACCCCAGGTTCCAGTGTAAGTTGGGGAACGAGCTGTTGGAGAGCAGTGTAGGGGAAAGGGACCTGGGAGTCCTGGGGACAGCAGGGTGACCATGAGCCAGCACTGGGCCCTTGTGGCCAGGAAGCCAATGGTACCTGGGACTGAATCTTGTGTCCAGTGGTGGCCCCTCAGTTCCAGAAGGAAGGACAGGGAACTGCTGGAGAGAGTCCAGCGCAGCCACCAAGATGCTGAAGGGAGTGGAGCATCTCCCGTGTGAGGAAAGGCTGAGGGAGCTGGGGCTCTGGAGCTGGACAAGAGGAGACTGAGGGGTGACTCATTCCTGGGGATCAATATGGAAAGGGGGAGTGTCAGGAAGATGGAGCCAGGCTCTTCTGGGTAACAACCAGTGATAAGACAAAGGGCAATGGCTGCGAACTGGAACACGGGAGGTTCCATTTAAATTTGAGAAGAAACTTGTTGGGGATGAGGGTGGCAGAGCCTGGCCCAGGCTGCCCAGGGGGGTTGTGGAGTCTCCTTCTGTGCAGACATTCCAACCCGCCTGGACACCTTCCTGTGTAACCTCATCTGGGTGTTCCTGCTCCATGGGGGGACTGCACTGGATGAGCTTTCCAGGTCCCTTCCAGCCACTGACATTCTGGGATTCTGGGGATGGGAACAGCTCGGGGTGCTCATCCCCCCAGCACCGCAGGGGTGACCCCAAGTTTCGGTGTGATGAGGAGCAAAGTGCCGTCTGTCTGTGCTTGACACCCGACGGCAGACGCGGAGCTACAGCTGACACACTGGGACGTGCCGATGGCTTTTATGTGCTGCAGCGCCAGCACAGAGTACGGGTTTGGTGTTAATATGGAAATATGGATAAGAGCTTATGCTGTGACAATGATTTACTGCTTTGGTAACTGCACCTGATAACGCAAATTTATCTTGGTCTCTCCACTTCAATTATGTTTTTTCTAATGTGTATTTTGAAATACAGATTCTTCTGGTCACATGAATTTATAGGAACCGCTGTGTGACTAAGAGAATTCAAATCAATACGGGGACATTTATTTGCATTATGCTCTAGCATCTTCCCACGTATATTATACCTTGCCATATAATACATATTTTTACACACGCTGTTAAAAAAGGAATAGAAAGAGGCAGGCTGAGGCAGCGTGGATGGGACGTGGGGAGTGTCATTCCGAAACGACCTGCTGGAGTTTGGCAGGAGCAGCTGGTTGTCTGCTCAGTGTTTGCAATCTGGCCGGGGGATATTTGCTCACTGAGATTGCGAGGGACGGTCCCTGAAGGGATTCAGCAAGCAAACCCACCCCCACAAAAAGTGGAAATTCTGCGAGTGTTTTCCTCCCTGTGTCTTATCGCTGCTCGTGACAGAAAGCACTAAGATGCTGCTCCCCGACGGTGGAGGCAGGAGCAAAAATCTGAACGTCACCAAAACAGGGGACAAAGCCCTGTGGGCTGTTGATGCTTTTCTAATGACCAGGCAGGCTGGTCCCAAGCAGCGTTCTAAGTAGCAGTTAATCTCTAATGAATATGTTAGGCGAGGAACCATACCAGGCAGCTGCAGCGACCAGAAATATGTTCCTGCCACACAGCAGTAAGCGAGGTCGCTTTTTAGTTTTACTTGAAAACACAGCTTGTGGTGCCAGTTTGAATGCTGGACATGAGAAGGCAGACCTGACCCTTGAGTGGGAGCAAATGCCAGCACTGCGTTTCGGCCATAAATAAAAAAAAGCGCTGGAATTTTGCTAGGACAAGTCATTAGTCCACCTGCTCGCGCTTACCAGCTGATAGCTGCTATTATTCTTAGTCATTCTCCAGATTGCCACAAAGAGAAATGGGTCCATTATTATTTTGAGGCTGCTGTTGCTCTCCCAGGTCTCTGGCTGGGGACAGAGCGGCTCCTGCCGATGCTGCGGGTAGCGCGGGGATGTGGGAGATGGCAGGAACTGGCAGGACTGGCTGTTTGGAACAATATATCGCACTGCAGCTTCTGTTGAGGGTGGACAGATGTCTTATAGCAGTTGCAATGCGGATCTTTTCTCTCCAAACCCAAATATGTATCTCTCAATCATGTGTGAAGTCTCTGGATCCTATGTAATTGTCAGACATTGAAACAGGCTGCCCAGGGCAGTGCTGGAGTCACCATCCCTGGAGGGTTGGACAGACGGACATGAGGTTCTCAGCACATGGGGCAGTGCCAGGGCTGGGGGAACGGTTGGACTCAATGGTCTTGAGGGTCTTTTCCAACCAAAATGATTCTGTGATTCTATAATGCTGTGGCTCAGCGGTGTTAAAGAAAGACATTACAGGTCTTCCAAACGGCCTCAAGTTGCGCCAGGGGAGGTTGAGGTTGGATGTGGGGAACAATTTGTTCCCCAAAGGGCTGTGGGGCATTGGAACAGGCTGCCCAGGGCAGTGCTGGAGTCACCATCCCTGGAGGACGTATAGATGATGCTTTTAGGGATGTGGGTTAGTGCTAGGTATAGGTTATGGTTGGACTCGATGATCTTGAGGGTCTCTTCCAACCAAAACAATTGTGTGATTCTATTAATCTCATGTTGTCTTTCTTCTGGGAGCTGCATTGTCTCCTGGATGTGGCCACCAGAAATCTTGCTGAGATGCTTAGGGACTCAGCGTGAGTTCGCATGTTTTGCTTGTACCAGCAGCAAGGACAGGGAGACTCCGGGACAGTTTTCGTCAGTGGGCAGGTACAGGCCATCTGAAGATGAGGAGTATCTTTTGGAGTCTTGAGCCTTCAGGAGCCCTCAAGAAACATAGAAAATGTGAACCAGATTCACCCATGTTCCTTGCACATGTCCTCTTTGGGTCTGGAGACATTTCCTCTCCCTGAAGAGAACGTGGCTGATACATCCCCAGTAGCACATTCCTACTTTAAACTATGCACAACACTTCAAAATCCAGTCTTGTCTCAGCAGATCATCACAGCTGCTCTTAGAGTCAGAAAGTGGGGAGGTGGACACCAGAAAGGTGGGATCTCCTGTGGTCAACGAGCTTCACATCTTCAGATCCCCTCCAAAGGGCTGCTGGAGCAGTCAGCATTTAGAAAATTCTTGGTTTATATAGAAGCTTTATGATTTTTAAAGTTTCTCAGCAATCAGCGCTAAGGAGGTATCACCCATTTCTATAAGGGTCTAATACCTCTCTGGAATAACAGGTATTCTCAAAGATATCAGAGATTAAAAAGGCAATGCTCCCCAAGCAATACGATAATTAAAATTAGGTTCAGAAGAGCTTTGGGTGGACATTAGTAAGGAATGTAGTGTGGTCATTTCAATTTCTGTGAAACGGGGGGTAAATGGGTTGTTCTCCTGGAGGAGAGGGAAAGTGGACATCAAAAAGCTGTTTCAGCTGTTCCTCCCCCCGCCCCAGGAAAAACGGCCTAACCAGCTGTCATAATTGAAAAATACTATGGTTCTGCCTGAAAATTGTGCCTTTCTTTTATCTGTACGCTTACCTTTAATATCTCTAATAGTCATCTATACAGTAGTGGAAGTGATTCCCTTATAGAAAAAGATCTGTTAAGTGCGCAGGGATATTTGAGTGGATAGAGTTATATAAAATGAAGATATCATCATCATCATTATTACCACTACTGTTAGATACATAAGCACGTAAGTCATTCTGTATAAACAACACCCTCTCCATGCATAAGCCAAGAGTCAAAAAAGATGTAAGTTCTCACCGTTTGCCGGTGTTGCTGAGATGTGTCACAGTGCCCGGTGAGTCGCGGTTACTCTCAACTGTCCATTCATGAATGGTTGCCAGTCCCAGCGTGGGATTCAATCCAGCCGTGGCCGTGCAAGTATTTCTTTATTTGCACAAATATACAGAGAGGGACTTTTGTTCTTGCTGGCCCTGATAGCAAGAGCTTGGCTTGGTGGGGACTCTTGGAAGCTGGTTGGGTGAAGGGGAAGATGTGAGTGTGGGCAGCTGGGTGGATCCTGACGAAGAGAAGGATCCAGGGAGATCCAAGGATCCACCTTATTGTGGCTTTTCCGTACTTAAAAGGAGCTGATAAGAAAGATGGGGATGACTTTTGAGCAGGGCCTGTTGTGGTAGGATGAGGGGTGGTGGTTTTAAATTAAAGGAGGGAGATTCAGGCTGGATAAAGGGGAATTGTTGTCCCTGAGGGTGGTGAGAGCCTGGCCCAGGTTGGCCAGAGAGGTGGTGGCTGAACCATCCCTGGAGACATCCCAGGCCAGGCTGGACGGGGCTCTGAGCAACCTGAGCTGGTGAAGATGTCCCTGCTCATGGCAGGGGCGGCACTGGGGGAGCTGGAAAGGTCCCTTCCAACCCAAACTGCAGTCCTGACTTCAGCTTTTCCATCCTTGAGATGGGACTCACAGCCCCCTAATAAGATTTAGAACAGACTCCCAGTCATTTCTGCACTTGCCATATGGTTTGCACACAGTTTGAAGACATGTTAAGACACATCAGAATAAGGTCTCTCTTCTTTGCTGAAGCATCATGAATTGGTCTGGAGTCAAGAGATGAAAAATGGGGATGACTTGAGTGTAGGTTGAAGAGAAACCCCCACAGCAAGGGATGCAACACAACCCAACCTTCTGAGCCCTCAACTGTGTCCCCAAAGAGGAGAAGGAAACGGTGGGCACAGCAGACTAAAAGTAGACATGATCATAGAATCACAGGATGGTTTGCGGTGAAGGGACCTTCCCAGCTCCCCCAATGCATTTTGGGCATCCTCAGAGGAGGCAGAAGATGTAACTCAGGCCGAGGAAGGTGCTAAATCTGCATATCCCCCATGAGGGAGGCAGAGGTGGGAGTTATGGATGCTCTGGTGTTGTACCAGAAATTCATTTCAGCCTTTGCAGGCATGCAATGGGAATTGTGGGGGTATCGCAGGCAGAAAGAGCAAGTTGAATATAAATCCCACACGACAGCCAATAAATCTAGCTTATGTTCTTTCTTCAGCCCCCACCCCTTAGTCAGGTAAAAGTCTTGGAATCAGTCTTAAAAAAATATAACAGTCTTTATGGTTAAAAAAAAAAAAAAAGGCCAGGAAGAATTTAGGATGAGATTTGGGCAAAAAAAATGCAGCCTTATATTCTGCAAAAACATCCTTCAGAGCACTTTAAACAGGGGCCAAAGTTTCTAGGTGTAATGGTATTTGAAGGTGAGCATCCTCACAACTCCAGCCCCCGTTTTGCTCAGCTCTGCCAGGGCAGAGGATGGGAGACAAGACTTCATTAGCAACAGGTGCAATGTTGATAGGTTCCGTTTTTAAGTGTTCGTTCGTCCTTTACTTCATCTTCCATCTCCTAATAACATTACAGTGGGTAAGGGAGAGATGTGTTTATTTGTGTCTGTCTAAATTCTGTCCTCCAGGAATGGGAACAAGGCTCCATTTATCCTTCAGTGCAGCGATGGTGAAATAGAATTACTGGTCATATATCAGGTTAAATTATTTTCCTTTAACACTTTAGGAAAAGAACCGTGCCCACTATCAGCCTGCCGTGAGAACAGTCTGTGCGCACTCATCATGGGTTGTGTTAACTTCATAAATGTCACCAGACTTATTTTAATAGCTCGTTCATGCTTCTCTGTTGGGTGCCAGTGCCCGCTGCTTAAATCCCTGCTCCGGTGGATCAGACTCTATATACGAATACGTGTTCAAACACAGGACAGAACAGGATTATATGATGTGGTTGTGAGCAATGGGAGGTTCTTGCAACAGCATCTTGGTGCCCAGAGCTGTTTTGTAGCTTCAGCAGGAAAGCTTCAGTCACTTGCTTGCATGCCTTGTTTTTACCATTTCTTCTCGCTTTCGAAAGCACTTTGTCTCTTTCAACCAAACAGAAGTAGTTGGAGTGAATGTTTTCGCTGCAGCAGTAGTTTTGCTGTTAAACAAACAATTAGAAAGCGAAAACTTCCTGCCACTTCGTATGTTTGTGTTTTGAAAACCGAGCTATTTTTTCAGACAAACTGGAAAACATAACCACAAATAACCCCTCAAGAGTTCCGCTCAGTTTCAGTGAGCTGCCTGAAACCATAAGAGGGAAATTTTGTTTGGCCAGCTAGTTTCCTTTCCTCTTCAAAACCATGTTTCCCATTTCCCAGCCCCTTGTGGTTTTGCCCCCTAAGTGCTCCCAAAAATTGGGATGAGCTATCAGGCTGAGCACTGGAGTTTTGAAGGGATCACAGATCTATGGAGTAGAGTCCCAGGATGGATGTGCCAGGATAAGGACCCGATGAATTCTCTCCCCCATCCCACTAAACTCTGTGGTTGACCTTGAAAAGCCAAGGCGTTAATCCCCAGCCCCACTCCTAATCCTCGTGCTGATGAAGGACAATATTACCACATTGGCAAAGTCAATGGTAATGGCTTACGACAGCCTCCCTCCCTGCGGCGCCTTCTGCATTATATTAACTTTATCTACAGATTGCTAGGCCGCCGGTGGAAAGAGAGAGGGGGGAAGGAAAGGATTTCTACCTGACACCTTAGACAATAACCTGCTCCAGAGGCAGCCGTGGGGAATATTAAAGAGCTCAGGGAATGAAAGGGCTGCGTTTCCAAGGGACAGCCCCCCTGCGCCCCGCTTTGGGAGGCAACCTGGGCCGGTACCCGCCTCGCTGCGTTGCCATGCCAACGGGAGGAGGGATGGAGCTGCCGCCCTCTGTTTCTCATTCTGCTCTGTGCTTTTTCCTCCCTCCGAAAAGTCACCTCCCCTGGAATTAGAAATGAGTGACACCCCTCGGTCCCCTGGGGAGCGGTTTTCCTTCCCGAGCTGCGCCGCTTCCTTTGGTTGGGAGGGGAGGAAAATGTGCAAATAGGAGATGGGGAAGCGATGGAGAGCGAAAAGCCGGGCTGAACCCAGAGGTTTCCTTTCATCCTGTGAGCTGCTCAATTAATCTGGGACTGGAGTAGAGAGACTTCGTGCGAGATCCTGGGGTGGGTGCTCTGGGGCACAGAGCTGCTGGGTGGTGGTGCAGAAGCAGCTGAGGGCAGCCCATGGCACAGCTCAGCATCTCCTGAGCATCTCTCTGGGTGAAGAACAGCATTCGGGGGTTGCAAATCGTCTCACGGCTTTGGCATTTCCTCTGTATTGGATTAGCAGGTCTTGCAAAAAGCTTTCACATAAAACAAGAGGTGGAAAAGCAGCTCGGGGAAACCCCCTGCCTAGAGGAGTCCCGGGGAGGCTCCAGTTGATGTGTTTAGCTTGGAACCGGGGCTTGTGTGTGAAGGAGGCCACACCAGTGCTTTATATCCCATCTCTAGGGTTAGGAGCTTGCTTTATGCTCTCTCCTCACCCCATTTAACTGCGTGGAGAAGGCAGAAGAGCCCCAGTAGACGAGGCTGAGAGAAGCGACGACATCTTCCCCTGCTTCAGGCAGGGATTTGACGCTGGACTCTGGCTTTCGCATCATCCCTGCAGCATTCCTCGGCCTGCCTCTCCCTCATCTTCATCATCTGGGCTTTGGCAAAAACCTTCACATGGAAATCAAGAGTTTCCGTGTCAAATCTACATTTTCAGGCCATTTCCAGAAAGTTAAGAAATCCCTGCTTGGCCTGAGGTATCCACACCACCACCCGGTCTGAGAAGCCACTTACTGCTCTGGAAGGGATCTTTGGTGATGGCTTCCACAGCTGTCCTGCACACCAGCCCAAAATCTCCTCCAGCTGTATCCAGGGGTTTTGGGCCCAAATGAAGGGTCTCAGATGCACCTCGGAGCTCTTGTCCCCCACCACAGGGGATGGGGATAGATTTTCCTTCAGCTCGGTGCTTAACCACAGGGTTAATGTAAAGCATGTGCTGAAGCCGGCTGGGGTTTAAGCACATGCTTAAAGTTAAGTACAGCTTTACGAGGCTGCAGGCTCAGGAGGCTATCTCCGTTCGTGGAGATCCTCCTGTGTGCCAAGAACATTTGCTTGCGTAGACATCTACAGAAACACCCCAGTACAGATAAGTCCAAGCAGCTGCTTTCCTTCCAACAAACGTTCTCCCGTAGTTATCCCCGCGGTGTCGTTCCTGCAGCACTTTGTCTCTTCCCCTGGGTACTGTGTGTCCTGCCAGCCCTGCAGACCTTCTTGGTCTTCCTCCAGCACTTTCCTTAAATCTGGTTTCAATAGGAACCAGTCTCTACGTTGGCTCATGGTGGAGCATCCAGGATGCTCCTGGGGCAGGCAGAGCATTGTTTCATCCTCTCCATCCAAAGGCTCTTTAAAGGCTGTCGCTGATAGCGCTGTTTCCGTATTTCCTCTACCTGGAAAGAGCAGTAAGTGAAGGGGAAGATCTGAGGTTTTCTCGCGTGATCGGACAGCGTGTAATACACATTAAAGAAGGTCCGAGTGAGAAAACCCAACTGCTGCGGGTTGATATCGTCGACGTTTTCGCAGTCTGGCTTTGTCAAACAGCCACAGAGCTTAGTGAAAAAGAACACAAAGATCTTCCTTGTCTCCCTCCATCTTTTTCCTCCTTTAAATCAATCCCCCGCCCTTCCCACACATATTGGCGAAATGACCCTGCTTTTCACCTCTCCCACCGGTGGCAATCATTCTCCTTTGATTTTCCCTCCGGCCTTTGGGCTGCTCCACACTGTTCCCTGACCTTCAGCGGGCCGAGCAAGGGGGAAGCATCTGTGCTCGCTTCTCTCCAGGCTCGCTGCTAAAATCTGCCACAGAGCAACGCCGAGCCCAGGGAGACTCAAAAAGCTGTTTGTACACCCCCCTAGGCGATGATAGTGGCCATTATGGGGCCAGATTGTTTCTAATTGCAAAATCCCAGCAAAGTGATACGAGAAATAATGCTCCAAACCGCTGTGAAAGGGCTAGAAATAATCACAGCGACAGCGAGGTTGCTGGGTGGGGGGAACCCATGGGAAAACAAGGCATGGGGTGGGGGAAAAACCAAGCTAGAAGCTGGGCTTTGTAAGATTTGTGGAGAACGGTGCTTTGCTTTTTCATAACCTCCCTTCAGCAGCGTTTCACGTTCCCAGCCTTCTCAGCACCCAGAGCAAAGCCAGGCTTAACCCTTAACCTCAGGGTCTTTGTCGGGATAATACGGGGATATTTTGGCACGATTCCTTTTGGCTGGAGGGAAATAGGTTGTTTTGCCACAAGGCTTCTGTGAACTTTGGACATTGCGCCCCAGTGGGCCTCGTGGGAGTTGAACGCTGTGGATGTATGGCAAGAAACGCTCCTGGCACGGAAAACTTCGTCCTTGGCATTCGGGCAGGCAGGTGCCCCTCTCAGTCATGGACTCAGGTGGAGGGGGGACATGTGCAGGTCCCACTGACCCTTGGTGCTGGTGTATGGACCTTGATGTGACTCCTGTGGGAGCAGTTCTGTAGAAAGGTTTTATTAGGGAAATGGTTGGAAAGAGGGAAGAGAAATGAGGATTTGGGGGCTGCCTTTCACCTAAGACATCGTATTATTCAGTCTTGAAATATTATTTTTTCCTCGTTTTCCTCTTTGTTTGCCATCTCCTCACCAAGGTGGGGCTGAGACAGCCTTGAGCGAGAACTCACAGAATCACAGAATCGACTGGGTTGGAAAGGACCTCAGAGATCATCAAGTCCAACCCTTGGTCCAACTCCAGTCCATTGACTAGATCATGGCACTAAGTGCCACGTCCAATCTCAGTTTGAAAACCTCCAGGAACGGTGAGTCCAGCACCTCCCTGGGCAGCCATTCCAATACCTGACCACTCTCTCTGCAAAGAATTGCTTTCTAATCTCCAGCCTAAATTTCCCCTGGCAGAGTTGAAGCCCATGCCCCCTTGTCCTATTGCTGACTGCCTGGGAGAAGAGACCAATCCCCCCCTGGCTAGAACTGCCCTTCAGGTAGTTCTAGAGAGTGCTGAGCTCACCTCTAAGCCTCCTCCTTCTCCAGACTAAACAAGCCCAGCTCCCTCAGCCTCTCCTCATAGGGCTTGTGTTCAAGTCCCTTGCCCAGTCTTGTTGCTCTTCTCTGGACCCGCGCCAGCACTTCAATGTCTTTCCTGAACTGAGGGGCCCAGAACTGAACACAACACTCCAGGGGTGGCCTCCCCAGTGCAGAGCACAGGGGAAGGATCACTGCACTTGTCCTGCTGACCATGCTAGTCTGGATACAGGACAGGTCCGACTATTTTAAACTCCGCAGGGTGTGATCAAAGAGTTGGCTCCGTTTCCATGACCTCGCTGCCCTCCCAGCCACACGTCCCTTCTGCAGCCTCAACCAGCTGCGGTCGCACCAGTACATCCCAATGCCGAGCTCCAGAAACCCCCAGCATCACCACCAACCTCCTCTCCTCTTGCTGCAAATGGTAATTTTTGGGGGGCAGGAATCTTCTCCCAATATCCCCATCTGCTTTGTGAGCTTTTCTCCGGTGCATTTGGCTGGGATTCTTGTCACTGTCCAGACACCCAAGTATGAGCAACAACAACAGAGCAAAAGCAGGTAAATCATCTCAGATTTGTTGGAAGGTAAATACTGTTCCCTGCATTGCCCTGAAAGCCCGTGACACAGCCGAATTCCCCCCAGGAGCGCACTGCCATTAATCACCTTCAAAACGGAGCGTTCCACCTCACGGTTTTGCGCCGGGGCGTAAGGTTAGGCTGGAAAACTGCTTCCAATCCCACACGTTCAGGGAAAATCCGACGCTGGAGGGGAGCCAGCGCTCACTTATCTGCCTTGCTTCCAGCTGCTGAGAAGAATGAAATGGTTTTCATTTGCTTGTTGCGCTGTGTTTTTCCTTTCCCCTTCACCTCCTTTTTTCTTTTAAATTTCTTTTCTTTAATTTTTCCCCCTTCTTTTAACACATCCGAGAGGAGAGGAGGGGGAATCCACTTATCGCAGGGCTGCGGCGCCGTGTCTGCGGGGCCCCGCCAGCACCATTAATGCTTTGGGATTATAAAATGGCAGTCTGCACACTGCTAATAGGAAAAGGAAGAGAAGAGGATTATAATATGTTTTTTTTTTCTGAAAGAGGTATGGATTATCCGTGCCAATAAACATCGCCACGACGCGCCTGTGTTTCCTTACAATGGGTTTGTTGGTAACGTTGAAGTTTCCAGATGCGATTTGTGAGCAGCAGCTCGCAGCCGGCAGGAGGTTTTACATTCCTTCCTTGGGCTCCAGAACAGGCCTTTGCTGACTTGCTTTCCCCTCTCCTTTTATTATTGATCTTGAAAAGCTGCTTTTGTTAATTTGCGTTTGCTGAAAGCACCAGCCTCCTCCCACGCGCTTGCTTTTCTAACATTGAGAGAAATGAGCCCTGAAGCTTGAGGGGAAGCAGGTCCTGAAGGTTGTGTAGACCCCAGGGCCACTCACCTCCCGCATCTTCATTTGCTCCGATTCTCAATTTTAAGTCCGCCACCAGCAGTGTGTATAGTGGGAGGTTGTGTTCTGCTCCTTCATCGTCTTGTACAAACATTAAATGTAATTTTATCGTTATAAAGGGACCTTTAGGATGCTCAGGTGGGGTCTTCTCAATACACCAAGCTGGGCCTTCAGTCCTGCATGGTGCCTTGAGGTTTAGAGATCAAGCCTTATACAATCATTTCAGTTGGAAGAGACCATCAGGATCATTGAGTCAAACCATAACCCAACTCTAGCACTACCCCATGTCCCTGAGAACCTCGTCTAAATGCCCTTTAAACTCCTCTAGGGATGGTGACTCCAGCACTGCCCTGGGCAGCCTGTTCCAATGCCCCACAGCCCTTTGGGGAAGAAATTGTTCCCCACATCCAACCTCAACCTCCCCTGGTGCAACTTGAGGGCTCTGGTCTTTCACAAGAGATCTATAAAGCAGAGCTTAAGGTGGTTGGGCTGTCTGACTTGGGTTTCTGGCATGCTTTGGGCCCCTGTGATCACCCCAAAACTCCTCTGAAGTGATGGGCCGTAGAGGCCCAAATGCCTTTGGAGGTGCCAGCTCTGCTAAACGGGGGAGCAAGAAGAGGGAAGAACGGCCACGTTAACACTGTTGCTCATCAAAACAATTACAATTAGCGCTTCACAGCCTCTGGACAATGTGCTGGGCTCTCCCTGTCCTACAACAGCTGGCTCATTACGTGCAACACCTCATTTTCAGCACTGCTAAAAGCATCTCCCTCGGGAGGCTTCCCATGGAGATGGCGTTCCCGAGGCGTGCACATTAAATTTGTGGGTGGAAGCAACTTTTCTCCCCTGTTTTCCCCATTATTTTTTCTTTACCTTCTCACTTCCCCCATCCCAGCTCCCCACAGCTGTTTAAAACACCGTTTGTCTTCTCCGAGTGCTTTTAATTGCAGCACCTCACCCAGCAGGCTCACCAAAGCAGATGGAAGGCTCAAAGGTCTCCTTTGCTGGAAAGTTGGGCTTTTTTTTAATTTGGAAGACCTCAATTAATAAAATATTCCTCGTTTCTCTAAGGTCAGGTTGAGCAGCCGGGCCTCGCGATCAAATGAGTGCCTTTTCCTCGGGATGTCTGCTTGCTGGAATCTCATTAATTTACGCTCGTGCAATATTAAGTGAAAACTAAATAGGACAGAAAGTGGCTGCTTCACTTTTTCTCATTTCTGGGTCCGGTATGAGGTAAGCGGACCTTGTGCCACTGCATTTTATTCTCTCTGCCCCACTAATCAAATTTATTCTTTCGCTCGATGCCTGCCCATCCTTCACATCCTTGCAAATCTCTGCTGATTTGGACAGAACTCAGGGCAGAATGGTGTCTGGCAAGTAGATGAGGAGCCCTTTGTGCTTCTGGCAGTCTGGATTTTTGCGTCGTCCTGTGTGAACGAGGCCAGCGGAGTGACCCCAGATTTCCATCCTCTTTAGCTGGAAGCAGAACGCAGCTCCTGGTTTCTAAATTCATAAGTCACCATCGGAACATCCATTTTAATAGAGTTCAGGCTATAGACCCTTGAAGGAAATTGTTCTGCAATAAGCAGCTCGTGTGTAATAGTTATGCCCAAAGCGAACGCTCCTCGCTGCAGTCTGTGATTCGGCTCCTCCCTGAGGTGCACTTCTTTGATGACTTACTATTATTATTTATTATTTCTACGGTAGCATAAATGTGCGTGGCACTTGAGAGCGAGCACAGGACAATATCCCTGCCTTGAAGAGGATGCAACGTCCCTGCCCTTTCTCCAGCCAAACTTAAGGCTTGATACAGATAAATAACTGGCATGCGGGGAAGGAAGGAAGAGTTCCCAGCAGAAATAATGTAGCCTCAGTCCCCACTGCCTGTTCATGGATGAAATACCAGGAATTAACATAGAGAAACAGCTAAGAAAATAAAGATGTATAGCACTATATCTCCACAACCAGGAAAGACTTATAGAGCAAAGCTTGGTGAGATATTAAATGAAGGAGTGGTATGTACCCCGCTCTGCTTCATCCATTGTGTTTGACATTGCAAGGGGCTGATCATTACATGTCCTGTATGGGAATCTGTGCCCCAAATGCCACCCTAGCTCCAAGCAATGGTCGTGCCCTGTTAAAAGTTGGTAAATTCAAGAGAAAAGCCCCAATGGAAGCGCAGCCCAACCTGTGGTATCTGCAGTGTCCTCTCTGATGTACTCTGGGCCCTGGAGGAATTTCATCCAGAGGTTTTTTGCATGGAAACATGTTTTCCTTCATGTCCTTCAACATTTGTGAGTGCCTTCTACCTCTAGTCCCCAGTTCTAGTTGGGAGAGATCTCTCTTGGCTGTCTGTGTGTCTCCCATGGCACATGTTCATAGAGTCATAGAGTTATAGAATCAGTTTGGTTGGAAAAGACCCTCAAGATGATTGAGTCCAACCACAACCCAGCCCTGGCACTGCCCCATGTCCTGAGAACCTCATGTCCGTCTGTCCAACCCTCCAGGGATGGTGACTCCAGCACTGCCCTGGACAGCCTGTTCCAATGCCCCACAGCCCTTTGGGGAACAAATTGTCCCTAACACCCAATCTGAACCTCCCCTGGCGCATATCCTTTCAGTAATGACAGACATGAGAGCTGGGAACCAAGCTCCAAGCTCGACCCCGTGATAGAGGTGATACATTTGCAGCATTGCAGTACCCCAGAGCAGAATTTGGGAGCTTTTATTCGTTGTTACACCAGCACACAACTCCACTATATGGGTTGGAGTCCATTGGATGCACCTGTTTCTCTCCACGTGTTTCTCGGGGACTACCACCCACCCACCTTCCAACCAGAGAATATTCCCCAAATCTCTAGACATGCTGCGATCACCCCCATTTTACGCCAGCACTAAACAAGCATCTTTTGCAGCGCAGCCATGAGCAGATCCGGGGATGTGATGGCAACGAAGCCACAGCAAGAGGGTTTGCCATGCCCCCGAGGCAGGTTCTCATCTTTCTGATGCTGCTTTCCGGTAAGCGCACTCCTCCTGTATTTTCTGCAGCAGCTGGGCTGAGCAGAGCAACATCGCTTTGCATTTTTGCCAGGGATTTCACAATTGGCTGCCCTCCCTCCACCTCCGAACCAGGACTTCTTGCCAAGTACGTGTTTCCCAGCAATGCACTTCCAACCCTGTCACCTGCAAACACAATTACTCCTTGCTTTCCGTCAGCTTCATTAGTGACGGGGATGGAAAAGGACTGAAATGGAGCGTGCTGCATTCGCCGCGGGGGGGGACACGTTGTTAGCAGGCAAAGGACATTTGCCAAACCGGCTCCATCAAACTTAGTGCAGCTGTTCTTGGTGAAGCTCTCGCTCTCTGATACGAGTCAGCGAGGCATGAAGAAGGTTTCTGGGAGCTGGAGAAGAGACTGGATTAATATCGGTATATTAAGAATGTAGCTTTATCAGATCCAGCGGTGCTGTTGGCTCTCACTGGGACTCAACACCTGTCCTTGGGGGTGGCAGAGAAGGTGCTGGTCAAAAGTGGCTGTTCTGGGGCTTGAATAGGGAGTTTTTAATCTTTTTTTGATGGTCTTTGACATCAGAGTTTGTTTTTGTGGGGAAAAGCAGGCTGGAAGAAGCAGCATGGTCAGTTAATGCATTGCACAGCAGTCTGGAAAGCATAGGAGAGATGATTAAGGCTTTCATGCCAATGGCCACTTTGAGAACTTTGCTTTCTTTTTTTAAATATATTTCCTAGATTGAGAGGACCTCAAGACATTTGCAGTAGCCATGACCTTCCCTGTGCCATCTCTGCGTGATTAGGATGGTGGCTTTGTCATTCTGGCGATCAGGTTTGCTGTAGGGTCCTGACAAACGCTTCTCTGTGGCAGATGGTGCAGAAGAGATGTGGATGGTCCATGGTCTCGTGGAACTTGAAGTTTTGCTCAGTCGCTTGCAATGGTGTGGGCAGGCAGGGCCTTTCTGGAGAACCAGGCTGATCTCCAATCCACATTCCTGGGAAGGGTGAGTAGTTTGGGAGAAGTGAAGAAGGGAGGAAAGGCAATAGAGTGACTGTCAGCAAGTTTGCTGATGACACCAAGCTGGGAGGAGCGGCTGACACTGGAAGCTGTGCTGCCATCAGAGACCTGGACAGGCTGGAGAATTGGACGGGGAGAAATTTAATGAAATAGAACAAGGGCAAGTGCAGAGTCTTGAATCTGGGCAGGAACAACCCCAGGTTCCAGTGTAAGTTGGGGAGAGCAGTGCAGGGGAAAGGGACCTGGGAGTCCTGGGGACAGCAGGGTGACCAGCACTGGGCCCTTGTGGCCAGTAAGGCCAATGGTACCTGGGGTGGGTTAGAAGGAGGTGGTCAGTAGGTCAGAGAGGTTCTCCTGCCCCTCTGCTCTGCCCTGGGGAGACCACACCTGGAATCTTGTGTCCAGTGGTGGCCCCTCAGTTCCAGCAGGACAGGGAACTGCTGGAGAGAGTCCAGCGCAGCCACCAAGATGCTAAAGGGAGTGGAGCATCTCCCGTGTGAGGAAAGGCTGAGGGAGCTGGGGCTCTGGAGCTGGACAAGAGGAGACTGAGGGGTGACTCACTCATGGGGATCAATATGGAAAGGGGGAGTGTCAGGAGGATGGAGCCAGGCTCTTCTGGGTGACAACCAGTGACAGGACAAGGGGCAATGGGTGCAAACTGGAACACAGGAGGTTCCACTTAAATTTGAGAAGAAACTTGTTGGGGGTGAGGGTGGCAGAGCCTGGCCCAGGCTGCCCAGGGAGGTTGTGGAGTCTCCTTCTCTGCAGACATTCCAACCCGCCTGGACACCTTCCTGTGTAACCTCATCTGGGTGTTCCTGCTCCATGGGGGGATTGCACTGGATGAGCTTTCCAGGGCCCTTCCAGCCCCTGGCAGTCTGGGATTCTGTGAGGGAAAGAGAAATAATGTTCTGTCCATTTGGTGTGTCACAGTAGAGTTGTAGCCTGTTCCTGCGCATCCCTAGGAGCGAAATTTAGCCTTTCACTTGTTTTTTCATATACATTTTGGGTGTCTGAGCTAAGCCCAGGATCTGCTGGCTGGCTCCCGGTACCTTTCCCTTTCACAGGAGTTAATGGGGTTCTTTCTCATGGGGGTACAGTGGTCTCTAGGGATGCAGAGGTCTACATGATTCATACACATGTTCCTCATTGTGGGAAGACCAAAAATGGAGGCACCTCTCACAAACGCCTCTGTGTGAAGGCAGCAATAAGAAAAAAATGCATGTGTTTTAATCCATTCTGGATTGGATTTGTTGATAACAGCAGATCTCATCACAGAGAGCTGAATTTCTGTTGATTTTCAAGTACAGAGCACAAAAGCCTCATGTTCTTCCAAACCAGCCAATGTTTTCCTGGCATCCCTTGAAAATGCGGTGTCACCGCTTTTGTTAATGGTATCAGCAACAAATCCGAGCCCAAAGCCGGCAGCAGGCACAGACTATTTTTTAATGAGTCATTACAGTTTGGCAGGCGGTGGACAAACGGAGGAGTGTTACGTGACCTTAATAGTTGAGATTCTCTGGCAGCTTTGCTTTCGGCAAAGGGCGTCATGCCGCGGGGCTGGATCACCCCTTGGGCGGAGAGGCGGAGGAAGGGGAAAGCGATGGGTACAGGGATCACTCATCGCTCTTCTGGGTCACGTGTCCGATGGGCCTGTGCTCCAAGATGGTTCTTTGGAGGTGGTTGGCAACATGCTGTTCCCACCTTCATGGGTGGAAGCCTGGAGGGATGGTGAGCAGCATGGAAAGAAAGGAAGAGGTGGTATTTGTTGTCCTACTCTTCCCTGCTAAGCTTTTGCTCTTCTTGCAGCATTAAAGGAAGGAGAGACCATGCAGCTGCATGTTGACCTTCTAGCTGGAGCTGGGCACGTAACAACCAACTTGTGCTTCATTATTCCAGGAGCTTCCAGCGAGTGATTTACCTGGTGGATTTTGAATGCTGGCAGAATTCATTATTTTACTGGTACTTTTCCTTATCCAGTTGCCTCAGCGTGTTCCCCACACCAGGCTGTCTGAACACCTTCTGGTCGTGCCTTGGGCAACTCAACTAGTGTTGGCTTTGTGTGGTTTGTTTTCACATCCAGTTCCCCAGGAGAAGAGAATGCGGGAGAATTGGTTTGGGGAAGACTGTAGGTTTGTTTTCCATTTATTTGTATATAGGCAGTGTCTACACAGGTTTGTGTTCCTGTTAGAAAAAGCACCCTGAGGAAACATTCCTCAGGCCTGGAGCCGGCCTTGCTGGAGAGGTTCTTTCCTGGGTTCTGTTTTGTGGCATAGGCAGGTTTTAATGTCCCTGCAGAGCCTATTGTGGTGCCACAAAGCAAGGCTGTGCGTGTCCTAGATAGCCCAAGTCATTGAAGAACCTTCAAAATAAGGGGCAAGACCTTGTCCTAATTGGCTTTTCTGTAGGGAGTTAGCGTAAAAACCAAGAGGCTGGTCGTGGTGCCTCATGGCTGTGGTTGAAGAGCTCAAATACAACTGTAGGCTCTTTGGAGCATTTCTCTCTGCCAGCAAACTTCTGCTTGAATCAACCTCATCCAGATGTTGCTCTTGGCCAAGCACTGGCCCATGTGGGCAGCAGTTGTGTGGTGGAGCTGGAAGCCTCTTGTGGACATCTGGCGCTTATATCCATCTCATCTGACCAGCTTGCCTTCAGGCTGCTCTCGGTGCCGGAGCAGGCTAGGGCGAGAACCTTTTGTGTGAGGGTTGTGGGGGCAGCGCAGGTTCCTGCTGGGGTTTGGGTGGATCCCACCAGGAACGCCTCCAAGCATTTCTCACATCCGCTGGATCCACTCCGCTTCGCAGGCGAGAGAGCAGCGCTGCCCACGCTTTCATTATCGGCCAGCAGACATACTGCTTTCATTATCTTTATTTGTAGGCTCTGTCTCCTTCTAGCACATCTGGTCCTCTGCAGGCTCCACAGCGTTAGCCAGGAGCCAGTGGCTGGAGATGGACATGAGAGATCTTTTGCTGATCCTCCGCAACCTCCCCTCTCCATAGCTCAGAGCTCGGTCTGGAGAGAAAGAGCATTTCAGAGGTTACCCTGAAAGAACAGGAGCTGCTGGGATTTACATTCATCCCATGTCGAGAAGATCAGGCTGTAGAAGACTTCTCCCCAGATCCGGTGAGGAGCTCAACCCTCAGCACCTCACCTCACTTTAATCCTCCTTTTTAGTTCCCAGTGGATCTGATTAAACTGACAAAGAAATAAGAGCTGCCAGAGCATGCACTGTAAGCAGAGACTGGGCAAAATGGAACTGAAAAGGATAGAGTTTCTTTTATAAGGTTTCCAAAATAGCCTCATCTGATAAGCAGAAGTGGCTTGTTACAGAGAAATAGGCAAAAGCCCTAGCAGTTACCTGCTGTCATTTCATTAATTTTAATTCCAGAACATCAGTAAGACTGATACAGTCCAAATAATTTCCTCAAGAGTGGGGAGAATGAGTTCTAGGTGATACCATGAGGTTAGAGACTCAAGGAAAGGTGTATGATCCGCTGGGAAGTGGACTTCGAAGAGTCTTTTGTGCCACCAGAAAATGTCTAGAAGCGTTGTGACCAAATTGATGTGATCATTGAACCTTATCTCCTCTGATCCAAGTCCTCTTGCGCTTGCAGAAATCCTTATACAAGTCACTGAGTCAGTATGGTCTCCATATGCTCCATGAGTTGCAGATTTTTGATGACTCTTGCAGGTTGTGGTGGCCCAGAGCAGAGGAACGTCCTTTGTTGGGCATGGAGCAGCTTTGTGGTGCATCAGGGAGTCCGGGATGTGTTTCCAGGATTTCATTCAAAGCAGCAGTTTTCTGTTTTGTTCTTGGTTGTAGACGCTTCTCTAAAGAAATGGAACATAACCAGGGACTGTAGACTCAGACGTTAATTCAGACCCAGGAGAGATGGGTAAAAGAAGAGTAGCACAACGCAGTGGATGCCGTGAGCCGCCTGTCTCATCCTGTCCTCTCTCTCCGTGCTGGTATTTTGTGGAAAGGGTTATCGCTGGATCTCACTGTGTAAATTATCAGTCTAAATATCCCCTGACTCACAGCGCAAATGCTAAGGAGGGAGTCAGTGTTGTGTCGGTATAAAGCACGTCCCGGGCCAAACCCCCAGAGAAATCACTGCAGGGTCTGGTTGACCTTTACATAGGAGGTGGATCCATCTTGTCTACTTTTGGGCTTCTCAAAGTTGGACTTAGAGACACAGCTGGTTCTTTGGGCTCCTATATTCAGAGACAGCTCAAAAAGATGGTCCTGCCCTTCCACAGAGGGGTCCTGGGGCCAGTCACTCTCCAGTTAGTGTAGAAGAGGGTACAGCTCTGGCTTCAACAGCCAGCCTGGGTGAGGTGATTGGCACAAGGGCTGTAGAGCGTGGACTGCTTCCCATTCCCTCTCCCTTGTCGCTTCTTGGTCACTAGGATGCATTATTTGTCTTGAGTACCTGCTGGTGTCTGAGCAGTGAACTGGGCCTGCGGTATTATAACCAAACTCCTCACAGCTCGATGTGGAACATATGTCAGAATGGATTTTTGCTGTGTTACTGCCACTGCCAAAATGAAATTAAATTAATCCAGTGTGTGAGGAGGCAGGAAGAAAGCCCTCCATGACGCGACAGGGATCTCGCCTGGTTCTTTTGGCTGAGCCAGCAGCGAGATGAAGCTGGGAAGGTCTGTGCTTCATGATGGCAAGGACCTTGAGGCCATGCTCACCAACCTGCCCGGGTTACTCCAGCCCCACGAATTCCTTGCAATTGTGCTGAGCCAGCCCGAGCAGCTCTCATTGTGTAAGAGAAAATACCCCACAAACATGTGATGTATATACATCACCTGTTTTTTATATCTAGAGAGCATGTTACGGCCCCTAAGTAGGTCCTTTTCCTCTTCCCGGCCACTGCTGAGTTACCCCCTCACCTGAGGACACTCTTGCTATCTCCACTCTGGGTTTTGCTGATGGAACAGTGGTATCTCCACGCCGTTGCTTGGCCTGTACTGAGGAGATGAGGAGAGCAACAAATAGGGCTTGCACGTGCTCCTGAGGCTTGTATTTCCCAATGGAGAGCTCAGCTACGAGTCCTGGGAAACCAGGAGGATCCTTCAGTTTACCAGAGCTCAGGACCATGAGGATGAAAATCTGTGCTCTGCTCTTGGTGCTCTTGTGTCCCACAGCCTGGGGTGATATGGGCCAGCTCTGTCATCCTTTCCAATACCAAGGGTGGCAGCGTGTCCTCCACCCACCTCTGCCCAGCTATGCTCAATGTGGAGCCCTCTCCCCAAGCCATGGGAGCTCTTGGGCTCCTGAGGAGCTTGCAGGACTTTCAATGCTGTCAGGAGCCCTGAATGGCACACGGCATTTTCTGTCTCTGATGCAGCTTTTATTCATGGAGCTTTTATTTATGGAGCACAAGTGTGATGGGAGCGGCTGAGGGACCTGGGGGGTTCAGCTGGAGAACAGGAGCTGAGGGGAGACCTTCTGATCTCTGAACTGCCTGAAAGGAGCTTGGAGCCAGGGGGGTCGGGCTCTGCTCCCCAGGAACAAGCGCCAGGAGCAGAGAAAACGGCCTCAAGTTGCGCCAGGGGAGGTTGAGGTTGGATGTGGGGAACAATTTGTTCCCCAAAGGGCTGTGGGGCATTGGAACAGGCTGCCCAGGGCAGTGCTGGAGTCACCATCCCTGGAGGGTTGGACAGACGGACATGAGGTACTCAGGGACATGGGGCAGTGCCAGGGCTGGGTTATGATTGGACTTGGTCACCTTGAGGGTCCTTCCAACCACAGTGATTCCATGTGTGCACTGCGTGTGCCTCCCTGCTTGCTCTGAAAAGCCGTGTTTCTCCTTGTGTCCCCACTGCTCATACCTCTGCTGGGTGAGCCACCAATATCCCCCCATCTCCTCCTGCATCAGTCTTGCTCTGCTCTCCTCGGGCTTGGCTCTGGCACAGAGAACCTTTTGGAGGTCCCACACCTAAAACACCCACTTGCAAAATGTGGAGAGAGCCAAGCTGCGGGTCACGGCAATCATCACCCTTCTGTTGTCGGCCAGGCAAGCTGACTCCAGCAGGAAGAGCAGGAGCGATGCAGATGAGTAAATGGGCCACCCAGCAGCTGTTGAAAGAGCACCTTGGGCCACATCCTTGCTAGGACAAGCCTCAGGAGTCCCACCTGGCTGGGCCAGCGGGTGAACAGGTACCGAATCCACTCTGTGTGATGATCAAAGTGACAGTCCCCTCTCCCAGACCTCATTAGGGCCTGTAGCGTAGAGGTTCCTCACACATCACTTGCTCATCTGGCGGACACCAAACGATCATCCCTCATGTGAAGCCTCCTCTTTCCCCCATGTTCCATGCTCAATTGCTGGTAATTTCCCTGGCATGTAAAACCTTTGGAAAATTAATGTAGAGCACAGGTTCACACCTTGTCACAAAGATGCAAAGTTTAATAAACTGTGGAGCCAAACTGTTGGCTCCTTCGCATTAATGCAGGCGAGCAGCTGGAAATAGTTCTACAGAAGAAGCTCGCAGTAGGATGCCGGAGTCGGAGCACCCAGAAATTCCCCAGCAGCTGCTTTGCTCAGCTGCTGAAGTGATTGCCTCTGGAAACAGGGACTGTATTGAACAAACTGAAGAGGAACAGTGCCCAAGGCCAAAATAGATAAAAAGTGCATGTACAATCTTGCAGAGATCTAGGAACACATTTTTCATCTCCCTTGCTTCAACCTCCTGCATCTGCAGAGATTTTAAAGGTCAGCCCAGCCCATTTCAAGGTGTCACTGGAGTATCCGTCAGCCCTAGAGCTTTCTACAGCCCTGTAGGTCAGGCAGGTCCTTTGGTTGGGGTGTAATCTTGTGTTTTGTGTCACTTACTTCAAGCAGCAACTGTTGGAGCAGGGACTGTGTGGTACAGCATGTTGGCTTTTGCCAGGGGATGCAGGGATAAACCAGAACATCCAAATCACTGCTAAACACATGCCTATAGAAATAGATATTTACTGAAAGAGAAGAAGATGCTTTTTACCACCGAAGCTTTCCTGTGCATCTTAAAGCAACCTCATTACCTTACAGACCGTGTCCTTTCCCTAAAATCAGACTGTTCCACTCGGGCCTGCTGAAAAGCATCTTAGGTTTCAGGTACTGAGGGACCAAAGTGAAATAATCGTGGGTTATCAGCCCAGCTGCTGCCTTTGTGGCACGGGGGCACTTTCACAGAGGCAAGGCGGGTTTCGGAGCGGGGTTGGCAGGGGGAACGTGGTGTGGGCTGCGATCGGCACCGCGAGGCCGGGTCTCTGGGGAGGGAGGGCAGAGATCTGTGGGCTGCAGAGCCTCCGTTCTTATTCCTGCTGTAGGATCCACCCACTGCCTTTAATGATTCATATCACTCACTTGTATCGCTTAACCCCTTCTTAAAGCAGGCACTTAAATAATTTCCAGTCTTTTATTTCAAAGAATCCCAGCGTGGCTGGGTTGAAGGGCCTTCTAGGGACCCCCCAGTGCAACCCCTGCTCACGCAGGGTCACAGAGCAGATCACACAGGTGGGTCCAGGCGGGTTTGAATGTCTCAGAGCAGGAGACTCCACAGCCGCTCTGGGCAGCCTGGGCCAGGCTCTGGCACCTCCCAGCAAACAAGTTTCTGCTCATGTTCAGATGGAGCCTCCTGTGCTTCAGTCCGTGCCCGCTGCCCCTCACCCTGGCGTTGGGCACCACTGAACAGAGTCTGGTCCATCCTCTGACACCCACCCTGAGATACTGATCCATTGATCAGATCCCTCTCAGCTTCTCTTCTCCAGCTCAACAGCCCCAGCTCTCTCAGTGTCTCCTCAGCACAAAGATGCTCCAGACCCCTCAGCATCTTTGTGTCCCTGCACTGGACTCCCTCCAGTAATTCCTTGTCCTTCTTAAACTGGGGAACCCAGAACTGGACCCAACTCCAGATGTGGCCTTACCAGGGCAGAGCAGAGAGGGAGGAACAACCTCCAACCTCCCTCGACCTGCTGGTCACACTCTTCCTCATCTACCCCAGGTTACCATATTTGATCATAGTTCCTAGGCCTCATTTCCATTAATGCCCCAGCTGGGAAGGGAACTGGTCCAAGAGCACAAAACGGGAAGAGTCATGCACTCCTCTACGTGTTTGGCTGTGGGGTGGGAACACATGTATGGACACTGGTTTCATGTCCTCGAATTGCTCTCGTGACTTGCTCTGACAAATCACATTAGCACCGTTGTCTCTGAGGCTCCTCGTCCTTCTCTGGCTCTGTGCTGGTAAATGCTTCATCGCACACCCAGCCTTGGAGCTTGAGGTTTCATAGCATCATTTAGGTTGGAAGAGACCCTTAAGATCATCAATTCCAACCATTATGAACTCCAATATGTGTAGTACTGAGCTAAGCGCAGGAACACATCAGCTGCTTGTGGTTCTGGGGCTGGTCTTGGCCTCGGGCAGCCCGGCACCAGAAAGCAAACAGTAGGAACCCAGTCTGGTATTTTTCTAAAAAAAAAATGACTATTTTTAAGTTCATCTTGTACGTGCTTGGCACCTCAATCGTGGTGTTTCACTGCCTGGCTTTGGCAATAATGGCAACGTCTGAAAATTCAGATGGCAGCGGGGTGTAAATCTTCTGCGGGGAATCTCTCAGAGTTCCTCTGGGTTTCGGTGGTGTCCTCGTGCTACCCGCCGTCCAAATACTGCAGAACGAGTCGAGCTGGGTGTTTCCCCAAGTGCAGAAAGTACAGAGGGAATACATAAGCTTCTTAAAAAGAGGCCCAGTGATCTCTGAAGGGATCAATTCATCTGTGTTGAGCTTCACTGTGACAGTTCAAATGGTGGAAAAAATTATCCTCGTCTGGAAGCAGCTTGAACATGCCTAATTTCGGGAGCGCGCTGCAAAAGGCCCTGTGAAGAATGGCTCCTGCGGAGGGAAGAGGAAGAGCCCAGATTAGTTAGAACTGTCTAAACAGGAAGGGTTATGGCTGGTTTTTGTGACTGATTATCATGCACAGCGTGAGGGTTTATTGTGAGAGCTCGCGTGCTTCTCTCTTCCCCGCTGCCCTTTGCACTTGCAGGTTGTGGCGAAGCGACGGCTGTTTCAGCCGCACTTACCGAGCACAGGCGGCAAATCCCGGTTGCTTGGCAGGATTTGTCACACCAGGAAAGATGTCTGGGTTTGATAGCGGCCAGAACACAGCGCAGGTCATATTTCCCCTTGTACTGGGCAGTACTTGGGGTCAGTTTTGGACCCTTCATGTCAAGAAAGGCCTTGAGGTGCTGGAGCGAGTTGAGAGAAGGGCATGGAGCTGGTGAGGGGCTGGAGCACAAGTGTGATGGGAGCGGCTGAGGGACCTGTGGGGTAGAGGAGATTGGGGTTGAATATTGGGAACAGTTTCTTCCCCAAAACGGCTGTGGGGCATTGGAACAGGCTGCCCAGGGCAGTGCTGGAGTCACCATCCCTGGAGGGTTGGACAGATGGACATGAGGTTCTCAGAACATGGGGCAGTGCCAGGGCTGGGGGAACAGCTGGATTCAATGATCTTGAAGGGCTTTTCCAACCAAAGTGATTCAATGATTCTATGTGGCGTGGGGAGGAGCAGGACAGGGTCCCACGAGCAGCGTAGCAGGACACGGGGACAATGGCAATGCGCCTCTGCTGAGCGTGTGACACCCATCCCAGGCCCTCTGCGATAATTCATAATGCCAGGAACACATAGGGAAGCTTGAGGAGATTGTTTTCTGGGTTCTGGCATGCATTATTTGGCTTCGTGGATCGTTTCTCTCGCTGCAGGCTTCAGCATTTCTAATAGGATTGAGCTTTTCCCCCTAATAGTCATGAAAAAAGATACCCTCCGACACTTGCTTGAAATTGGAGTAAGAAACATGGGACAGGCTGGAGAAACATCGACATTTTGCACTTAGTAGTAGACAGCAAGAAGCTCTGAAAGGCAGAATAGATTAACACAATGATTTTACATACGGAGCCCATAACAAGGAGACAATTAAAACATTCCTTCTAGTCGTGCGCACAACATCTGGACAAAGTGCAGGTGGAAGAAATCTGTCTTGCAAAGGAGGAGACAACAAAAAAGCAAACCTAGTGGCGTATTTCTTTTAAAACTGCTTCTTTCTTTGATACGTACCATATGCTGGATGAGAAGAGGGAGGCAAACACGCCGTTGGCACGAAGTTTCTGCAAAAACTGAGTAAATACTTTTAGCAGGGGGATGATGCCGCAGGGAGCCCAAAGAAGGACCCTGTGTTGCTGTCCCCATGTCCCCGGGAGCCGTGTGTGTCCATCCTCGCCTCCCTTTGGCTGTCCTCAGGTGGGAAGTCCAAAACATGCACCTTGTTTCACCACCCAGGCAGAGCTTAACATTTTAATCTCAGCTTTGCGGACCTGAGGAGCCAAAGGAGAAGCATGGTCATAAAAATAGATGGCCATTTGTAGCATTTTAATGAAGGGGATGGATGCGGCCGCCTCCATCTTTAGCAGGTGACCGTTCTGCTTTGCTGACGTGACCTCGGGAGCGTGGCAGTGCCTTGTGATGGGCTGGGTTGCCATGGCGACTGTCGGGATGGCGTTGGGAAACACACAGCGAGGTTGTGCGCAAAGAGACTATAGGGGCCTTGGGAGTGTAAAAATTAAACTACAGCAAAGTGGGATTTGTGTGGAAGTCAGGGAAGTTAATAGGAAGTACCTGCGTTCCTCAGAGAGCTGCAGTCTGCCTCGGTAGGTGGAGGTGGGATATTGCAAGACGATGTGTTGGGTTAACTGTGTTTTGGGAAGTGCTTTGTGCAAGTGGTGGATCATAGTTGGGTTGGGGATGGCCAGCTCAGCTGGAGATGGGCTGGTGTTTTTATTAAAAATCTTACTAGATCAGTTCACTGTTCTCTCCCATCACTCCTTCCCTTTTTCTTTGGATAAGTGTTTCCCCTCACCCTGCCAAGCCATGCTTTTTCTGGCTTCAGCACCCCTTGCCTCTAAGGATGGGCCTTTCTGGCAGACAATGCCAAACCACCCTGCAGCCCTTTTCCAGAGGACCAGAGCAATCCTGGCGTGTTACTGGCACCATCTGCTCCGCCAGGAGGGGCGGTGATGGGTTTGTGCTGCCCGGCCGAGGTTTAGCAGTTTTGGCACAGAATTTTGGTGCATCAGCGGGAGCCCAGGTAGGGTATAGAACCATAGAATCATTTTGGTTGGAAAAGCCCCTCAAGATCATGGAATCCAACCATTCCCCCAGCCCTGGCACTGCCCCATGTCCTGAGAACCTCATGTCCGTCTGTCCAACCCTCCAGGGATGGTGACTCCAGCACTGCCCTGGGCAGCCTGTTCCAATGCCCCACAGCCCTTTGGGGAAGAAATTGTTCCCCACATCCAACCTCAACCTCCCCTGGCACAACTTGTGGCCAATTTTTTGTCTTACCACTCATGAGAAGAGACCAACACCCTCCATGCCACAACCTGACATAGGTTGGTGCGAAATCCCGGACCAGCCTTCCTCACCGCCCATGTTATTTATTTCTAAGTGTGTATTTAGAGGTGGCCTCGCCATGTTCGCACCTGCAATTTACCACATAGTGTGCACAAGGTCTTGAATCTTTTCGATGTCGCATCCTCTCTGTAGAAAGGAGGAAACAGTCTGGGCTGTTTTCTTGCTCAAATGTCACATTGTCAGGAACATCCTTGGTCCTGTTTGCTTCCACCATTGCCTAGGGGTGCTGTGATCCCACATTAGAAGCAATAACCGGGGATCAGCTTTGCCTGGGTTTGACACCAGCACAACGCGGCGCTCGGTGTTGATGTGAAGCCCAACTCCTCATGTCCAGGATCACCAGGGCTATGAGTATCCAGCCTTGTGGCTCGAATTCTTCCCAAGAGCTGGCAGGACAAAAACACCGACAATTTGCAACCTTTCCTATTCCATTTGCATTGTGTGCTGGCTGCCACAGCCAGGCATGAGGGTTTGCAGGGTTACAAGCAGCATCTTTGTGCACTGAGAAAGGGCTTGGCTGGAAGAGGCTGTGAGTGCTCATGAAAAGCAAATGCACCATTTCTTCCTCCCTTTCCATCTCCCAGAACCAATATACAATTCTGACAAATCAGCCCTGAATGCAAATCCAATAAAGTTAGCATAATTGTCTTTGTTACGAGGAGCTGGAACAGGCTGCTCTGCATGAAAATCAAAATAATAAACCGCTAAAACATAATGCAATTGAGTGATTGTAAACCTGGCTAAGCGGCCCCACAAAGGTGTGGGTGTGGGGAGTGGAGCTGGGCAGCTCCCAGCGCCTTTTTTTAAGCTTATTGGTGATTTTTAGAAGAAAACATGCAATGGAGGGAGGGGCAGGTTGTTTTCATGTATTAATATTTAGCAGATGAAGAAGTAAAACTGAAGCGTTTCAGGATCGCGAGAAACAGCGGCGAGATCTTGCTCCTTTTTGTGTTAATTGCGTCTGATTTCCAGAGATGGCACAAACAAGCATTGCAAGTAAAACAAATCAAAATACTCAAAATATTTTGCTTAGAAAACACTGACACAAAATAAACAATTCCGTTAACATGAATCTGAAAAGATGCGATGTGAGCGAGCGCTAACTAACGTTTAGGTAGTAAAAGCATTCACTGCTTGTTCCTAAGCCCCAGCTCCGGGAGTCCAGAGGATGCGGAATTGTGGCTTTTGTTAGGAAAACCCCACGCAAACACAAAAGCTGTGTCTTTGCTCATTATGGAAATCCAGCGAATGAAATAATCCTGCTGCGATGCTGCGAGAGCAGAGGCGGTGGCTGAGGATACAGCGGGGGTCTCCCCCTCTAGAGATAATGGCTTTTAACAGGTTTCCCCCTGCACCTCGAGGCTGTGAGGGTGATGTGACCCGGGGAATAATTCTGGCGTTTTCTCCTGCCTTTTGCTAAACAGGAGCAGCCCAAACCTCCTGCCCCAACGCATCCGGCCACCCCAAAATTGCATTATTTTACAAGCCTGCAGAAACTTAGGAAGCAGGGGAGCAGGACTCAGGGCGCTGGAGGAGCCCAGGCAGAGCAGTTCGCTTCCTTGGGAGAAATTGATTTTCAAAGCTATTGATGTTGCTTTTGAAATGCAGCCTGCTGTTCGCCGGCATTTAGATTACCTTCCTTTCCGCACGCCCGCCTTTGTTGTTTTAACATCAAAGAATCTCTGCCTTGCTCCGCTGAGAAACCGCCTTTCCCCTGCTATTCGGGGTGTTTGCACCCGGGGGTGCTGGGGTTGGGTTCAGCTCCTCGGGGGGATGGCAGCACGTGAATGATGATGAGGATGGGGCTGAGAAAATGTCAACACAGAATCCAATGCCAGTCCAATGCCACAGAATCCAATGGGGTTGGAAGGGCCCTGGAAAGCTCATCCAGTGCAATCCCCCCATGGAGCAGGAACACCCAGATGAGGTTACACAGGAAGGTGTCCAGGTGGGTTGGAATGTCTGCAGAGAAGGAGACTCCACAACCTCCCTGGGCAGCCTGGGCCAGGCTCTGCCACCCTCACCCCCAACAAGTTGCTTCTCCTCTTTCAGTGGAACCTCCTGTGTTCAAGTTTGCACCCATTGCCCCTTGTCCTGTCACTGGTTGTCACCCAGAAGAGCCTGGCTCCATCCTCCTGACACTCCCCCTTTCCATATTGATCCCCAGGAATGAGTCCCCCCTCAGTCTCCTCTTGTCCAGCTCCAGAGCCCCAACTCCCTCAGCCTTTCCTCACACGGGAGATGCTCCACTCCCTTCAGCATCTTGGTGGCTGCGCTGGACTCTCTCCAGCAGTTCCCTGTCCTGCTGGAACTGAGGGGCCACAACTGGACACAAGATTCCAGGTGTGGTCTCCCCAGGGCAGAGCAGAGGGGCAGGAGAACCTCTCTGACCTACTGACCACCCCCTTCTAACCCACCCCAGGTACCATTGGCTTCCTGGCCACAAGGGCCCAGTGCTGGCTCATGGTCACCCTGCTGTCCCCAGGACCCTTAGGTCCCTTTCCCCTGCACTGCTCTCAACAGGGTGGTGGGACACTGCAGCGGCCCCATCTGATGAAGTGCTGGGGTTTAGGGTTTTTCCCCTTCTTCGGTGCGTTTTCTTGGTCTCCTGCTGCCTGTTCTTCAGTCTCTCAGTCCCCATCTCTCGTGGTGTGGCTTTGGGTGGCCACACTGGGTTACCGTGACCCAGGAGGGCTCACGGAGCCCATTTCATGGGGATTGGGGTGCGCAGCTGTGCAGCTTTGCTCCCGCAGCCCCGCACTGCCTGAGCAGAAGGTGTCGGGGGCTTTGGCAAGCAAAGCACGTCTGGAAACGACAGCATCAGCTCCTTGGGCTTGACGTGATTTCTTCTCCCTTCCCCCCGCCAATCTCCCGCTTCAACCTGTGCTCTTGAGGAGGCTTTAGAGCTCATCTGTGCTATTGTGCAAAGGAAACCTGGAAAAGGTTAAACCAATCCAAGTTGCTGAGTCTTTGAAATAAAAGAAGAGTCCCTCCTAGCAGGAGATGCGCCGAACAAAAGGGCTTCGGCAGTCGGCTTGATTTCAGCAGCTTTTCCCCGAGGATTCAAAGGGGTGACCCCGCATCCAAACTCCTGCGGAGAGCGAGCTGAAACCCCTTTGAGGTGAAGTGCATCTTTTCTTTCCCCAGTCAGCCTCCCATCATCTCTCTGGACGAGGTGACCGATGTCCTGGGTGGCCCAAGGGCCCCCCTGCTCTGAGCTGAATCAACAGGGGCCATTGGAGACCCCGTCTCGTTCTGGGGCGTTTTGCCTGAAATTACACCGTTTCGTCAGCACAAGCCGCAAACCGCGGGGTGGAAACCTCCACCAGCTTTAAGGTGCCTCGTCGGTCTGGATTGATGCTTCTGCCTCCGCGCTGCAAGGGGGTTTTGTGCTCGCAGATGCTTCTGCACAAGCGCTCCCTGTTCTGGGTGGAAAATACGCTCCCTGACAGTACCTTCTCTTTCCTATTTGCATAATTAAGAGAAATTACAGAGCGTTTGGCCTGCTTGTAGTATTTACATCATAAGCCTCATGATATTTGTTTTTCTTAAATCTTCCCAGCATGGCCCAGCAATCCCCCCTCCCAGCCCAGCCAAGCAAGAGGTAATTTCATTTGCAAGTGGTTTTAGCGAATGCCAAGGTCCAGAGCCTGAGTGATGGTGAGGGACATCATCACGGACGCTTTTGCACTCTGTGTAAATAACTACGCATTTTTTTGGGGCGCAGAAGGTAGAAAATGAGGTAGAATGTGGCTGGGAACACCTACGGGAGACCTTGGCCTCTTCGCTGTGCCACAGACATCCCTGAGAGCCGGGGGAGTGATGTGGAGCAATAATCCCCTTTGTGAATCAGTCCCTGGGTGTCTGGGACAAGGGCAGCGTGGGACCTTGATCGCAGCCACAGGACCTGGCAGTGTTGCTTTCATAAAAGAAAATATAGGGACATATATATATATATAGCTTTTAATCCTCTTAATTGGTTGCATTACTGATACTCTCTGGCGCTGGCTGGAGAATGAGAAAATCTATAATATAAGCTGGTTTGGCCTTCATAGCTTGTGCCTGAAATGGTGGTGTCATTCAGAGAGAGGAGAGGAGAAGAAACCCAACCACTCGCCAAAAAACGTCCCTCTTCATCATCCCCGCACTGGGAAACTGGTCCCACTGGGCTGGCTGCAGTTTGTAACACCCAGAAACCATTCACAGTGAAACATATCAAGGGTCTAATGAGTGAAGAAGACTCTCTTTTTATTGTTTTTTTTGCTTTTGGAGTAGCTTGATTTTCTTCCCTAAACCTTTGCCAATGACAGACACTCTCATAAAGCATTTTTATTGGATTTTCGAACAATTTAATTAGTGTCTCTGTGCGTGATGGCTGCAGAATTGGTGCAGAGCGCTCTCTGGGGACAGTAAAGCAGAAGCGGTGGCAGCGTTGTACGTGCATGGGGAGGCCGGGTGAGACGGGGAGAGCTGAAGGACCTGGGGAGAACAGAGCTTGGCTGTGTGTCCTCCCAAGGGCTGAGCAGCAGCGTTGACATGTCCACCTGCCTCTTTCATGCTCTCTCGAGGGGTTTTGCAGGGTGGTGAGGGTCCCATCCTGGTTGGGCTCCTGGCTCAAAGCTCTGGAGCAACCCAAGACAAAGGTGCTTGGGTTGACAAAGATACTTGGCCTTGGGAGAGGTGTGAACGTGTCCACAAGGAGCCTCCAACATGTTGTTCCCTCTTCACCTCTTGCCATGACAAAGCCGCCTTGAACCACTATAGATCAGACATTAATAGCAATAAAGCTTTTGTTCACGGACCCGTTGAGCCAGGCCTACCCTCTTACCTCCCACCCCGCATTTGAGGAGCAGAACACAAGCTTCCCAAGCCCCATCTGGATGCACTGAGACCAAGTTTCAGTGGTTGTGAACACCATCCTGGATGGGAAGGCTTCATGGGACAGACTTCAGCCCACACACGAACCCGCTTGTTCCCTCAAACCACCACGTCGGGGCTGGATGGGCCCGGGGAGGAACGTCCAGGTCCCTCCGCAGCCCATGTGTTGTGGGCCTGACAGCTCTATTTTTAAGTCAGTTTTAATTATTTATAGGGGTAGAGACACAAAGGGAAGCGGGGTAGCTGCACCGTGCCAAGGCAATATGTTTATGAGCTTGAATTCCAATTAATAGGCGGGGGCTGTCTGTTTTCTATCAGGGCAGGGCATGGGCCTGCAGATATTCTTTTATATGGGTAAAGTACGTGCTGTGTGATTCATTTCAGGCCCCGCCGAGTCGCGTGGGTTCCCGCGTCCCGGCAGCAACATCTGGCTGGTGTCCCAAATTTGGGGGCTCGCTGTACCCCGCCTGATCCCCAAATCCAAAAATACAGGAGATGAGAAGCAGGACAGGAAAGAAGGGCAGAAAACAAGAGGGTGAAGTCATGTATGAGGGAAGGGCTAATGGAGAGCAGCCAAGCCAAGTGCTTCCTGACGCAGGATTTGGGGGGATTCTGCAGTTTTGCAGCAGAAATAGGCGCCTTGTGCCCTAAATCTTCTGCTGGCCGGGAATTAAGCATTCCCTGGAACAAAGCCTGTTTATCAACAAGGCTTTGTGGACAAAAAGAGGTTTTCAACAAGGAAAAGTTAAAAAGATAGATTCTGGTTGCTCTGGAGCAAAGGAGGGTTTGCCTATGGAGGAGATGCGTTTAATTTTGTCTGGTTTATTAGCACAGCTTCTATTCCAAGCATAGGGACAGACCCCGGATCGTTCTCACAGACCTGTTGCGGATTTTCCTGCCTTGCTTTTGGGGATTTCAAAAGAATGCCTAAAAGGTTTAGTCCAGGCTCAAATGAGTGTGAACCAGGTACTCAGCCCAGCCTGGTGCTTGATTTTGTGATGCTTCGCATGCTCCATCACACCTAAATCCCCTGCCGCAGCGCTTGGGGCAGATTTGTCTTGGATTCAGCCCTGTATTGCTTATATTTCTTATATTTTTCTCCCTTTGCCTGGTAATGTGAAAGCAAACCCAGCATTGCTGCCTTTGCTGCAGCACTGTCTGCAAACCCAGCAACTGGGTGGCTTAGACCCAGCTTAAAAACCCCTGGCTTAGCTCTGGGTTAGTCTGAGCTGCTGGACTCAGCACTTATAAGGCATGTCAACTCTTTTTGGAGGCAGATTCACCTCTTTCCACCCTCACACAACTAATGGATTGCAGACCTGTTCCCCCTCCCAGTGTTTTAACTGGCATCACCATTTGCTTTAGGTGGAGATTTTTGGGGAGCACAGAATAATTTCCCCCCCATACAGCAGATTTATGCTAGAGGAAGGGAAGAGAAGCCCCAAACGCTTTCATTTTGATAGTAAAAAGTGGTAGAAATTGCTCCGTAGCAGCAAATCTGTCCCTGTGGGTATCCTCTTTGATGTGCAAAAAAGCAAGGAACGTTTTAGCTGATCTCAATATTTTTAATTCTCTTGCTGATTTCCGAGCCCTCTTTAGCATGAGCTACCAAAGGATGGTAGATTACCCTGTAAAAGCAGTTTTGTTATTGTCTCTCTTAACCCCGGCGAGCCTTCAATTTCCTGCCATCATTTTTATTATGTCTTTCTTGCAGCTAGGAATGAACAATGAGCTTTATTAGAAGAAAAGGTGCGAAATGTAATAAGAAAAGCCCGTCCTGTATGGTGTGGATGCCCCCCTTGGGGAAGTGATGCGAAGGCTCCTCCGAAAGCTGCTGATGCTCGCCCGTCTGGACACAACTTTTCTCATTGGAAAGGTCCGATCAAAAGTTTCCCAACGTTCTTTGTTAGTGTTTCTGTCATAGGCTGATGCCTGTTTGGCAATTTGGTCAAGTCATGGTCCTTTCCCAAGCCGGGTTGTGACTAAGCTCTGCTCTCCCTATTTCAAGAGGAACGTGATGTTCTTTTTGCCCCTCCCTTCAGTATGGAATATATTCCGTAAGAAACAAAAGCGAAACTGCCAGTGGAAATTAAGCCCCCCACTCATTTATTTCAACATTTTCCAGAAATATAACCAATGTCTCTGTCATTAAGCTGTAAAGATAAATTCAGGCCCTTAAAAGCCTTGCTCCTCCCCACATTGTTACTGCTGCTTCTGCATTTCCCACACAAAGCTCTATCAGAATATTTTGATACTGGGACTGAGCGAATGTCTCTTTACAGTTGCAGAATGCTAAAGATTATTTTGCAGTGGAAATAGTCAGCAAACTTTACAATTAAGCAACCAAACATGCCTAAATTTCAGTAGATATTTGCTCCTGATGTTCGCTATATTGTTCGCACGCCGGTTTTATGTTGCCGGTAGTAAAGAATCTTTATTCCTTATATTGAAGATTTCGCTCCCTTTTGTAAGGGTTGGCCTTTATTTGCACCGGATTGACTCTCGATGGTACAGCTTGCTTATTCATCGAATGGCTGTTTCAGATAATTGTTCTGTTGCTATTAACACAAGTTCAAATGTTGTTTAATTGTGGGAATGTGCAGAACATTGTTGCCGATCGGGGTCATTTGGAAGCCGAGCTGAATACTGATGGGGTTGTAAAGGCAGCGTTAATGCACAGAGCCGCGCTCATTTCCCTAACGTTTGATTTTTCATATCATTTAAAGATCTTAAAATAGGAGCTGTCGAGGTGTGTTGAAGGGCTTAGCGGAGGAAGATCGACTGGCAGGTATCAGACAGCGCCAAAGCCCCCGCTGTAACCGAGCAGTGGTTTTGAAGTAACAATATAAGGTAAAAGGAACGCGCGTTTCAAGATAAAGGATGTTCTTTGGGTGGTGGGTGTTCAAACAGAACACAACAACATTTCTATTCAACACGCTGTTTAATTCGCAGTTCAGATAGATCCCGTATAATTGTAGCTTAATCCCGCTTGAAAACTCCCTGACAATTTGCAGCAGAAAACCTGAGTTTTATCGAGGAAATGTTTGCACTTGCAGACCTGCTCTTCTCCAACATTTGGTTTGCTAAAATCATCCAGCAACAACAACAAACCCTCGACCGCTGTAAAATGCATCTGGAACCTGACAAACAGCTCGGGGTTGGAGCCAAGAAAAAATCAGCAGCTTCCGTCAGGTTTTTGTTTGCTTCAGGGCTTTAGGGGGAGGTGGCAGGTTTAATACACAATTCATAGTTGCCGGTTGCAGGGTTTGGTTTTCCAACACATAAGTCAACGCCGTCTCCTGAGAACTGGAACAAAGACAAAATAAATCCAGTTTCATTTATGTTTTCAGCGGAATAACGCTGCTTTTTCTCCCCGTTTCCCCTCTAAATACATGGTCTAGTTCCACCTGAAGGAAACGGCCCTTCGTTACGGCACCGTCACCATTGAACTTGCTCCAAACACCAAGCAGCATTTTCGTGGCCTAGCTCAAAATGAGAGGGCTCGATGGACGTGATTTTGTTTCTCCTTTTGTTTAATCTCCCCCTGCTTTTGTGCTTCTCACCGAAGCTCCTGGAAAGGACCTTTTTATTGTGAAGGACGAGCCCGAGCAAGACCAGAAAGGTCCTGCCATCCTGGGTTAGTCCCAAGGCTGTGTAGAGTTACCGTGGGGTGTTTTCCTCTTTTAGGACACGGTCTAGGAAGTCTGTGTCTCATTTCCCAGGCTTAATCTGCCAACCTAAACTCGGGCTGGTGTCGGGACTGGAAGCCTCCAGACTGTGGTGAAAATAAACTGGATTCTGGGTGGCTCGGATGGATAAACTCCAGAAAATGCACCCGTTGTTCCCTGCTAGGAAAAACCTGTTGGGGTTAGGGCCATTGGAGTCTTGGTCTGGGATCCCTTTATGAGAAGGAAGGAAAGAAAGGAAGGAAGGAAGCAAGGAAGGGAGGGAGGGAGGAAGGAAGGAAGGAAGGAAGGAAGGAAGGAGAAGGAAGGAAGGAAGGAAAAGGAAGGAAGGAAGGAAGGAAGGAAGGAAGGAGAAGGAAGGAAGGAAGGAAAAGGAAGGAAGGAAGGAAAAGGAAGGAAGGGTACCCATGTGTACCCCCATACTTCATACCCCCAGGGTCTTTCCCATGGGGGAAGTACTGCTTCATCCCTCCTCAAAGCGGAGATTAACATCTCTAGAGCACAGAAAGCCGAGTTTGCAGACTGACACTTCCCTGTAATTGCCTCTCCTCTCCGTGCTTGCACAAGGACGTCAGCATCTATCTCTCTTTAATTGTTTCTCTCCCTCACCCGTCACATCGCTGCGGAGATAAAGGGGATTGGAAAAGCCCCTCAAGATCATCAAGTCCAACCGTTCCCCCACGCTGGCACTGCCCCATGTCCTGAGAACCTCATGTCTGTCTGTCCAACTCTCCAGGGATGGTGACTCCAGCACTGCCCTGGGCAGCCTGTTCCAATGCCCCACAGCCCTTTGGGGAAGAAATTGTTCCCCACATCCAACCTCACCCTCCCCTGGCGCAACTTGAGGCCATTTCCTCTGCTCCTGGCGCTTGTTCCAGAGCTGGTGTCTGCACCAGGAGCTTGTGCTGGTCTTGGAGTCCCAGCTACTGGTGAAAAATTGCAGGTCTTGGCTGGGGGAGGAGGGAAGGTGTTGGTTCTCATCTTAGAAGCGTGTAAACAAGATTAAATCCCCGTGAATTGAGGAATGCTGATTGGGTTTATCTGCATGATGAAGATAGGAACTTATTTCACAGTGCTAAGTGATACAGGTAATATTTCCAAAACAAAATCTCCGATTTGAAATCCAATTAGGGTTGCTAAGTAACAATGTAGTTAACCAGCCAATATTTGCTAAACCCAGGCTTTTGCAAGCAAGGCAACAGCTTCGACAAATTGCACTAACAATATATAAATACATTAATACTAAACCAAAACAAAAATACGTAGTTTACTGCAACACCAAACCTTTTAGCAGCGACTGGTAGGATTTTCCTTGTTACCTGTGTGATTTCAGGAGCTGGTTTAGTTCCTCCCACTTCCCTGGCTGGGGGGGTTGTACTTAAACTGGAGTATTGGTGGGACAGGGAAGGAATCTGTATATTTAGTTTACAAGGCACTGTTGATGAGTGTATATCTGACGTGCCTGAACTCATGGTCTGAAAAGTAATTTTGATGAAAAATAGTTGCTTAAGAATGCTCTTTAATTGTTAGCTGCTTCAGTATAACTGATGTCCCCCCGAAAGTTAGCGCAAGTTTTACTAAAGCGGGTTGTTTTTCAAGCCTGTTCTCAGCAGACACGTAATGGATCTAAAAATTCCCCACTTGGCTCCTGCAGCACCAGGTGGTTGGGATGGGTTGAGGTTTGCTGGGGGCAATTGCACACCCCACTGGGACATCCAGTGTGGGACCGGTCCTCTTGCTCCAAACCACCGTGGATCGACCTGCAGCATGAACCCCGAGTCTGCCGGGCGGTCCCCACCACCTCAAAGTCTGCAGAAACCTGGGGATGAGCATCTTGGGGTTTCTTTTGACTCCATTTTTCCATTTTAAGCGCTCGGTGGTCTTTCCTGCTTGGTTGGACTCCAGATTGGTTTGGGTAGGACTTGTCAAACGCTCTTCTCTGTGTCTGTCCCGATAGAAAAGCAGGATTTCCCCAGTAGAGCTGATGCGTGGCAGAGACCCCCTTTGCAATAAGCATCCTTTCTTCTCTTGTTCGGTGGCTTTAGGGCTTAAGCTTTGGTGTCTTTGGAGTGGGGAGGTGCTCCATGGGGTCTGCAGCACTGCCCCACACGTCTGCAGCTCTTGTAGGCCGGGTCTACAGCCCCATCTGCTCTGCCATCCCATGATAAAAGAGAAAAGCCATATGTGCTGGGCAGCTGAACTCTCCTGCTTTGCTGCAGGAGGCAGCCAGACCAGGATTTTCCTGGCTAACAAGATGCAGATAAGCTCTTCACACTTGGCTTCTGCGGGTATTTCCGTGGCTGAGCTGCGCTTACAGCAGTCGAAGATCCTTGTTTTGCTCAAGAGGCCTCTCCTCGCTCCTGCTTTATCCTCCCCTGCCGGCTGCTTCGTCCTGACTGCGCAGGCTGGAAATCCTCTTGCATTCTTCAGGCTCCTTTGGGTCCCCACACGAGTGGAAGTCCGAGGCAATGGCCTTTGGGTGATGTGCCTTCTGCGCGGAAGCCTGCAGCTTTGCTTTCCCCAACGTTCATCCAGCAGATTGCTCTGTCTCTGCTCAAGGATCTTGCCAAATAGATGGACCAGAAATGGCAGGAGCTGCAGGGTAGCTTTCTTCTTTTTAAGATTACATTTCAAGAATTCCTCCTTTAAATTGAAGGAGAGCAGAAAATCTTCCTTAGATCAGCCTGTCTTGAAGCCGATATCCAACTTTGCTACCAGCTTCCTCCTTGTGTATGCAGTGCTGTGCGTTTGCTGTCTCTCCCAGCTCCTTAGCTGGAGGTAGGGCTTCCAGATTCCCTTTTTTGAAAGGGCTTTCCAGCTCCAGCGCTGAGCCCATGGAAAATCGCCCTTTACATAAGCGGAGCAGGAGAGCCAGTGCTGTAGCTGGTGGGAGGAGGCTCCTGGTTTGGCTCGTGCCCTCTGCAGTGATTTCTTGGTGGTGCTGAGCAGCCCAGGGACTGTCTGCCCAGAAGAAGGGCTGGGGAGGGATGGGAGCAGATGCCGACATGTGCAGAAAGAACTGGCTGAAAAAATACCTGCGTTTCCAGCCCTCTCCCACCATCCCTTTGATGGGGAGAGAGCCACAACATTATGGTAAAGGCCAAGGATCATTTGGTGCCTGATGCTTTTCTTTTTTTCTCTTTTTGAATCATAGAATCATTTTAGTTGGAAAAGACCCTCAAGCTCATTGAGTCCAATCACTAACCCAACCCTGGCACTGCCCCATGTCCTGAGAACCTCATGTCCATCTGTCCAACCCTCCAGGGATGGTGACTCCAGCACTGCCCTGGGCAGCCTGTTCCAATGCCCCACAGCCCTTTGGGGAACAAATTGTTCCCCACATCCAACCTCAACCTCTCCTGGCGCAACTTGAGGCCGTTTCCTCTGCTCCTGGCGCTTGTTCCTGGGGAGCAGAGCCCGACTCCCCTGGCTCCAAGCTCCTTTCAGGCAGTTCAGAGATCAGAAGGTCTCCTCTCAGCTCCTGTTCTCCAGCTGAACCCCCCAGGTCCCTCAGCCACTCCATCACACTTGTGCTCCAGCCCCTCACCAGCTCCGTTCCCTTCTCTCCACTCACTCCAGCACCCAACATCTGGAGCCTCTGGCTGCTTGTAGGCCAATGTCACAGCTGTATAAGCTTCCAGCAGCTGAGATGATGCTTGGAAACTTCTCTGCTAGCAAACTGACTTGACTCCTGACTGTCCACATCACATTGGCTCCATCCTTCAGTAAATCAAAGCAATTTCTGTGGCAAAGGAGAAAGACTGTCCCGGAGTCTACCCAGCCCCACAAGCGACCATGGTTTCAATGGGGTGGAGGAGCAGTGTCCCGGCAGACCTGTGGCATTTCCACATGCAAAACAAGCGCCCAGGTGTCACTTCTGGCCAGTTTGTTACCCTGGCACACGTGCAGCCGGGACCCCAGGGACCAGCGCATCAGGCTCTTGCCCAAAGTCAGCAGCAGCATAAAGCCTCGTGCCAGCCAGCTGAGACTGGATATAATGGAAGTAATGAACAGCGTGGCTTCAAATTAAAATAAAGCTAATGGAAAGGGCAAGGACCTTAACTGTCACTCTGATGCATCTCAACAGAGTTGCTTATACGATGCTGAGCTCACCAAGTCTGGGTGGCGTGACCCGGTGGGTCTGAGGCGGGTGTGCCATCCTAATGATGCTCACCTGCCCCTCCCAAGGGGAGCAGGGTGAAGGGCTTGAGGAAGGAGGGATCGAGGGCAGACACCTTTATTTAATATGCCATGACAGTGCATAACTAAAGCTCTTTATCTGCCCGGATTTTGCTGAGAGGTGGCAGTTCTAGCGTGGGGCTGAGAAGTCTCTCCCAGTCTTTCCAATGACACTGTTTTAACTTCCATCCCCTTCCTGCCACTTTCCTGTTGCTGTTCTCAATTTGGAGCTGAGTGCTTTGTCCCTCAAACAAGGAGGCAAAGCTGGGAGAACTTTACTGGATATTAGGAAACATTCATTCCTGGAAAGAGCTGTGGGGCATTGGAACAGGCTGCCCAGGGCAGTGCTGGAGTCACCATCTCTGGAGGGTTGGACAGACGGACATGAGGTTCTCAGGACATGGGGCAGTGCCAGGGCTGGGGGAACGCTTGGACTTGATGATCTTGAGGGTTTTTTCCAACCGAAATGATTCTAATACTGGTTCTTTTTCCCCGCCTTGATAAGGCTGATGAAATCTCTCCCACCCTGGTATCCTGCCCCTCTCCACCAATTTGGAGCTTTTCATCATGGGAGGGTGAAAAACAAATAGCAACTTCAATTTGGTTTCCTTGCATGTCTTCTCCAAGCAGAGCAGCACAGCGGGTATGAGGCTGGTCTTCTCTCCAGGTCACCTCTCGCAGCTGCGGCTTTGGTTTGCAAATGCACGTGGATAGCTCGGGAAGGAGTCTTTATCAGGAGAGTGCTTTTGAGGAGGAAGGCTTTGTGTCTTGGATGCCATAAAACCACTTCTGGGAGCTTTGTCTCGCTCCTTAAGAGGTTTTGTTATCTAATTGAGAATTCAGCAAACACTCTCGTGCGTTAAGGAAATAGAGCCTGGACCAGCAGCACATACCGGAGGGTGACCGGGGTGGGAAGAAATCCATTAAGGGCCTTGAGTGTGAAAACTGCTGTCTTGTGACCCCCAGGTATTTTCCTCCTCAGAAATGTCACCACATTGCCGTGTCCTTCTCTCAAAGGGGAAGAGGAGAAGGTGCTAAATGTCCTTGTGATTTGTTCAGATGGTTAAATCCCAGTACCAGCCTGTCAGGTTTTCCGTGTGGTGACAGATGGGGAGCTCGCTGGTTCCCCAGGCTCTCCCTGAGCACCTTTCCCCTTCCAGAATGCAACACGGATGCAGCAAAAATCAGCTTTAATCTCACCAAAATGCTTCACTGCGAGCCTCACTCTTGAGAGTTAGAAGCAAGGAGACCTTAACCTCCATTTCCCATTGAATGTGGTTCGGGGCCGCAAGAGCTGAGGCTGGAACGGCTGCAAGGGCTGGACTGGGATGTACTGGGGCAGCTGTGCATCCTGCCCCCCCGTGTTGTTGTTACAGGAGGATCCAGCTTGGCAGAGCTGGGGCCAAATGTGGTCCCCAGCCCCAGCAGCATCACTGCATACAATACAGCTCTCCTGAAAGCTTTTTGCTGCTGCCTCCCTTTGCACCAGAAATCGCTGGGAAGGGGTTGTATGTGCAGGGCTGACTCAGTGCCACGTGTCCCCTCTGAGCCATTGTCACCAACCCGCCATCATCTGCCTCCGCTTGCAGCCATCGCCAGGCTCCGCAGCGCCGGGCTGGGGGTGAGCGTGTCCTCAATGAGGACAGGGGTGTCCCTGCACCCCTGGCAGCCCGTCGGCCTGTCCTGTCACTTTGCTGTCCCCCCCGGCCTTTGCCCTCCCCTTCCCCGCGTCTTGCTGAGTGAGACAGGAGGGGAATTGAAACTTGGAGACCTGGCAGGCGGCATCGCTGAGGCCTCGACGGGAATCGATCCGTCAAGTAACCTGAGCAGAAGGGGCATCTGCTGACTTGGGTGAAATGGCCTGATGATAAATTGGATTAGAAAAACCGCTGGATATCGGCGCTTGTGAATGCAGGACGGTGGAGACTGTGTTAAGGGAGAAGTGGAATAATAAATGGCTCCTTCTCGGAGGGTTTGAGGTGCTGCCTTTGCAGCGTGTGCCGTTGGGGTTTTGCAAAGAGAAGCGAGATTTCTCTGGCCTTGCCCCTCAGAGGTTCCCAGTCCCACTGGGGCTGTGGCCTCTGGCTGTACTGGTCAGGGACCCTACACCTCGTACCTCTTTCGGGGGTGCTGCTGATAAATGAGGCTGATTACTGCGAAGGGTGAGGTGCAGGAGCGACACGAAGCGATAGCAGGTTTCTGCGGCTGATCAGGAATTGTGAAAGCAGCCCAGGAAATCGAGCTGCGCAGAACGATTGCTCCATCTTTCCTGGAGGAAAAAGGGGGAGAAGAGGCTTCCAAAACCCTCTCTCTTCTTTGAGTGCATCTTTCTCCAAAAAGCTGGTCTGCTGTGTCTGTCCGCCTGCGCAACTCGCAGGGAAAGAGGAGCATTGCCTGACCTGTCAAAATGCTTGTAATAGTGCATGGGAGGGAATTCTCTTACAAAGCAAACCCTAACAGCTTTGGAAATGTGGTCCAAGCCTCTTTGCAAGGTCTTCACTGGACCTCTGAGACACCTTCATGGTTGCTGCACCCAAAACCTCATGCACGAGGGACACAAAAGCCAAAAAGAGTTGGTGCAGGTGAGACAGCTCTGGAAGGAGCCACACGAGGGACACATCAGGAGAGGTTCACGGCCAGGCTGTGGGCATCCCTTGCCGCTTAGACCTGCACACATCTTTAGTTCAACTCAGCAAACACTTTCCGACAGCTCACGTGTTTCCTGGAGGAGCAGCAGGGTGACAATCCTGATCTGGGGCTTGGGCAACAGCCCTGTTTTGGCAAACTCCAGGTGCCAGCAAGATATATTGCATGGAGGGCAGGAGGGATCTTGCTGGAGGCCGTGGGCAGGCTCAGGCTTCGAGACGGGAGAGCCAAGGGGAAGGACTGAGTCACGCAACATTGCTTAAGCTGATTCCTGAGCCCCTTAGAGCCCGGCTTAAGGCAGCGAAGCGATGCTCACAGCAGGTGCGAGGAGGAATCGCTGAGCAGCTGGGGGTGCCAGGCACCTGGGGTGGCCATCGCCCCATGGAGGGATCAGCACATGGGTAGGTAGCGAAATCAGAAAAGATGAATACATGTTGTGCTGCGGGAACAAGCCTCCCACGTGTGTTTCCAGCACAGCAATGTTCGCATCGGCTCTGTTTAATTCTGGGGTGCTTCTGCCTCTGCATGGTGACCCGGAGGAGCTGAGGATGGGACGCTCATCAGGAGACTCAATGGAGCATAAATACCGCCCGCATGTGTAGCGAACCAATAGCCGCATGAATATTTAGCATCTGCTGCTCTCTGCTCGGCAAGGATTTTCATGCCAGGTCCTCCTGCTCCTCTGGAGATGGTGCGATTGGGTTCTCACAAGGGTGATGCTGCGCGGGGGCGAGGGAAACAGCCGCTGCTGGGGACCGTGTGCCGTTGGGATGTGCCTTTCCAAGGAGGACGGAGACAAATGGCATCACTAACAGCTTGTGTGACAGCGGAGCCAGAAACAGCGAGGAACAGCTGGCAGCGGGCGCACGGCACCGCTGAACGCGCCGGGGAGCTGCGGATCTATAGAGCTGCGTGGGGAATAAACCACCAAGCTGCTGACAGTTCCCCCATGCATCCTGCCCAAAACGGGGGAGAGGAGGAAACGGGTTCAAGCCTTGTCCCTCCCAGAGGTGGGACAGGGGTGGTGTCACAGACCGTGGGCATTGATCAGCTTGGAACAGCGCGATTGTAACGGCTGGTTGGAAATGCGATCTGGAACGGGAGGGATACAGCAAACATTGGAAGCGTGTTGAAAACATGAGACGCCTGGGGAAATCTGAAGGGAAACAGCGTAACATTTAAATGCGTAACTCTATCCGGACGAGTTGATTAAAATGTCACTAACTCCTAGGAAAAAAACAGGTCTTTATGCTGGCCCCTAGTACTACGAGCTGATCTGGAAAGATGTGGCTTGCAAAAAGGCACCTCCTAGGGAGACGCGGTGAGTAATTGGGTTGTGAACCGGCCCCAACGAGGCCCCAAGGAAAAATAACTGCGGTCCTTGTCCCTGCGAACAAGAGGGCTGGTGTGCGAGGTCAGGCTGGCTCCTGTCCCCTGCCTGTCCCCAGCACGCTCCCCGTCTCAGGGACCATCTGAACCCCCTTGCTGTGCCTTTCCTACAGCACTTCTGTAACCGTGCAGAGGCTTTGTAAGATTTCTATGACTCGTTCATACTCAAATGAGTGTATAATGACTTCCCACCAGCTTGGACTATGCTTGGGACTACATTCACCTAGCAAATTCCTCACCCACAGCAACCTCCTCTGCTCTGGCTGCTCGGCTTATGAGTGGACGGCCATCAGGAAACTTGGTTGCAGATGCAGGTTGGCGGTATGAAACTTTCTGGCAAAGGCTCAAAGCAAAGGTCGTTAAGATGCAAGACACCTTCCCCTGGAGAGTGAGTTTGCTAATTAAAAATGCATTAATAAATCCAGTGTTTTGGTCATAGACATATAGTGAAGGAGCTGTCAGGAGCTATTAAGTATAGTGAGGAGGCAGCACCAGATGAGTCAATGTCTTGAGCACAAGGCACGTGCGGGATCTGGGTGTCTGGGCCCGGCTTGAGGTAATCACAGAATCGTTTTGGTTGGAAAAGACCCTCGAGATCATCAAATCCAACCATTAATCCACCCCCAGCACTGCCCCATGTCCTGAGAACCTCATGTCCGTCTGTCCAACCCTCCAGGGATGGTGACTCCAGCACTGCCCTGGGCAGCCTGTTCCAATGCCCCACAGCCCTTTGGGGAAGAAATTGTTCCCAGATCCAACCTCAACCTCCCCTGGCACAACTTGAGGCCGTTTCCTCTGCTCCTGGCGCTTGTTCCTGGGGAGCAGAGCCCGACCCCGCCTGGCTCCAAGCTCCTTTCAGGCAGCTGCATCCTCCCCTCGTCCCTGGAAGGACTCCTTGAGTCACTCACCGTACAGCACGGGTGGCTTAGGGGAGCTGAGCGAGCCCATGAAAGGTTAAGTGGTGTCACCGTCTCCTGGGTTAATGATGTCCCCAGATGATGCAGGCAGAACATTATTTACTGAGGACACCAAGCAGGCGGTCGTTCTTTGGGAGAAAGTGATAAATCTTGTTACGTCTCAGTGATCCCATCACTGTTACTTACAGCGGCAGCGCGGGGCTGTGGTTGTTCCAGGGGCAGGGTGGTTGGGTTTTGCTTTTGTTAAAGGAGACAGACATGGTAACAAACCAAGCGCTGGGTTTTTTTGGCAGATTTTCTAAGGAGCAAACCTTGGGGAGGCCAGGTAAGGTGCAAGTCCTTATGGAGGTGGATGCGGAAAGGGATGAGGATGCCAGGACCAGCTGTTGCTTTGCAGAAGTGAGGAGCTTATTCACGTACTGGAAGGCAGCAACATCATGGTTTAAACATGGGTTTAACAGCTCCTGCTCGAGGCTTCTTGAGCTTAGCGACAAGAACGTTCATAGAGCAGAGGCCGGGGATGAGGGGAAAATAAAGGCACCATGATCTGCAGTTGTACAGAAGGTACTGCCAAAGGTACGACTGCCAAACCAGAGCAGCTGTAAGCTCCATTTTCCTTAAACATGTTGAAACTTCCCTCAATTTGCCCCCAACCTTAGGTTTCATCCTTTCTGGGAGAGGTGACCTTGTCCTCCTCGGGAAGAGCCTTCTTGACTGGTTGGGAAGAGCATCTTTCTGTCTTGTCAACCTACTCAAGCACTTCAGAAGGGCCATCAATAAATGGATTTTTCTTGGCTCAGGCCCTGTCCACTTTAGTTCTTTGATAATTTAACGTGCCATTTCCTGATGTGCTGCTAAAACGTACAGTGCGAGAGGAGCCAGATCTTGCCTGCGGAGATGGGGGTCGCGTCCTGATGGAGGAGGGGACGTAGCGGCGTGTCACCGAGAGCAACCTCTGCGGTGTCCAGAGAGGATTGTTGTTAATTGAATTGAAGAAGACAAATGGCCATTAGCTCAGTCTCCAAAGGACAATAACCATACTAATAATGAAGCTGAACTCCCCAATACTGATCTTTAGTATCTGTGAAGTTATATAATTGATGGAATATCATTAAGTGAGAGGAAAATGTCCACATATAGGGTGGGGAGGGGGGGAAGGGAGTTTACAGAATTTGCTGAGATCTGATGCTTACAGCAACACTTCAGAGCCAGCTTTTCTGAAGCACCGAGACCTTTGAGTCTCATTTTTTATCCTCTCTTCTCTTTTTTTTTAAAGACAAAATTACATTCCAGGCAATGATTGCACTGACATTAAGCTCAAGTGATCAAAAACTGTTTTGCCGCACCAATGTCAGGCTGTCGAAGGGACAAGCGCCTGTGATGGATGTTTGATATCTGCCTATCTTCCTTGATACGTGTCCCAGGAGGAAGGCAGGGGACAACCTGCTCAGCTCAGCATCACCACGGCCTCTGGAGCCGCGTTTCTCAAAGAGCTTCGGGTTGTGGTTGCAGGGGAGGGGATCACACTTGATGCTGCTGTGGAGCAGAAGGGCTTTTCTGTCATAATCAAACCTTTTCTTTGCAGGTTCTGAAGAAAACTTAGGGGAAGAAAAGCTTTCTATTATTCGCATCGAGGCAAGCAAACCATGGCACCATCGTACCATTTGGCCACCGGTTCCAAGTCGCTCCAGAGCAAGGAGGGTGAACTGGACGCATCTTGGAGCTGCAGACTTGGCTCACGATGATGACAAATAGATACATCCCCAGGTGACAACGCAATTAATTACATTAATCATGCCCTGCCGACAGCCCCACATGCTCATTGCAGGGCAGGTTGGTTGGTTAAAGGCATGTGGACTCGAGGGAAAAACCGTCCTCGTTCTTCTGGGGGGGGCTGCAGACATTTGGTGGGGTGCATAGGTAAATTTGCTTCCCTGGAAGCAAAAACATTGCTGCTGTTCCAGAAACCTTGTGCATGGTCTTCCATAACAATCACGGTCTCGTAACTGCATGCTCTCCAATAACATCACCTAAGTGATTTCCCCCTAGGCAATAAGGTTAAGTCATGGGAAACAATTTCTATTTTTAATAACATTTTTGCTAAATATCCTGTCCCTGACTTTCCCCAGAGGCTCAGAATCCATCTGCAATAAGGGGGCTTTTAAAGGGCTTTAATAATAAATATAATACCGCCATTCTTTTATGCTTGTAACTATTCACGCTTGAGTGAATTCCCTGATCTTTTTATGGGTCTGTTGAAATATATCGCGCAAGTCAAGGGCAGGCCTGTTTTTAAGCTTCTTGCGTTCCCCCTGCTTTAATTCTTTTTATCTCTAGGTAACAGTCCGGATAATGTGGTCCTGCTGTTGTATTTATCCACGTACAATAGCAGCCAAGCCCAGAGAGCAGCACGCAAGCCCTGCTGTCCCCAGGGAGGGATGAGCCCTGTTTTCCAAGAGGACTGTGACTACCCAGCGCTGTCTCTAGAAGATGGTAAGAGCTCCCATATCATACCAAGAAGTCCACCAGCGTCCTGGCTGGTACCAGCAGTGGTGTGGCCAGCAGGCCCAGGGCAGTGACCGTCCCTGTGCTGGGACCTGGGGAGGACAAACTGCAAATCCTCGGGGCAGTTTTGAGCCCCTCCCGCCAAGAAAGGCCTTGAGGTGCTGGAGCGAGTGGAGAGAAGGGAATGGAGCTGGTGAGGGGCTGGAGCACAAGTGTGATGGGAGTGGCTGAGGGACCTGGGGGGTTCAGCTGGAGAACAGGAGCTGAGGGGAGACCTTCTGATCTCTGAACTGCCTGAAAGGAGCTTGGAGCCAGGGGCGGTCGGGCTCTGCTCCCCAGGAACAAGTGCCAGGAGCAGAGGAAATGGCCTCAAGTTGCGCCAGGGGAGGTTGAGGTTGGATGTGGGGAACAATTTGTTCCCCAAAGGGCTGTGGGGCATTGGAACAGGCTGCCCAGGGCAGTGCTGGAGTCACCATCCCTGAAGGGTTGGACAGATGGACATGAGGTTCTCAGGACATGGGGCAGTGCCAGGGCTGGATTAATGGCTGGACTTGATGATCTGGAGGGTCTTTTCCAACCAAAATGATTCTATGTAAGTACTACAACTTGTGAGAGACCCCACCAGCATGACCAGGGGCAGAGGGGCTTCAGTCTGCCGGATAGACACCCAATTTGACATGGCAGGGAGCTTTGGAGCCATCAGAAACACATTTTTACCCCATTTAGGAAAAAAATGCAAAACTCTCCTAAGTATCTTTTCAGCCCATCCCCATGTATGTCTTACAAAGAAAAATGTTCCCTCCCCATTCCTTTTATTTACTCTTAGATTTCAAACTGCCTAGAGGTCCTGGGACTTTCTCTTCTGAGGTTCCTTTAGAGCCTCCTGAAGAAGCTGTCAGGGCCTTACGTGCATTAATTGCCCTGAGCAGCCTCACCTGGGACCTCTACCCACCCATCCTCTGCCCACTGCTCCACCATCTTCATTTAAACTCAGGTCTGAGCCTTTAGGCTTGGCCTGAACACACACCTGCTGGTGTGTCTGTGTCAGCCCTCCTCATCTGCTGCTGCAGCAGCACCTCCGTAGCTTCTTTCCTTGGGTATTTTTTAAAACTCTGAGCTGTTGCTTTCTTTCTCTGACCCCTTTCATCTCAGAGCTTTCTTCTGCTGAGCAGCCAGGCTTGTGTTTCTGCCCTAGATGTGTCTTTGCTCAGCTTTTCCTTGTGACCGAGCTTACATCTGCTGGAGCCAGAGAAGTCCTTGGCTGAGTCGGTGGCAGAGCCGAGGGAGTTTGTCCTCTGAGCACGACAGGCAGAAAGATGAGAATTTCTGAACTAATTTGCTGTAAACAATGATCCGTAATAGGTCACTTATCTCCTCAGCAACTCAGCAATTAAATCCATCAGAGGCATGAGTGTAATTGGACTGCTAGCAATTAGCACTTGCGAGTGCTGGAGGAGTCCGGAGGGCCCTTCCGGTGATTTCCATCGTACTGCTTTGGATGTTCTTTGTCTATGTGCTGAGCTCTTCGAGCCCAGGAATGCCATTTCCTCAACCAGGGGCAGCAGAGCACCCCCAGGATTTGAGGTCTCTAGAACAGAAAGCCCCTAGGTAAGGGGAAGGCATGGAGGACCCTCATGATGATGGACCTTCATGCAGAAAGGGTGATCCAGGGCTGGCTCCTGCTTAGCCCTGGGGTCTGCCTGCTACACTAAAGCAAGTGCTACAGAAATGTGTTTTCATTTTGAGAGACCAGCTGATGGTGGGAAGAAGGATAAGGAATTACTGGAGAGAATCCAGTGGAGAGACACAAAGATGCTGAGGGGTCTGGAGCATCTTTGTGCTGAGGAGACACTGAGAGAGCTGGGGCTGTTGAGCTGGAGAAGAGAAGCTGAGAGGGATCTGATCAATGGGATCAGTAGCTCAGGGTGGGTACCAGAGGATGGACCAGACTCTGCTCAGTGGTGCCCAACGCCAGGGTGAGGGGCAACGGGCACAGACTGAAACACAGGAGGCTCCATCTGAACATGAGCAGAAACTTGTTTGCTGGGAGGTGCCAGAGCCTGGCCCAGGCTGCCCAGAGCGGCTGTGGAGTCTCCTGCTCTGAGACATTCAAACCCGCCTGGACCCACCTGTGTGATCTGCTCTGTGACCCTGCGTGAGCAGGGGTTGCACTGGGAGGTCTGCAGAGGTCCCTTCAACCCAACCAGCCTGGCATTCTGTGGGTCAAAGCAGGGTCTGCTACTGGGGGTCTTGGTGGCTCTGCTGTGCTTTGGTTTCTCCCTGAAGGAGACGGGGTCAGTTGGGAGTAAGTTGGGGACCCTTAACTGCTGCCTGGTTCCTGTGAGTTGTCACAGTGATGCTGGGGACCATCTTACGGCAAGTATCCCTGGGCCATCCCTGCTCACTTTTATGCTTGTAACTGTTCACGCTTGAGTGAATTCCCTGATCTTTTTATGGGTCTGTTGAAACATAGGACAAACTGCTGGAAGTTCGAGATGCAAAAATGCCACAAGTCACTAATTACTTGGATGCATCCAAGCCAAAACCCGCCAATGTGGACAGCACTCAAGCAATTGCAGCGTGGAACACTGGTCTGTCCTTCCTGCAGGTAAGAACAGGTTTTGCTCGTGCATTTGGTTTCGCACCAGGGGAAGTTGAGGTTGGATCTGGGGAACAATTTCTCCCCCAAAGAGCTGTGGGGCATTGGAACAGGCTACCCAGGGCAGTGCTGGAGTCACCATCCCTGGAGGGTTGGACAGATGGACATGAGGTTCTCAGGACATGGGGCAGTGCCAGGGGTGCCAGAACGGTTGGACTTGATGATCTGGAGGGTCTTTTCCAACCAGAATGTTTCTATGACACCCAAAGAAATAGAATCTGTCCCAGGTAAAAGAGGAACTTATCAGAAAACATAGATTCCCAAGAACTGGGACTAAGCAAGAAAAAAATTCAAGTTCTTGACTGAAAATGTTTCTAATCTCCGGTCAGAAAGCATGAAGGAGCTCTTTGAATTCCCAGTACAGAGCAGAAACTTTGCCAAGATCGGCCTTTGCCGGAGGAGTTTGGGCTGGGGCCAGCGTGAGCGGCTGGTGCCCTCCTGCTCAGCAGGTCTCTGGGGACATCTGCACAGTGACTCGCTGAGATTGCCAGCAGTGGCCGCTGCTGGCAGAGGCTCTGAGATGGCTCTAACCACTCACCTTGAAAATCAGGGTCTTTCGTGTCATTTCCAGTTGGGCCGTTAAGTATCGAAGCCCATAAAATCATTCATCCTGTTCTGCTGCGGCCTCTTCCTTCAGCCGCCCCCTCTCCTCCGTGATAAACTGCTTCATCCTATAGGGTTTGCCTGAGGTACTTTGGATTTCAGCCATATATATATTATTTTTATCTATCCTGCTATTTTGCTTGGCTTTGGAACATCCAGGATCACTCTTTTATCTGTAATTTTAACAGCGAGGAGGTGAATTAGAGGATTTTTATTTCACTTGTGGGTTTCCGTTCACTACTGTGTGTTAGAACCAAACCTTGCTTGAACACAATAATAATAAATATCCTTTGTCTTCCCCATTATAACGTAGTGATCTGCTTGCCTGTATGAGAGAACAGTTCTGCAATATCATCACCCAAAGTCCCCAATATCTCTGCCATATCCCAGTTAATTATATTGTGCTGCTGTTTCATATGGAGCCCAGTAGGATCATTTTGCTGCAAACATTATTTTAGGGGGAAAGTAGATGCTATTAGGTTTTACAAACAATTTTTTTCTAAGGGATCAAACCCACCCAAGTCTGGCTTTGTACAGAGGTCCCATGAGGAATCTGCGCTGCAGATGTACACGCTGGTGGAGCTGGCAGGATTTAACCAGAGAAGCACACAACTTGTTTTTGATTGAAAAAGGAATTACTATCAGGGTAGCAAAAGTGGTAGTCATCAGTTATGGACTGTTCTAGGGCCCTGTCTTTTTCCCCTCTGTCCTGCCAAAACTAATACGATGGGTTTCACTGCAAAACAGACTAAAATGTGGTAATTCAAGGAAAAGAAAATGCTGTGGGTTTTTAGTGGAAACTTCGGAGGTGCCTTTTATTTTTGACAAATCAAACAGTTGCGTTTGTGCAGCTTTGATGGTATCACAGATCTGAACACATTTGGGGACCTTTTCCGATGACACCATCTCCAGGGACCTGCTGGTCCTTCACTGTCTGCTGAGGTCCCGTTTGTCTCATTCACGTCATTTTGCACCCTCCTGCGTGTTCTTGTCATTGTCGGTTGAGGACAACTGGATGTCCGCTCTCTGAAAAGTGGTTCAGGTTGGGCGAGCCAGGTGTGGTTGTGGACATGTGGAGAAGCCCTTTCCACTTTGGTGGCAGTGGTGGCGAGAAGGGGACACTGCTGACCTCAGGTCATTGAGGGACACGGGGTGGACTTGGGGCATGTTCTGAGAAACCCTCTGCAAAGCAGCAGAAATTAAGCTTGGTAAGGCCCGAGATCAACAGCAAGGTCCTCCTGAGCAGCCTGGCTTTAAAACTTGGTCCAGCTGAGAAGCAGCAATAATCACTGATCTTTTCCATAGCTTTTGTGAACAGCATTTCCATTTAAATGCTTGGTCTGACCTTCCTCTCAGGCAGAATAAATAACCAATAAATTATTCAAAGAAGCATTTAGCATAGGTGAAAATTAACACTTGTATCAGTGCAGGCAATCAGATTCTGGGCAGGTTGGGCACTGGTCTGGCAGCCAGGAGGTCCACAAACCCTTAGATCATCTGCTCTTCTTCATCACAGCCTTCCAGGCCTAGTCTCATAGAATCACCGAAGGGTTTGACGTGAAGGGACATTCCCAGCTCCCCCAGTTCCCCCCCTGCCATGAGCAGGGACATCTGCACCAGCTCAGGTTGCTCAGAGCCCTGTCCAGCCTGGCCTGGGATGTCTCCAGGGATGGTTCATCCACCACCTCTCTGGCCAACCTGGGCCAGGCTCTCACCACCCCGAAAGGAGATGTAGGGGACATGGGTTGTTCCTCCCGAGGCTGGGAGGCAATTCCAGTGCCTGGATGGAGCTGTGCAAGAGAGGAGAAGTGGAAGGAGTACTCATGTTAGCTCATGATGAGACAGCCTGAAACATAAGTGTGGAGGAATCTCCATTGCCCATGGAAGAAAAGAGAGATTTGCCAGCTCTGGTGGCTTTTGCTCCCTCTCATAAGGCAAAAAGTTTTCTGTTTGCAAAAGAAAAAGGCAGGTGAGAAACTAGATCCCACCACATGGAAATCGGGATGGGGCAGAGAAGATATCAAGAATTCATTACTGAAAAGATATGCCAAGGGAGGTTCAGATTGGATATTAGGAAGAATTTCTTCCCCAAGGGGCTGTGGGGCATTGGAACAGGCTGCCCAGGGCAGTGCTGGAGTCACCATCCCTGGAGGGTCGGACAGACGGACATGAGGTTCTCAGGGACATGGGGCAGTGCCAGGGTGGAGGAACAGTTGGACTCGATGATCCTGAGGGTCTCTTCTGACCAAAATAATTCTGTGATTGTTTGGCATGATGTCCTTTCATATTTAATCACTGCAGGTAATTTTTTAAAATAACAACAAAATAGTCTGTACTGCCAAGTCACCCAGGGGGTGGAGTGTGACACAGGCAGGAGTGGGGACAGAACACATGCTCCCTCACTCTCATCCACATCCACAAGCAAAGCAGGGGATGCTTGGAAAGAAGAAGAGTGGTATTAGTGTGATGAAGAGACTGCAATTGGGGAGGATGTGTAGCAACTACACCATTCCAAGTACAGCCTCTCACAGACCGATTGGGAGGTTTGGCAGTGAAACAGAGTCTGAGAACACCCAGTTTAGCCTTAAAAACCATCTCGGGCAGCCCGTGCTTGGCACTGCTCGGTGTTGGAGTGAGATGCAAAACTCAAGTCCATCATAAGTGAGGAAACTCTTGAGGGGAAAAATCTTATCTTAAAAAAAGAAAAAAAAAAAATCAAAAAATCCAGCTGTCCTTTTTTAGTCCCTGTGTTTAGCCCAAGGTCTTGCCGAGGGGATGGAAAACCAGTTCAAAAGCTGGAAGAAAAGGATTTTCTTTCATCAAGAGGGGTGGCAGAGCAGACTGAAAACGCTAAGCCTGTGTTTTGTTTGATATTCAAGCACTTCTTTGGACAAAAATGGCTTTACTGAGAGGATATGGATCACTTCTCCTAAGGAAGAAACGTTTGCCCTGGTAGGGAGGAGGTTCTCAGAGGGGTTCTCCCTTTTCTCTGGTTCCTTGGCTTCTCCTCCATTGGATGGAAGGTGGTAGAGCGATATTTTGAGTCCTTGCTTGCAGACATAACTGTGACGGCCCTGCAGCCCATTGATCCCAACCCTGACGTGCAGACTCAGCATCCCAGCTGGACCTTGGACCTGCCTGGTCACCATGGCCACGCGTGGTCACCTCAGCCCGTCTTCAGGTAGAAACCCCCATTTCTGAGCTCACAGAAGAGAGTTGACATCTCCAACACTTCTAGTCCATGCGAGCCATTGGAAAGTGTAAGGGAGCGTCGCCAAAAGTGCAAGAGAGCATCACCAATATGCACCCTGAGGGCACAAGAGAATCCCAGGGCAATTATTGTTAGTATTATTGTTATTATTGTTATTATTATTTTCTTCTTGTCTTTTGGTTTGACTGACAATTTCCGAACAGCGCTGCCATTCCTTCCCTCAGCTCATGGCACCGAACTGCCTGTTTGCTCCGGTACAGCAGTCAGGTTATCGATTCTCTCCACCACGGAGGACATGAGAGCTTTCTGCAGGTGTTATTTGTTTCAAGGAAATCCCCGAACCCTACAGCAAGAAAATCTGAGCTCTCTGCACAGGTACGGCTTGATTTCTGAGAAGCAATGGCCTGAGTAAGATCGCAGCGGTAATGCTGAGCTTGCTTCAATCCCTGTCTCGATCAGCCCTGTCCTGGGTGAATGGAGAATTTATTCTTTAAAAGGTTTAGGCATTTAATGTGGCACCACTTTGACTAGGGCATCAGGACACTTATTAGATTGGGCCAAGAAAATCATCCTGCCTGAAATTGCTGGGTCGTTCTTTGTAGGGCTTTAGGAAATGTTAAGGTGGGTTCTCGGAAGAGGCAGCGCGAGGAGATGGGAATGCTGAAATATTCCGAGAGTCCGTTGTCAAACAAGGCACGAGGACTTTGCCATGGAGAATATCTTCTCTCAACTAAGCCAGATAACGCCGGAATAAAAAGTAGCTATTAATATTAAAGTCAAGTGTTACCTGGTGCTGTAGCTCCCACTGCATTCAAATGCTCTCAGAAAGCACAAAATTAAGAGGGATCCGTGTGGCAGCTGGAGCAGGAAATATCCCAGTTGGCCCAAGGATGAAACCTGAGGCAAAATATCCTGCTGGTGCTCTACCAAAGTGCATTAATTACAAACCACGGCTTTCTGAAAAAAACAGGCGTTTTTGTAATATTAGAGTTGAAATATGAAGGAGACGGATCTCTTGACGGAGAGATAGTTTTCACTATTTTGGGGCAGGTGAAAGGGAGATAAACTAAAAAATGCCAATAATTAAGTATATTACATTTTTTATGACTTTCAGGTTTTTCTTGCCAAGGATGACAGCATCCCCAGCGCTTCACCCAAACAGTGCCAAGTAAGTGGCTTTACTGCCCCCCTGCCTCAGTTTCCCCATGAGAAAACTTGAAGTAATGGAGACCAAGTTAAACTGGTGAAAGCCACCGTACTTATTGTCAGCTATAAACCGAACAAGTTGCTTATTTCGTGCTAATCCACACGTAATATAAAAGGTCACTCTGATTCTAAAAGGGAGCTGCTATTTTTAGGCTTAAAGATTATTATTAAAGTGGAAATGGAAAATAAGCTGAAAGGAGGAATTGAAAACACAATACAAATGTTACCCATATTTCACTGAAAACAAGAAATTGCTTGAGTCTTGACAGCATCCTTCCTCCTACAAGGATGGATTTTTATAACAGCGCATTATTAATAGTCACATCAATGCGTGACTCAGAGGAGAGACTATCTGGTAAACAGAGGCTGCTTGGGTTATTGCCATTTTACCTCAACTTTATTTCTGTTGGACCAGGTATTTCTACCAGTTTGGGATTTTTCTCTTTTCCTTGTCCATTAGGATGTTTGAAATCCTTTCCACAGAAAGGCCCATTTGTTCTCGGCACAAACGTTTGCAATAAGTCTACAGTGTCCACAGAAACAAGATCCTTTTCTCCATGTAAAGCCAAAAATATCTCGCTGGAGATAGAAAGGTTCGATGTGATGATTCAGGAGGGTTTTAGTGCAGATCTGTATGTCGCTGGTCTCCTCAAATCTGAGATGTTGGAGCAGAAACATCCACCCTGAGATGCCTTTTGGGGAGATGTTCTGCTTTGGGGGATTTGTCTTAGAACTGAAATCCTTCCAGAAACCTAAACACAAGTTAAACTGACATCTCTCAAGATTTTGGGGGGTAAACAAGCTGTCCTTTTGGAAGGAGCCAGCTCTCCGTTCATGTCCTGGAAGCAAGGTGTTAGGATGGGCAAGGAGGACTGTGATGCAGAAGATGCCACATCCAGGCCCTGGATCCTGGCTCCCCGACTTGCTAAGCCAGGACTGCCAGGAGCAGTAAAACCCTGCTTGCTATTCAACTTCTTTATCCTGAAGTGCTGGCTGAGCTCAAGGTGCTGTCCCGTCCTTCCAGCAGCACTCAGTACGGATTTCTTTCAACACAGGAGCCATAACCGGCTGCTGGAAATGTGATCTGTAGGAGTTCTGGAGAAGGGGTTTTTGAGACAAATACCATAAAATCACTTTGGTTGGAAGAAACCCTCAGGATCATCAAGTCCAACCATAACCCAACTCCAGCACTGCCCCATGTCCTGAGAACCTCATCTCCATCTGCCCAGCCCTCCAGGGATGGTGCTGGTGACTCCAGCACTGCCCTGGGCAGCCTGTTCCAATGCCCCACAGCCCTTTGGGGAAGAAATTGTTCCCCACATCCAACCTCAACCTCCCCTGGCGCAACTTGAGGCCGTTTCCTCTGCTCCTGGCGCTTGTTCCTGGGGAGCAGAGCCCGACTCCCCTGGCTCCAAGCTCCTTTCAGGCAGTTCAGAGATCAGAAGGTCTCCCCTCAGCTCCTGTTCTCCAGCTGAACCCCCCAGGTCCCTCAGCTGCTCCCATCACACTTGTGCTCCAGCCCCTCACCAGCTCTGTTCCCTTCTCTCCACTCGCTCCAGCACCTCAAGGCCTTTCATGAGGTGATTCCCACCACCCCGCTGGCTGCCATTTTGAACCCTGAGGTGATATTGGTGCCACCATTTTGAGCCCTGAGGGGCCCAGAACTGCCCCCAGGATTGGCGGTTTGGCCTCCCCAGGTCCCAGCACAGGGACGGTCACTGCCCTGGGCCTGCTGGCCACACCAGTGCTGGTACCAGCCAGGATGCTGGTGGCCTCTTGGCCACCTGGGCACACGCTGGCTCATGTTCAGCCACTGGCACCAACAGCTCCGGGTTCCTTTTTCCACCGGGCACTTTCCAGCCGCTCTTCCCCAAGTACCACTGCAATAAGAAACTTCCTCAGGTGCCTGGCGCCAGCATTACCGTGGGGTTTTTCTGCTCTTGACTAGCTCCTCTTGTGCCCAGGGAGCCTTGCACTTCCACGGGCAGGTGCAAACCCTTCCTTGGCGAACCCATTCGGGGGCTGTTTCTGCAGAGCCCCATCCCCAGCTGCAGCGTTTCCCGCTGCCGGTAACGCCGCTGCCTCCTGACGTGATTAATGGCGCTGAACCCCAAGCTGGAGCAACAGCTGTTGCCGAGATCAGGCCTCCAAATTAGGTGCCAAATAGCAACGAAGCAGGAAAAGCCCCCAAATCCAGGGAGGCCTGGAAACAGGGAACTGGTTCTTGTTTCTCTGCCCTGGGGTGTAAATCTGGATAAATCTGTGCAGGGGTTTTTATTCCTCCCTGGCACAGGCTGCCTGTGCCGCAGCGTTTCCCCTGGAGCTGTGGAGCTGTGTGCAGCTCAGGGGTTTGCCGAAAAAACACCCCCAAACAGGTGTCGCTTCTGCTCCTGGATGTGAATACTGCGAGCTGTCATCTCGGCTTTCTCTACTTTTTTATTATTACTATTATTTAAAAGACAGAGAACAAATAAGAGAAAATGAAGTGCAAATAATGACTAGCAGCAGTTCCAGCCCAAATATTTGCTCACGTAATCATGTGGCAACTTTGACGACTTGCGAATGGTTCTGGCGCTGTTTGTAATGCAGCTTGACCCAAAGATGGTCAAGATGCTCCATCTCCAATGTCAGAAGTGTCCTGGGTGGTGAGAGCCGCATTCAGGGCTTCTCACTTCTTCGGAGAAGTGGCGTTAGAGAAATGCAGTGGAAACTAAAGATGTTGTAGTGGATTTGCTGTCTGGGAGCCTCCCTTCAAATAGGATACTGCAGGCTGGGAAGCCGTGTTCCCCTTGGACATGTTGGTCAACATCTCCACTTTCCAGCAGGACTATGTCACCCATCACTTACAGAAGGAGTATTTGTGTGTCTAAAGTTTGAAACTGAGGTTTAAACCAACATTACCCAATTTTACATTTTTTTCCTAGCTTGAACCCTTGGACGCCAAACCTAATTTTCCTCCAGCCATGCAACACCGAGCAGAAAGGTTGTGGTCACTTGGCCTCTCAAACAAAATAGCACAAACTTTTTTCATTTCATAACCCAACGAAGGTGCAGAAGCTGTAGCATGAGAATAGTGTGAGTACCCACCCGTTTACCCTCTGGTTTCTTGAGAGCAAAGCATCCACCCAATTTGTGGACCTTAACCTACTGTTTTAAGCACTGTAATACACAAGGTAAGTGAGTTCCTGGCCAAGATAATAATTATTTTAAAGCTTCTGGAAATATAGAAATATTTTTCTTTTCCCTACTGTCACATTCACTGATGCACTAGTGTCCTTTTGGCACTATTTAGCTGTGAATGCATAGGCTGGGTGGGTTTTTTCCCCTGTATCTATGAACACTGGTCAGGAGTGATGCCTGCAAGAAGAGGACATGAAGGAGCCTTGTAGGACGTCACTTCAGGAATCTCCAGGGGTGTCCATCAATGACAAGGAAGGCTGCACAACAGCAGAGCCTGATGCAAGGCTCATCAGAGCTTTTTCCCCTGATTACAATGGCATTTTTGGGGGGGTTCAGCTGAGAAATGTCAGTATTTATCCCAACAGTGCCAGCAGGAGCCAGCGCTGGGAGACCCTCCAGGTCCCGGTCTGCAGGACTCAGCTCAGCTTTTGGCAGCTGGGTCGAGGAGAAGACTCAAGCTACTCATGATTTTGACCTCTGAAGGTCCTTTCCAACCCAAACTATTTGATGGTTCTATTCTGTTCAGTGCTCAGTTGGTTCAACAAGACTCCAACCGTGAATGAAGAGGAGCTTTGGGCACAGGGAAATGCCTTTCCCAAGGATAACTCTGCACTTGCAAAATATCCAGGCCTGGAATGTAAGGGTTTGGAGATCTGAATATAGTTAACAATTTCCCTTCTTGTAATTAAGGAGGTGCAATTAAGAGTGATACAAATAGCAAGGTAGCGTTTGGCATTTACAGAAAAACACAGGCTGGGCTGTTTAGGATGTATCGTCATTAGCGGCCAGACATATCTTGGCCATTAAAATATCAAGAGATCCTGTACAGCACTGGGTGCTGTTGATTTGTGATCCAATCTAACATGCAGGTAGCAGGTGGCATTTCTACAGTTCCTGCAGGGAATATATCCCGAAACGTCAAATTAGATTATTTGGTTTTTTCTACTAGAGAAAAATGTGTGAGAAAAGGACTGGGGGGAAAGGAGGAAGGAGGGGGAGAATGTGTTCTCTATTTTAAAATGAATATTTTAGCTTACAAGTGTTAAGGTTGCTTGCAAAAATTAGGAGGATTTAAAACCCAGAGCAACAGGGAAGTGTCATTTTTTCCTTGTTGCCACTATTTTGACTCCCGAACTTTTGTCTGTCAGAGAATGCACATCTTCTCTAGACCAGAATACTCAGAGCCTGTCAAACTTTAGGGAGAATGTGCTTCTCCTTAACATGCTTTTGGAATTACAAGTTCCTGACCATTAATGCATTATTCCCAAACTAACACTTTCTGAAAAAAAAAAATATATAGATGATGCAGATGTAGATGCAGATATAGATATAGATATAGATATAGATATAGATATAGATATAGATATATAGTGATTGTGACTAACCCCTGCTTTACTTCCTTGAAAGACATTAAGCCACCACCAGCCCTGACCTTGCAGGGACCAAATATGCCTTCAGAAGATTCCTCTATAGCGTTATTGCCAAATCCACTTCTAAATGGAAGAGATGAAGAGTCACCTCAGCTATTCCCACCTGCAAAAAGGACTGACCTGGATCCTCATGTAAGCCATAGTTATTGCATTCACTGGGAATCACAGTAGTGTTTGTATCTCCCTTACGACCAGCGCACCTGGAAACGGAGAACAGTTTATCTCTTGTGTGAAAGGGGCTCCATGGTATTATGTGCAGTGTTCGCTAAATCTATGGCGACTGTTTAATGAGGTTAGTTGGGTATTGGAAGCTGCGCTGACATGGGGGCAAGGACAGTGTCCTGGGGTTTGCTGTGGCTGGCGGGATGGGGAATAATTCTTTTGGGGCCGTTTCTGCTTGTGCAAGCGTTTTTAGACCATGTTTAGAAGCGCCAGCCTCTGTCCTCTGTCATATGGGGATTTTTGTTTGTAAATCTAGACTGAAGAAGGATTCCAGCTCAAACATAAAGCTTGGTTTGACCTGAGCAGTGCAGAGCAAATCTGGCATCACACCCAGGAAGTGGGTTTATTACCACTATAAATTTAATCCAGAGCTTTTAGTGATATATAAACAACTACCCTCTGAAGTGATTCTGCTTGGAAGCTGAGTTGCCCAAGCTGGAGGTCTTAAAGACATGATAAACCTGAGAAATATTGGTGGGTCTGGCCGTCCAGGTCCCTCTGAGCTGGTTCTGGAGGTGACAGCGATTTCCCCAGCCTGGAAAAGCACCATCACCAAAGCAGCGGCTTCCCAGAGGCTTAAGGGTGCAGACATGTTCCCAAAAACATCAAACTAAACCAGAAACCCTCAGACACCCTCCCCCTTCCCACAGGAGGATGAAACACAAGAGGAATCCAGAGGTGACGCTTGGCTTCACGCTTCCAAGACACCTCCGGTCACCCTGGCACCAGAGGACAAGTTTATCTGCTCCACATCACTCTGGTTTGTTTCGTTCTCAATATTTGAATAATTTAATCCAGTGCCCTTGTAGATCGGGATGGGACAAACTCCATTTGCTCAGGAGAGCCGTGAGCAAGCAAACAAACCCACGGGAGCCAAATAAACCCTGGGGGGGTCTGGATGGGGACCGTGGAGTCCCCGCCCCGTCGTCTCCTGTCTTTTCATCATCTCCTCCCACCCTACACCTTTTCATTCATCTCCTCTCTTCCCTGGGCTAATTCACCCTTTTCCAGGCGCCTTTTATCACTGCTACCGCTTTTTATTTTCCCCGCTCGCCCTTGATCCGCGGCGAAGGGACACGAGTGTCAATTGTCGGGGTGCGGGGAGGGGGCCGGGGCTCATCCATCACAGCGGCGGGGCCGCCGCTGCCATTTCCAGCAGGGCTGAGCCCAAACAGGTAATTGTCGGCGGAGAGGAGGCATTTTTCACCGCTGACGAGGAGGAGAGAGAGGGCTGGGGTTGTGCTAATGCCACAGTGAAGGATGAATTCATCACCATTTCTCTTTTTTAATTCATCCAGCTTTGATGGACGCTGTAGTACTCCCAAATGCCAAGCAGCTGCGAAGTCTAAAGCAGAAACCTGTCCAGGAGCGGGGAAGCAACCAGGTTGTGCTGAGGTTTGCGCTGCGTTGTCATCCCCATCACTGAAGCCAAAGGGTCCAAAAATTTCCATCCCGCCCGCCCAGAGACTCCAGTTTGAGTCGTGGTGCCGCAGTGACATTAGAGCCATCAGACTGCAAAAAAAAGGGCAGATTGCAGGTACAATGAGCCAACTTTCCACTTCGCACACCCCCAAAAATGTATTTCCAGCAGAAACGAGCATCTCTACCAGGGTTTAGCTACTACCAGACCCCAGCCAAGACCCCCCTGGGGCATTTGTGACTCGGGGCCCCTGCACAGGTGCCGGTCCCGCAGGCAGGGCTGGGTTTGGTGGTGACGTTGCTCAGGTTTTGGTGTTCACACTCGCTTTGGGGTTGTTGTGGTTGTGCTCGGATGCCACCCAGGGCTGCCACTTAGGCAAGAATAACAGCAAAAATGGCTCGTAGGCTGGGTGTAAACTTAGAAGTCACCCCAATGTGAGGAGCGAAAACAAGAGAAAATAATTAAGGGAGGAAAAAAAACCACCACTATCCGTTTCCCTCTATTTTTAGGTTTAGGCATTTGCAAAATCCTTCAGTTCTGAAGCCGATTTCTAAAATTATTCTGTCCCTTTTTAGAGAACTTTCTGCACTTCCCTCCGCCCCAATTTAAGTATATTTGAAAGTATTTTTAAAAGTGCCAGTCTTGGCTAACTGAACAAAACTGCTTTGCCTATTGAAGTTATCTCCCATTTGTGTTTGGGAAAGAGGCACTAAATAAAGGCATTATAATGGGAATTGGCAGGACTCTACAAGCCTGTATGCGGCAAAATTTAATTCTCGGTTTCAGTTGTGAATTGAAAACAAATCCTAAATCCCGCTATCCTCCCCAAAACGCAGCTCTGTTGGAATGCAGCGCTCAGATGGTTTTGAGCAGGAATTTTTGAATACTTTAATGCATTACATCCCTCTGCTGCGAATAGTTCACGCGGCGTGCGGGAGGGTGGTCATTTCTCTAGTTTTAACCATTCAGAATTGAGGTTTTAAGCCTAAATTTGTCGTTACGGTTCCCTTGTATTTCAGGAGATTGGCACCAGCAGCACCGCGCTCTCCTGGGGCGACTTTGGTCAAGATGAAAGGCACCTAAGTGTAAAATGTGAGTAAAATGTGATGTTTTTCTCTGCCACCTGCCCTGTCAGCGCTCAGTTTACATGAGCTTTTTGAAGACATTTTGGCCAAGGCAAAAAGCGCCATTCCCCTCCGTAAACACCCATTTAGCAGTGCTTCCCTTTCACTCGCTCTATTATGATTTTTGCTTCGAGCAGGCTCTAAATTATCCATTCTGTGCAAGCTACAGAGACAGTTGTATTTGTTCCTCTTCCTAGTTGTGGGATATTTTGACATTTCCTTGCATCTGTTGCATTTCAAGCCTGTATTTAAATAAATATCTGGCTTTCCTACTGGAAGAGGTCCAGGTACCTGGGATGCATCTTTGCAGCTGTCTGGAGTTCTCTTCGTTGGCATCTTGAGCTTTGGCAACATGGGGGAGTTTTGGGCTTGGCTTTATTAGGTTTTGGTGTCTGTGTGAAAGTCTGATTATTGCCCATGAGATACTTAGCGTTTAGTGAATATGTCTTGTAAGAAGGGGCTGCGCTTTTCTTTCAGCCCCAATACCTGGAGGGATGTTTCAAGACCCATTTGAAGCACAGACAGGAGATGTCACTCTTAAAAACCACCATCTCATCCATGAAACCAGGTGGGAAACCCCTGGTACTGTCTTCCCTTCGAATCCATAGAAGAAATAAAGATACAAGTGGCTTTTCAGAGGTAAGAAGACTGATTGTGCCATGATGCCATGTATTTTTAACAGTCTATTAAATATCTGATTTTTAGCTAAAATTTCAGCTTGAACGTGGACAGGTTATCACACAGTTGGCTGCTATAAAGCTCTTGGAGAATGTGGCTCCGGCAGAGATGGGGCCATGGGCTGGATGGAGCCTTTGCCATGGGCAGACTCCTGAAAACAAGCCGTTTGCTCCAAATTATGCTTATTGACAAAAAAACATGTTAGAAATTAATGTTGCTCCTCAGATGCCAACAATCCTTATATTTAAAACAAAACAAAACAAAAAGAATCCTCGTTGTCATTTTACTGTTGTTTTTTTTAGCCCGACTTCCTTGCAAACTTATTAACAAAAGGTTTTGATGTAGTCTAGTGAGCAACTAAGAATAACGGGTTCCGAATTTCTTTTTTAAACTGGAAACTTAGAAGCAACAGGTTCCTGTTTCTTCTCTCATATGCCTCGCATATTTGCCTTTTGTTGTTTTGGCGAAAGCGATCCTCCCCGGACCCGCGAGCACACCGAGCAGCATATGGCCTTCCACTTGCTTCATTTCCAGCCCTCATTTTTTCCCACAATAAACCAGACTTTTTCAGGCAATACTAATCCCCTGTGCCTGTCACTGGTAGAGAAAAGCATTAATAACTGCAGTTATCCTGGAAATATCTGTCACCCACATTTGTTTTTCGTTTCCCTTTGGGTAATCACGCTCCAGATCTAATTACTGCAGAAATTTCTTTTGCTCCGACGAGCAGAATTTTGGGTTACGTCCCCGGCTGGTTGTGAGTTTAACTCCACCGACGATGGGAGATCTGCATTGATTTACATCAGCCAGGGATCTGCTGCTTCACATCTTTATTCTGTGTGTGGCTCAGGGTGGGGATTTTTTGACGACTTCAAAAAAACAGGGGGCTAAACTGGTACTACCGCAAGGCTGGACCCAGCAAAGCTTGGGAGAGAGTTTAATTGGTCTGAGTTGCTGGGAGAGCAAGGAGAAAGGAAAAAGTATTTTAATCCTCTTGCCTCAGTGTTTTTGTGGGCTGAGGTTTGCAAATGCACAGCAGAGCATCTTGGAGAACACCCCGGGGACGCAGGCACCACCCCACAGCAAAGCGGGACCGATGGTGCCGTCCCGCGGGAGCAACCAGTTTGGGGTACAGGGTGAACTGGTCAGACTGGGGACAGACAGGAGAGCTGTGGGAACAGTCCGCTGTAAAATCAACCTCTGTGTAACACAACACGTTAGTTTGGCACTGAATAAAAGGTGAAAAGGTGGTGGCAGTGACTGGAGCTGGGCTTGGGGAGCTCAGGCAGCGCTGGGGACAGAGGGAGGTGACAGCAGTTTATTTTAATATTATTATAATAATACCCCCACATGGCTGGGACCAGGGCAGGATCAGGAGCAAATAGCCCAAGTTAGAGCAAGCACAGTGGGTTTTTTGGGATCTTGGGCACGTGGGGCCGTGGAAAAGCCCATTGCCCCGTGATAACTGCAGGTTCTGGTTCCTCACAGATGGTACAAGGAGCACGTCTATGAACCCAAGCCTGGAAAAATGTGCTTGATTACCCTGCGGTGACAAGACGGATGGTGACGCGTGACCCTGGGAGCGATTCAGGGACAGCACACCCACCCCTGTACGTCTGGAACGAGCGCTCGGAGGAACCGTAAGTCAACAGATTTGGGATCTTTCCTGGCTCAGTGTGAGAGGATTGATGTTCAAAGCTCACTCAACCACTTTTACTTACAGAGAGGCACAAAAATGAATATATTATCCACAAGAGGGAAGGACTGGGTTTTGCTGGTTTTGCTCCCCAGCATTCAGACATGGAGAGAAAGGGGCTGTAAAAACAACAGGAAAAAAAAGCAAAGGGGGCAACAAAAGAGAGACAAGATGTATATTCTTTTTTCCTTAATTAATCTTGGAAGGTGCTGACAGCGTAGGATGAGAAATGGGAAGTAAATGCTCTGCTAACAGCCTTTCAAAGAGATCTCTGGGTTTGACAAATGAGCTCCAAGGCGCAGGACGAGGAACCGGAGCTTTGCCAGAACATTAGAGAGAACTCAGCGGTCAGAGGAAGCAGCGAAGGGGTCGGGAGGGGGAAAAAAGCCTCGACCCCCTCCAGAAATCCCCCCCAGTTCACAATTGGAACCCGCTGGGGACTCGCTGAAGCATCCAGAATCTATCTTGCTCCTGCCATGGATTTTGTTTTATTGCTTTGGAGAAACCGTTTGGTTATTTTGTGCTTTTAAAGGTGCTAAGCCCAGCCTACATCAGAGAGGGATTGTGAGAATAAATGCAAGAAAGGCTACAAGTATATTAAAGGTGAACATCAGAAATTTCAGCATTTTGTGGGACAAAATAAGACATAGAAGAATTAAGCAGAAGTAGAGGATGAGATGGGCTGTGACTATTTGTAGAATAGAATTTGGAATAGAATATGGAATGGAATGGAATAAATAGAATAGGAATAGACTAGACTAGGAATAGACTGGACTAGACTAGGACTAGACTAAACTAGACTAAGTAAAATATTTACTTTTAAAGCAGCAAAACCCTACGTTTGGGAGGGATTTACCTTTTAGTTTGGTCATCTTGGCTTTTCTGGGGTTTTGATTCCATGACAATAAGCAAATTCTGTCTTTTTGCTTGGATTCTGCTTATTAACCAGCAAACTGGGGTTGGCGACGGCCTCTGCAATCACCCGGCAGCATTTGGAGACACGTAGATGTGACTCCCCCAGGACAACCCAAACTATAAACTTTATTGCCCTATAAAGAGTAACCTGCAACATCAGAGCCTTTTCAGGGATCAATAAAATCAGCGTTAACGAAATCGTCAGCAGTCACCATCCCCTTCCCCCAACCCGCTCTTGCTGTTCAGTTCCAATTATGCTAAACTGGGACTCTGAATTTTGGGAGAAAGCCAAACCGTCAATCCCGTAATCAGTTATGAACAATGCAAGCAACATCTATCTAATCTGTAAATGACCGGCTCGGCTGAGAGGCTCCTATAACGATGCTAAAATAACCATTGGGTTGGTAATTATTCATGTCTGGAAAGAGGAAAAAAAAATCCCATTTGGGAATTGTTGCAACAAGGCTTGGTAGAAAGTTATAGGAAAATTGGGGAAAAAAGGATTTCAGGTATATGAGTAGGTGTTCTGGATGGCAAGGCTGGATTGTTTGTAAACCCGGGTGGAAGACGCTGCAGAGGATGCTCCTGCTCACTGTCACTGCCTGGCATGAGGTTTGGGCCAGAAACAACATTTTGGGGGGGTAAATTGGAGGAAACACCCCCAGTGTGAATCCATGTTTGGGATATTTTTCTGGGCTGGGTGCAGGGTCGGAGCATCATCTGCAGACCTTGCACAGGCTTGGTGGGAAAGGGAGGGCAAGATTTTGGGAGGAAACACCCCATTTTTCCCCATTAGATGTACACCCTACAGGTAGGAAGAATTTCCTGCTTTCATCATTTACCCCTTTATACATATCAAACCCTCTGTCTGCTCTAAAGCCTTTTCTCATCTCCAGCCAACCATAAGGTAAGAATACCAACGATAAAAAATTAAAAGCTACAATAAACATTATTGATGCCATTTCCTAACGAGACAGAGAAAGAAAAGAGAGGATGCTGGGGTGATAAATATTGTCTGTCAGCAATAAATTACAGCCGTCATTAGATTTCTACAGTGGGGCCTGACAAATTATTTTGTGGAAGTACATGCTTAGCTGTGCCTTACACAGTCTCAGCTATTCCGAGACTGCGCCTTAAAAAAAGATCAATTAAATTGATTTGGGATTGATGTGAGCGGCACCGTGTAGCGCTGGAATAGTGCTCAGGATGAGCTGCTTGGGTAGGGTAAGAAGAATAGAATTATAGAGCAGTTTGGGTTGAAGGGACGTTCCCAGCTCCCCCAGTGCCCCCCCCGCCATGAGCAGGGACATCTGCACCAGCTCAGGTTGCTCAGAGCCCCGTCCAGCCTGGCCTGGGATGTCTCCAGGGATGGTTCATCCACCACCTCTCTGCCCAACCTGGGCCAGGCTCTCACCACCCTCAGGGACAACAGCTCCTTCATGTCCACACTGTAATCTATGGGACATGTTGTGATGGATTTAATGGGTGAAGGGAGAGGCTGAGCTCTGCAGAGCTGTGCAGGCTGGATTTGCAGGTTGCCATGACCCTGCTGGCTTTCTAATTTGAGAAGGTATGCTTTAACAGAGTGGCTCTTCCTTGGCTGTATGGGGACGATGCCCTGGAAACATGCGCCATGCCCGCTCAGATTTTCTTGCAGAAGATGCCGGCCCCTTCACAACCTGCCCCTTCTCCTTGACCTCCAGGTGAGTTGATGGTTAAAAAGTGGTTTTTAATGCCCCTCTCGCCATCCCTGTGCATAGAGGCACCGCTGAACCTGGGGTTTGGCTTCCAGCTCTCTCGTTGCTCTTAAATCCCATGCCCTAAGGTTCACCCAGTTCCAACCCAAAATACCCCATCCCACATCTCTTGCCAGAGCCGTCACGGAACAGCGACTCACCTGCTCCGAAAGCAGCCCCGGGATTGCCTCCTTGTGCACCTTATAGACCTCAATTTGCAAAAAGAGCAGAGAAAAGGAGAAAAAATACATGTTGCAGTGCAGTCTTTACAAAAGCCATTCATCCCGATGCTCTTACTAAGAGGCATCAAATGAGATTCCTGCAGTAGATGATTTGTTCTGTCCTTCTCCTGCCGGCTCAGATTAATCTCTGCTCCTGAAGTAGTGGTGTCATTTCTCGGAGACATACGGCGGCAGGAATCACGGAGCCCCATAAATTACAAACAATTCAGGATCCATCCGTCTTCCGTCCCGCTCTCCGTCCCCGCGTCTTTCTGCAGGGCAAGGGCAGCCCCGCAGGTACCGGCACTCTTTGTAGAGTAATAAATTAAAAAAAAGCCAAAACAACACTCAAGATGGGAGAGTTCAAACAAGAGAGATTCTTGTGGTCAAAACCAATTTGTCTTCTGCTCTTTTCCTTCCTTTAGATTCGGAGACGAGCTGGATGGTGGTCGGAGGTAAAATGTCACATCCCCAGGAGCATCCCTGCTTGGTGACAATGGCAGCCTCAGGGAGCAACACCAATGTTTTAAAGACTTACAAAATCCCATTCCCCCAGGTAAGCTCATCACTATATTTTTCTGTATTTTGTTCAAATGAGAGCTGGGTTTGGTTTATTTAAATTTCCTCCACCCCCAACTGGTGGGCTTTGTGAGATTTTTGAGCAAGAAGAGTTTTTGCATCTTTCAAAACTCAGTGCAACAGCTGGACTAAAAGGGCCGGGGCTTCAAAAGCAGCAGCAAGCACAGGGTGTATAGAAACTTTATGGAGTGGGGGAGCCTGGTGTGCACCTGATGTTAGTACATCTGCGTCATGCACGCAGTGGCCTCAGACCTGTCCCCTGAGTCCATATAATGGTAATATGTACATTAAAAATATATATGTGTTTATATACACAATATACATATATATATATACACACACACACACACACACATAGACATATTATAGCTGGGTAACAAAATGAAAGCTCAGAGGAGCCAGAACTGCCACTATTTATTATTTATGGAGCCCGCGCTGTGACAAGCAGTGCCCAGGCGTAGCAGCAAGCATGGTCTCTCCCCTAAGGCGTTCACATGCTTGCTCAGACACAGACAAACTGGTTTGAGAGCCCAGAGGGCTGGGGGAACTGGCCGAGGGTGGAGATGAGGCTCTGACACCCCCAAAATCCAGCCCTTTCCTAAGCATAAGTCACCAGAATAATGTAGCATTGACCAGTGTGTTGCTCCATCATCGGGGCTGCCAGATGTTTGCGAGGATGGAGATGTCGCGGTGACACCACGATGGTGACAGGGACCTGGAGGAGGACACGTCCCTACTCCAGTGTCACGCTCACATCAAGGGCCATCACCTGCCCATCCCCTTGCCCAAACCACCCCGGAAATAGAGCCAAACTGTTTATTTAGTATTAATTTTTGACGCTGGCTTGTTTCGGATGAGTGCCCGCCTGTCTCTGTCTATTTGCCACTGCTGAGAAGATTCATTACTTTGATGGATTTGTGTAATTTTTTTCCAAGTGCTTCAGGTGACAAACAATAAAGCACACCACGAGGAGCCAAGCAAGGGGGGACAGGGGACATCATGGGGGGGCATCTCTCCCTAGATAAAACTATTCATCGCGCAGTATGGGCTGAGACTCTCTCAGGGCATCAGCACCAAGCAAAGCCCTGCAGAACGGCTGAAATTTGGGATATAGAGACGGAGCTGCGAGGCCATGGGTGCTGAGTAGGCTGCTGAGGCTCCAAAATTAATCATTTCACTCCGGGGCTGCTCCACCACTCCATTTCTTCAAAGAAACGTGAGCGTGGTGCCAGGAGAAAGGGTCAGGAGGGGGGTTAAAGCATCCCAGGGAAGTGGGGATATATGGCATATACCGACGCTGGTGGTTTATGGACACTGCTGTGTTTTTCCATAGGAGCTCTTCTCAGGAGGGGAAGATTTCATCCTGCATGTTGCTCCTTGAGCGGGTGATCATCTCCGCTGTAACTGCGTTGGCTCCGGAGGAATAAATTATGCCAGACAGGCTCAATCACTGCTCGTGACAGCGGCACAGGATTTATGGCTGCGAGGATCGGAGTGCAGAATGGCTTCCGCATCTGCCACGATACTGGGTCCAGAGAGCACAAGTGGCCCGGTCCCATCGCACCCGTGCCAGGTGAGTGGAGCAGGGACAGTGACGGGGGTGGTAGCCAGGACAGTAACACCAAGAGAAGGTCAAGACACAGAGTTCAGCCCACAGGGCCCTAGTTGAAGTCACCTGAATGGCATTTTCTGTCTTTAAATGTTTTGTGATGCTCCGGAGAGGTGGAAGAGGCTGGAAGTGGCTTCCCCTGTAGCGGAGCCAAGGGCAATCACATTCCTCGTGCTCAGGCCGTGCTGCAATGTTAGCTGTGAGCTTTGGCTGGGATTTCCATGTTATGGGGTTCACACGGTGCAAAGAGGCTGCTCCAAAAGCCAAAACACACATCCAGCTTTGGCTTACACCTTCCTGATCCCCCACCCTGTAATGAGACTCTGCTCTTAAAACTAGAGGAGGAAGAGAACCCCCTGGAGATCAGCAACCACTCCAAAACTTTCTCCTAATGTCTAACTTTGAAACTTGTCGGTCTCTGCTCCCCAGGAACAAGCGCCAGGAGCAGAGGAAACAGCCTCAAGTTGCACCAGGGGAGGTTGAGGTTGGATGTGGGAAACAATTTCTTCCCCAAAGGGCTGTGGGGCATTGGAACAGGCTGCCCAGGGCAGTGCTGGAGTCACCATCCCTGGAGGGTTGGACAGACGGACATGAGGTACTCAGGGACATGGGGCAGTGCCAGGGGTGGGGGAACAGTTGGACTGGATGATCTTGAGGGGCTTTTCCAACCAAAATGACTCTATATTGGGAAGTCCACAAATGCTGTGACTCCCAAGGCAGGACTTGCACTGGGGTGGCTGGCAGCAAAGCCGTCTCCTTGCAAAGCTGAGCCTGAGCTGTGGAGATTTACCCCAGATCTCTTTGGTATGCAAAGATAACTCTGCCCACATGTGCTTGGCCTCTTGGGTGGCTGCTGAAGAGCTGTGGTCTCCATGTGGCCGAGACAAGGTGATGAGTTGAAGCCCACACCAGTTTGCCCAGTGCAAACCAGTCACAGCCACTTCTCAGAGTGGAACCCCAGTGTAACACCAGTGGAGGCTGCATGAAGGTGATGCTTTAGGTTGGAGGCAACTCATCTCCTGGGGAACAGGTCAAGATTTATCCTCAGCTACATGATGATGCTTCTCAGGTGTCCGTGCAACACCAGGACCTGCTTTCCCTGAACAGATGGAGTCACCGTCTCCCAAAAACAGCCTCCAGGGAGCAGGAGACAAGTGATTTGTGGCAGGAGAACAAGCTACCTGGAGGAGGAGACATCCCAAACCCACTCAACATACCAGCTCAATGGGTGAGGTGCCCGGCTGTGGGTTGTGCTCTAAAACAATAGCCTTTCCTGGGCCACCTGCGAGGGTTCAACAGACCTGGGCATCTGCATCACCAAAGAAGATGTTTGGCCAGTTTGTACAAACAGGCAAGGCAAAGTTTGGAAGCAGAGGTGTTTGCTTGTTCTTCATGTAACAAAAAGCAATAACTAAGGAAAGGCACCAACAGCCTGGATTTATTCAGCTTTTGGAGAAAAAAAATCTCTACTCTTGACCTCTAGATGAAAGTGTAGGTAACTGTTTTAGTTTTCACAGAGGATAGCCTCAATTCTTGCACAAAAAAATGCATTTCTAGTCTTCAGGGGAATGAGCAGGGCCTTGATCTATAGCTCCGGCTGCCGAAGAGCAAATGAAATGCTTTCTCTTTTCATCCACATCCCGAAAGGACTGGCTGTCGTGAAAAATGGGAGCACCTCTGTCCAAGGGAGATTACCAGAGCAATTTCCCGTCTGCCGTCTGGTCGATGCACAGACACCTGGTGCCTCAAACCTGCTTCTTCTCTTGAGCTTTGTCCGTCGAGGGGGTGACGGCGAGAGGGAAACAGAGGGAAGATGGGGAGAGACAGGTTTGGGGGGATGAGGGAAGGGAAAAGAGGAAAGAAGGGAGGAAAAAAAGGAGAAAAGAAGAAGAAAAGGAAGATGGGAGAAGGAGAAAAGGAGAAGAAGGGAAGGAGAATGACAAGGAGAAAAAGAGAAGGACAAGGGGGAGAAGGAGGAGTAGGACAAGGAGAAGGGGAGAAGGAGGAGTAGGACAAGGAGGAGAAAGAGAAAGGAGAAGGACAAGAAGGAGGAGAAGGGGAGAAGGTCAAGAAGGAGGAGGACAAGGAGGAGGAAAGGAGGACGAGGAGGAAGAAAAGGGGAGGAGGAGAAAAGGAGGACAACAAAGAGAAGGAGAAGGAAGAGAAAAGGAGAAGGATGAGAAGAAAGAAAAAAGGAGGAGGAGAAAAGAAGAAAAAGAATGAGAACACAGAGAAGGATGAGAACAAAGAGAAGAAAAAAAGGGGGGAGGAGGAGGAGAAAAAGAAGAGGAAGAAGAGAGGAGAAGGAGAAAAGATAAGAAAGATGAGACAATGAGGAGAAGATTTTGAGAGCCAGAAGCAGAGCAAGAGCTTTCTCTGCCGCTGAGAGTTACCAAGTGTTTTGCCGCTTGCAAAACGGTCCTCGCTGCTCCCCCAAGGGCTCCGGACCCTTCCAGCGGTAACCGAGAAACTCAGAAAATGTGTCAGGAAACTTTTCACCAAGTGGCTTCGGGATTTTGGGTCGGTTTTTGAGCTGCGGATGAAGCGTTTGACATTCCCCTGAGGCCGAAGCAGCCACACTCCAGGCTGGCCAAAACGTTTGAGCTTTCTTCTCTGAACAAAAGAAATGGAAGTGATGCTAGAAGAAAGAGCAAAATTAGCAACTTTATTCCCAGGAATTAAGAAAAGCTGCTTGATTTAAATGGGCTGGGCTGGTGATTCAACTCCTAAAATTCCTAGTTTATTAGGACATTTTTCCCTGAGTTGGGGCTGACACGTTTTTGCACTCCAAGATTTCTGGGAGAGGAATAATGGATTTGCTAAGTATTGTTACTATTTAAGTGACAAGAGCGAAAACTGAAAAGAAAATCTGTTTACCAAAAAGAACAATAGGAGATATTTGTCACCTCTGTCAGAAATTCAGACCCAGGCAATTTCATAGGTTTCATAAGCTCTCGTTAATTTTCTTGTTTGGGAGGATTTGCTGTTTTAATGAAACCTATTTACACCGGCAACTGCTGGAAAATCATTCATTAGTGGACAAGAACTATTGATTATTTTCCTCCACCTACTCAGACGTGTTCTGGCCAATTACTGTAACCAATAAATAAAGAAATCTCAACCTTGCATTGCTGCCACTATCTCCGGTAGAACTTTATTCCCAGCCTGGGGGAACCGCTGTGCTGGAGAAAACTCTTCTAACATTTATGTCACATCATTGCCATCGTCTGCTGGAGAAACCAGGGCTGCTAGTTAGAGCTTTAATATAAGATTTACTAAAAAATAAGATTCACTGCGCACAGGGTGAGAATCACGGAAGGAACAGCGTGAGGTTTAAAGAATGGCCGCTTCTTCAGCTATTATGGTGCAAATGTTTGGCTTGATTTGCCAAATTCTGGAGGGGATTCATCTCACCTGAGTCCCCAGTGGAAGAAATTTGGGTTGTTTGTGGTCCCCAAAGAGACCACGGCCAAGGAAAGTTCAAGTTTAGGCCTGACGCCTCACTTTAAACATCAACCCTTAACCAACTTGGATTTGTCTGTGTATTTTCACTTGTGGCTTTGCTGCTACTCAGGCTGCTTAATAGGGAGATGTTTGATTTAACTGTTATATTACAATACGAGCCGTGGCTTTAAAACCGTGGCCATTCGCATATATTTTAATGGGCTTGGGGGGGGAAAAAGAAGAGAAATCTGTCTCCAGTTTTTTTGACAGAGTTGTAATTAAAGAAGATTTTTCATAGAGAACATCTGTTTCTCTTGACAGATATATTCTTGTTGGGAGAAAAAGAAGTGCCGAAAAAAACCCGGTTTGTCAGTCTGAGCTTTTTATAGATTTTCATCCAAGAATATTTATCTTGAGGCTTTTTTTTTTTTTTTTGACAAAATAAAGAAAAGGTGCTATTTCCTGAAAGGAGAGCTATTCTGATCAAGGCCGAATTTGCCCCTCAAGCGGCAGAAATGCAGCTCTCGCCCTTGCCAGCAACCTCGTAATTAATACATCGTTATAAAAAATCAGCGAGGTGATGGCGAACGGCCGGCCCAAGGGGTCACGCTCTCACATACATACAAATGCATATATATATATATATATATATACACACGGGGTTTTTTTCTCTTTCTTTCCAAACTGAGAGCACTCAAGTTCCTCCTGAGTAATTTCCCAGTAGTCCTCGTTAATTCCTTAAGATTTTCCCCACCTCTTTTCAAAGCCGCAAGTACAAAGCCGCAGAAAGGAGCTGCCTCAGCACTTCTCCCTTTCTTTTCTTGGCTTTTCAGCGCAGTCCAATCAAACATATTAACTCCTTCCTTTAAATGGCCAAGGCTGCCAGCCGCAACAAGCCCTTTTTCCCCTCATTTTTTTCCCTTTCCCTAATACCAGATGAAAACCAAAGCCGTGTTGTTGGTTATAAAGCATTACGCACCGCAGTGTCATTCCCGTGTTGGTGTTTCCGTTGAGTCCAGGTGCAAAACGCTTCGGGAAAGCCTCATCCTCTCTGCACAAGGCGCAATAATTAATGGCAGGATCGTAAGCGATGGTTTTGTGTCGCCCCTCGGGATGCCGATCTCTCGGTGTTGGGGTTGTTGGCTTCACTATATCACCCTGAGCATTAATGCAAACGGCAGACAGTAATTATAACAGGCATTAAAGTTTTGTAATTGTATGTACTGCGCGCGTAGTTATAATGCAACAGCAATCCCGGAGCTGCCGCGGTTGCTCTTGCTCCGGAAAAAGGCCACATAAAACATAAAATAAAATCCAAATATATAAAGGTCAGGGTAGTAAATATAAAGATAAGCATTGCATCGCTTTAAATATTGATCATTAGTGACATTTCTATTATAGGAGGGCTGCGACTTACCGACTGTGGAGGAAATGTGGGCATGAAAAAAGGCTGCGAAATGGGATGAAAACGTGTTGAAACTGGATTATAGGCAGGTTTGGGGTTTGGAGGTGGATCACTGAAGGTGCAGTCAGAGTAACTCCTTTTCCCGAAGGAAATAGGGATTTGGAATAACCTTTCCCCCTTGCCTGCTCGCCTCTTCCTTCACACAGCGAGGACCCAACCTAAAAACACAGAATAAAAACCTGAAGGGTTTTTGTGTTTGACAGAACAAAGCACAACTCTAACCAAGGCACATGGGAAGGAGAGAAATGGGAGTGAAAAGCAAGAATAAAAGTGGGTGACAACTAATTCCATGTAAAATACCCCATTCACACACACAAAATATCCCTCTCTAGATGCGAAAATAATTATTATGGAGAAAACTCATCCTGGAGTTGTATGACCATGGACAACAAACCAATGTACAACATCTTATCTGCAGTGATGGAGAAGCACCGCTCCAGCTCAGAAAGTACCTCTCGAGTAAGAAACGCTCCTTTTTGGGCTGGTTCTTGAGGAGGGTTTAACATTTTTAAACCCCTTGACTGAGTGCCGATTCATCAATGCATTAGGAACAGAACATTAATCTGTTCCTCCCGTCCGCGCCTTAATTGTAACATTTTCCTTTTAATGAGGTGGAGCAGGGAAATGGGAAGGTAATTGCGGCAGTGCCGACGGAGGGTTTCCTTTATGATTCTAAAGCTAATGATGACATGAGGGGTGTATTATTTCTCTCCAGGAAAGTTCTTTTTCCCTCAGAGGAGGTGGATTATCAGGACTAACCCCACGGAGGAGGTGGGTCTGCGGCAATGCACGAGGTGAGCGTATATAAATGTATATACTGATTACATATATATTATATTCACCAGGCTTTCCTCTGACACCACTCCTGGTTTCCCTACAATCAAACCATGCAAGGGACAGATTTTGCAGCTCTTCTGCTGGACAAATCGCAAGTATTGAGTATCATAAAGGGCGATGCACAGTCTGGTCCCCTGGAACCAGGAGCGATGGAGACATGAACAGGGCTCGTTTCCAAACTGGTTTTGAAGCCCTTGGGTCATTCTCCTCTGCAGGGACCCATTTCTTCACACTGTCCATGCTGTCCTGCAGCCTTTTCTACCCACGTCCCACACATCAAGTGGCTTCGCTCTTTGCTTTTTGGTCCAAGAAAGAGGCGACCAGCAAACCCTTCCGGAGTCTTCAGAGGTTTGGGTGACATTGCTCTTCAAGCCATCAGCATCATTCTGGTCTCCCACCCACATGGGGTGAGTTTTCCCTTGGTGCCTCCTTCTCAAATATCTTCTTCTCCATTTCTGCACATGCTGTGGTCCCTGACCATCCAGCCTTTCCTACAAGGCAGGAATCACAGTGATCTATTTCATCCAATGTTCGGCACAGGGCTCACTTGGCTACAGAACATGCATTTTTCATTCCCTCCTCTTCCTCAGTGCCTTTCTGCCCAGCTCTTACACCTCTTGTCTTTTTGTCCTGGGAGTATTGAGGATGAGCCCAAGATGTGCCTTAAAACATGGATGTTGCAGCCACATCCTTTGGCTAAAGGTGTAGAGAGAAGGAATGAACAAGGAGACATGTGAACCCACAGGCATCAATGTCCCCAGAGTCCCGTCAGGCCAGAGAGGGACAACAAGCAGCAGAGGTGTCCTTACCATGTGCCAACCAACCTACGCTTCCAAAATGCCACCGGTGAAAGTGTTTTGTGCCTCGTGGCTCCAAGGGTTGCGGCGAATTTGGGGCTGGTTGGTAGCAGGTGATCCAAAGACCTGAGAAACGAGTGATGCTTGCAGGGACGTTGCTGAGATGTTCTCCCGTTCCCAGGGCTCTGTTGGTGGCGATGAGTTAACTCTGCTTGGAGTGGGGTGGCACGCTGCAAGAGTCGGTCTGAACGTGGAGCAGTATTTGCGTGAAACATCGTAATCAGGAACTGAGAGAACTGAGGCCATGACAGGAAGAACAGATGGACAATGACTTGGAGAGAGGCCTGAGGAGAAGAATTGTGTTGCACGGGTCTCTCTGACCTGGGGGGCTACTGATAACAATGGCTGCTGTATGGACTTTGCCTGCTCCCTCAGACAAACCAGCCCCCACCTTCTGAAAGGGACTGTTATGCATGTCTCTCCAACCTGGGGACAGTAACTGCCATCCAGAAGATGGATTCTCACCTGCTACCTCACACACCTGCTCTCCACCTCCTCCCTGAAACAAAGGCCAACGAAAAGGAGCATGCCCAGAAACTCACCATGGGTCCTGAGGTCACCCAACACACCAGAGAGAGACATAAGGGATGACTCCCGAATGGACACCACCATTAAGATCTTCCCACCAGAAGATCCCGGACCACGACGCAAGCCCAGCAGGACTCCACGGGACCGCAGACCAGAGGGACGCCTTTGGGACTCATCTGGTGGTAATCAAATCCTCATTTCCACCTTTCCTTTCCCTCTTTCTTCTTCCTTTCCCCTTTACTCTATCACGTGCCGCTTTACGGGCAAAATAGTAAAGTAACACTGATTGAATTATAACCCCTTGGCATTTTGGTTGCCTTAATTTTGCGCTTCGAGATCAAGGTAGACAAACCCTCATGAGTCCACACATGCACAACTCTTCAGCCTTATTTTTCTCTAATTCATCTAATCGCTTCTACACCATCACTATGGTATGATCTAGCTGCAAGGTGCCTCCTTTTCTACCCATCACCAGCTGAAGCAAGTTAATCAGGCCTGGAAATTTGCCTCACGCTTTTGGGGAACTATTCCTCAAAAAAAATAATGTTTTGGCCTAGAAACTTCAAATGTGATTTAGTACCTTGCCCGTAGCAAAGAGCGTTGCCCCCGGAGAGACTGGGGCATCTTCCATTATTAACAGTGGTGATGGAGTCCACGTGGCAGATGTGTGCATCAGAAACCACAGCTCAGGGCCTGGCTCTCTAATTGTTTTAATTATGCTGGGGCCCCGAGTACTGTTTGGAGCGCTGTCGGTGTCCCCGTGTCGCCTGTGCGGGGGAGACATCTGCAGCGGTGACAACACAAGCGGAATTGCTGAAGGCATCGAGGGGGGAACGTGCTGGCAAACCCGCTGCGGGCTCGGCCAGGGGAGGGTGTCTCAGAAAGGGATGAAACAGCAGAACGCTGCGACAAATTGTGAGGGCAGAAACTCAGGCATTCAGGAAATTTCCTGCTGGTCTCTGGAGCGGTGGCCGGGGACACCAAAGACTCTAGCCCTTGTGTCCCAGAGCCAGCCGGGTTCTTGGGCAAGCACCGAGTTCATCGCGAAGCCATCAAAAAGGCTGTGGGAAGGCAGACAAGCACTTCTGCACTTCATCACACCTTGTCCAACCTCCCCATGGAGCTGACAGAGACACCGTGTCCTCCCCAGGCGGTCATAGAATCACACAATCATTTTGGTTGGAAAAGACCCTCAAGATTGAGTCCAACCATAACCCACCCTTGGCACTGCCTCATGTCCTAAGAACCTGATGTCCGTCTGTCCAACCCTCCAGGGATGGTGACTCCAGCACTGCCCTGGGCAGCCTGTTCCAATGCCCCACAGCCCTTTGGGGAAGAAATTGTTCCCCACATCCAACCTCAATCTCCCCTGGCGCAACTTGAGGCCGTTTCCTCTGCTCCTGGCGCTTGTTCCTGGGGAGCAGAGCCCGACCCCCCTGGCTCCAAGCTCCTTTCAGGCAGTTCAGAGATCAGAAGGTCTCCCCTCAGCTCCTGTTCTCCAGCTGAACCCCCCAGGTCCCTCAGCCGCTCCCATCACACTTGTGCTCCAGACCATTCACCTTCATCTCTGCCTTCACATCTCCCATGTTCCCATTGTCTCCTCCAGTTGCTTTTCTTTCCCCTCCTGAGATGTCAACACTGAGCATCCTCTGCCTTCCCCTCCCCATCCTGTGGTCACGGTCGCTCCATCCCCTTCTCTCCACACTCCCATTCCCACCTTGATGTTCAGCTCCACCTTCTCCTCCCTCCCTCTCAGTAAAACATCTTCACAAGCTTAAACCTTAACTTTGCATTAAATCAAAGTCAGAACAGTACACAAGGGCTCGGGAAAACGTGATTTAAATGGTGCCGTGCCCATTCACTTCAGATTAAGTCTACGGACATAATTTACTGCATATAGAAACTGGAAGGCAGAGCACAGCTCATTAATGTCTAGGATTATTACTATTATTGTACTAAAACAGAAGCTCTTTGTAATTTTATTTCTATTCCTAGTGAATGCAAATTTGCGAGACAAATAAGAAAGCCCGCCCCTACCAGTCCTTACGGGTCACTATTGATTTCAGGAGGGAAAATAAGAAGTCAAGAAAAAACAGCAGAACAAGAATATGCCAGGAGTCTAAAACCTCACAGAGGCAACAATTTAAAGGATTTCAAAGGCTGTTTTCATAAGCCTTTTGGGACTCAAACGCAGCATATTGATTAAACTTCGGAAGCAGCTAAAAGCAGCTTCAACATGGCTAATTAATACAGTGATGCCCCTTCCACTTGTTTTACCAAGCTTCAGCCTGTCAAATCAATTAATATTCACAGCGCTGATGAAAGCAGAAACCCTGTTTATCATTTGATAAACTGATCGATGTATTGACTCCCTCACCATAATGAACTGACCTGTCCCGTGGGGTTCGGCATGGTCCTTTTTTGGGGTGACACGACCCATCCGGGTTTGACTCGGCAATCCCAACGATGGCGTTTCCGGTTCGTCTGATGCAGAGCCAGTTCTTTGCGGGCTCCTGGACAAGGACATTTCAAGGAGAAAAGCCTGTGATCATTCCCGGTTTGAATGGAGCCGCCTGTGCTCGCAGGACACCCTGATGGCGTTTAGGATGTGGTCTGAATGGGTTCCAGAACTGCGCCCCTTCTCTGGGGGGAAAAATCCTTTTATTTCTGGACATTAAAGGCAAAATTTCACACAGGATGCAATATCTTTTGGGTTTGCTGTCTTCCACCCACCGCTTGCTTGCAGACCACCACACATGCCTCATCTACCCCTGCAGGAGAAGGCAGATGCCACCACGAGACCTTCTGCAAAGTCTTTCAGGTAATCCTGTATTATACACGTTGTATTTTGGGGCTGAGAAGGCAAATTTGCAGGTTTCTGGCTCATCAGAGAAGGCGAATTCCTGGGCAAGGCAGGACCAGATGGAGGGGACATCATCTGGATGCTGTGACACCAGATACGGTGGAGAAATATGTGCTGGTTGTGCTACGACATAATTTTGGGAAGTCTAGTAGCTCGCTGGAGGTTCTAACTAACTTGTGGCTTTCAAAAGTAAAGCACAGGGATGTTGGTGCATATACTTGACTTTGGAGGAACTTTGATTTAAAGCAAGTTTTTGGTACCCCCCCAATAAACCGCCATGAGCTGTTTATCAAATTTTAATTCAAAGCACCTCATACAAGGGAAGAAAAAAGGGGCAAAACAGCTGAATGAAATAATTTCAGCAACATCTGCTGCCTTTCCAAGATATTTCACCAAAAGCCTACAGAGATCAAATGTTTTTCCTCTAATTAGAGCGCTTTCCTCGCAAGCAGCAAAAATATTATATATCGACACCTCCCTCGCTGCTCAGAGAGTCCCATGGGACCGGTGGTATTGCCAACACACAATAACACACCCGTGTTCTCCTCGCTGCAAGTAAATAGCTTTCCCAAGAGGGGAAAAAGTTGTTCCCTGCATCCCTTCCTCTGACCGTGCTCCCCAATAATCCTCCCTAGGCCAAAGCAGGTCTGGTGATGCATTTACTAGAAAAAAACACATGGTTTGATGTGGAAATACCTGCAGATAAAGCATCCTGAGTGCTGGGATGTCCCACGGGGAATCGGCGTTTTCACCTGCTCAGCCTCGGGTACCAGCTCTGTCCGAATTCCTGGAGATGCTCTGGATGCTCATGGGTCATTTTGGGGTCTAGAACAATAAATTGATTGATTATAAATGCTTTAAGGAATAAAAAGAAAGTGAGAACTTCAGGCTAAAGTTTATGTTGTTATTCTAAGGAGCGCTCCTAGGTCGTGGTTCATGGAGTGTTTGTGTTGCTGCAAAATCAGTGTGAGAAGTCGTTATGACGAAGAAAATAAATCCGGTTTTTAGCCTTTTTGAAATAAATGTGTTGCAGGAGTGCCAAGGATCACTGTTTCACTGCTGCTTTAGCCTCTGGGTTAAGACAACCAATTCTGATCTGCTCCACGTGGACCACGGACGGGGACGAGCTCCCGAACGATCCCACCAGCCTGCGGATGATTTACGAGGCACGCTGCAAAGAGCAAAGCAAACCGGGTTGTTAGCTCTGATATTTAGAGATGATAAACAGCATGAAAAGGAGATTTTTGTTGTTTTTTTTTTTCTTTTTTATGCCCCTACACAGATGCAAAACAAGTAGTATAGGCTTGAATTAAGAATGGGAAAATATTGGCATAATACCAGGGGGAAACTTCCTGGCAGAGACATCTGTTGTGCTACAAACTGGCTTCCCAAGAGAAGCGCTGCAAATCCTGCTCTTGAACCACCGAACAAGGACCACACTGCTCCTCCAGCAACGTGCTTATTGATCCCCCCCCATTTTCCAAGCTCTATCATGTAGCAGGAGCTACCAAAACCTGCCTTGCAAGAGCAGGAGGTCTGAGAGGGTATCAATCCATCATCCTCCCTTTTCCATGGGGGAAAAAGAATGTTCTCCTCTCCAATTTCTCCTGCCCGTGCTCAGATGTTTTACCAATACTTCTCTAGGCTGCAGCAGCACAAACCATCACTATTTTGTCTGCGTTTTGTCCTTCGCCTCCAATTAATTCCTAGAAGGCAGCAATTATTTAAAAAGCACGGCGGGTACGGCACGAGCTGCAGGTTGGCACAGGAGGATCCCAAATTTGGGCGTGCAAAGGGACCGGGAACCCAAGCACCGCGCACAGTGACAACCCCAAGCACACAAATCCACCTTAATTACCACTCCCGCCTGCTAATTTCCTGATACCAGTGTCTTCCAACACTGCCCCTGTGATCTGCTTTGTAATTGGGACCCTTACAACAAAGCCAAAAGGAGTTTGGGGTTTTGTATTATTATTATTTTCTTCCCTCGCATTCTCTGGTAATTTTAATCACAGCGTCTGCAAAGGTCAAGTGAATTCCTCATTAGCCTCCAGACCAGCGGCTTCACCAGCGTCTGGAGTCCTTGAGATGAAAGGGAAGAGCACAGAGGGGGCGGAAGATGCTTTAGCAACCCAAGAGCCGTCGCATCGTCCCCCACGATGGATTTATTGGCATTATTTATTCCTCCACAGGGTGCAGGAACCAACTTGCAGGGGAAAACATCCCAGTGGTCAACCAGGCAGGTTGACTGGGGGCCCAGGTCATGTCTGGGGAAGCCGGAGGGTATCTTGACATTGAGGTGACAGTTCAGCTCTAAAAACAGTCTTTTTGGGGTGGTTTTTTTTTGGTGAATAAAGGAAATAATCTCTCCTTTTGCATTTCCAGCTGTATTTTCACCGAAGTGGGTTCCCTTGGCCATTTCCTAAGCGGAGAAGTCAGCAGTGATCCCTTGAATGTGCTGTTTTCTGGACCTTTCCTGGCGCTGCCGGCGCTGCCGTTTGCCCTTTGAGGATGCTCCGTAACCCCACCCCGAAGCTGCGGGATGCACGGGATGATGTTTCAGATCCCCTCACTGGGCGGGCAGGGTTTCCAGGGCTTTATTTGGGGTCCCGTTTCTACTTAACACGCACAGGTCTTGATTCTTCACTTGCCTGCTGTAACTCGCAAAGCTCATCCATTAAAAAATGCCCACTTTGGAGCCGTACATTAGTCAGACTCATTTGCCTAGGAACATGCAAGTCCCTTCCTATTTATCTCCTCATTTGAACTACATAAATAGCCCACAGCAAAAACTCCTCGTCTTCCCCCTATTCCAGCCTTTGAAAAAGAAAAATTAGTGGTGGGTAATTATTTTTGAGGCAGATACCAAAATGATAATTTCTTAAACAATTACTTTGAAATATTAACAATTGTTCTCTAAATTCCAATTTAATTCCTGATATGAATTATAGTTTGTCAGATGTGTGCTTCTGAAACATTTGTTCTTTGAAAAGAACATAAAAAACGCCGGCGTAACCTTTTGGCTCCTCGCCCTCCGAGCAGAGTAAAATGCCTTCGCTTGTGTTTTATCAACACAAATAATTAAAACACAAGAGAATGTTCGGGATTCGTACAGTTGTTTTTGGCATCTTATTCGTATTTATTTGATCTGTGAGATATCATTTTAATTAAAAGCTCGCTCTCTCTTCCTCTCCTCCCTGCCCAGAGAATGAATTATTTCTAATACCCTTGCTGCCTCACACTAACATGCAGTGATGCTGGATGGGGGCAGCAAATCCCCCTCAAAAGGGGACCTGGGATGCTTTGGGAAGGGGAAAAAACCCTTGGGAGGGTTATAAATAAAAGGGCGTTTTCTCCCGCCCAGGGTTCTATTTGTGGGCAGTGGGGTCGGGCTTTGCCCCCGCGCGATGCTCACAGGAGCTGCCAAGTCTCTCACTGGAGCTCAGTTACTGCAAAGACCTTTTCATTTCATTCTTCTCTTCCCTCTCCCTTTGCTCCCTATTGTACAGCTGCTCCTCTTCAGATGCAGCTCAGCGTGGTGGCTTAAAATAAAAATATATCTTTTTTTTATTCCAAGGGCTAAATCTAGAGAAGGAGCTTTCCCACTGAATTCATGGCTTATCAGAGCCAGCCCAAAACCCCTTAGTTTATCTGAATTTTCCCATGCATGCCTACCTTGCGTTAGCACTGTATCCTCTCTGCAAGCACATTCATTAGAAGTAACAGTGTCGGGAACAGTTTTCAGCAGGTAGCACCTCAGCATCACTGGGAAATGTTGCCCTACATGGGCTCCTCTGGGACATAAATGCAGCTCCCAATACTATTAATAAAAATTGTATTTTTAAAGTTAAATTATCCTTGCTTAGTGCTGGTATTGGTGTAAGCATTTGAGTTGGGTCCATATCCCTTTCTTTCTTCTCTACAGCTGCTCTGACATCAACTCGGTGGCCACCTAGTACCCCGGTCTCCATTCAGAAGGCATCTCCATAAAGGAGGTGAAAATTCCTCCACGGTATAGGTCACCTAATTAAATGCTGGTACCTAAAATTATTTGAGAGACTTTACAGCTATGCAAATTGAGCACTTGACGCATTTTCCTAAGTATTTATGAGTAACCACGAGAAGATCAACCAGAGCCACCAACTGGAAGAAAGGGTTGGGTTTTCTGTGGAAAACATGCTTTTTAGGTTTTATTTTTTAACAGCACTTAGAGGTTAAATTCCACCAATTTAATGCAAAGAGGCCACTGAATTTTTGCAATTCAAGGGTAAAACTTGGTGGCCATAGATACGTGCAACATCTTGGCGCAGGCCTATGGACGTTATGGGGACCACAGGGGGTTATGAGGGTCATGGGGCATCTCTCAGGGGTTTGGGAGGCTCTTCTCACCCCACAAGGGCAGAATGGGTTGGGAGCACTCACACGGTCTCCTGGTGGTCCTTTGCACCATGGCTTGCGGCTGCAGGATGGTCAGCTCCGGGGTGTGGCCACCTTCTTCCAGAGCCCACGTGCAGAAGCCACCAGAACAGGGTGCTTAAGGGTAAAAAATAGGAAGATAACTCAGCAGGGTTAAATTACTGGGGTGCTGCAAGGCAGAATTAAAACTCTGAGCAGCGGGAATCCCCGGTGGCCAACTCCACCTTTCAGCTGCCCGTGTCGGCCAAGAAGGGAAGAGAAGGGAAGTGTTAATGAACTTCCATTGCTCCCCAGGCTGAATCAAAGCCCAATCAGCTACAGAGGGGGGAAAACAAATAAAATGCCTCTTGTAATGGCTCTGAAGCAACTCCTTTGGGAGATGCACAGGGTGAGGACCAAGGGAGTCACAGAGATGATGCTTCTGCTTGCCACATGGGCTGGTTTACATAGAATCACAACATCATAGAATCAAAGAATCACTTTGGTTGGAAAAGCTCCTCAAGCTCATTGAGACAAACCATAACCCACCCCTGGCACTGCCCCATGTCCTGGGAACCTCATGTCCGTCTGTCCAACCCTCCAGGGATGGTGACTCCAGCACTGCCCTGGGCAGCCTGTTCCAATGCCCCACAGCCCTTTGGGGAAGAAACTGTTCTCCACATCCAACCTCAACCTCCCCTGGCGCAACTTGAGGCCATTTCCTCTGCTCCTGGCGCTTGTTCCTGGGGAGCAGAGCCTTGACCCCCACCAGACAGGTGTTTCTCCTTGGAGGAACATAATCTACTTTACATTTATTCTGTTTCTTTTCCACATTTCTTCCCTTCACCTCGCTCCTTTTCTTCCCCCTTTCTCGCTGGCCCCAGTCTCCAGACATCTCCAGACTTTCACAAGGAAAGAAACTGCTTTCAAGTCAGAATAAAACAAACAAGGTCATTGGAAAAGATAAAAAATGATGAGTTCCTTTCTGCAGGACTCCGTGCTCATCTCTCCCACCCCTCCCCACTTTCATCTCGCTCCAGAAAAAGAAGAAAACAAATCTTTGCTCATCCCTTTGGGGCCCGGCCTCCAGATCCGCCTGCGATGCAGGTTGTAGCCCCAATTAAAATCCATTTACTGCCCATTGCCCAAAACCTCCCTCTTGCCCCCAGCCCAGACCCACCTCTCCATGCCAATGGCCACCGACCTGGTATCTTCTCCTGTCTTTTAAGTCCTAAGGATTTAAAAAGCAATTGAAGTTTTACTTAGTTTTAAATAGTTGATTAAAGAGCAGTCAGCAGAGAAGCAGAAAGAAGATCTTGGGCAATAAAGATGATTTTGGCCAAAATCGTCTTCACTTTGAGCAGCTCTAGTGAGGTCAACCCCCTTCTCCTGGGGGCTTACACTGACATGGGGTGCTCGCCAAGAAGATTCAAAAACCAGATTTATTTTCCTCAGAAAATATACTTGTTCCTACACCCACACAAAGTTTTAAAAGTTGAACTTTTTTGCTCTGCTGCTTTTTAAAAAGGAATATTATTCTAGCTAACGTTCTGAAATGACATTTCAGTCTGAAATGGAATAAAGCATTTCATTTGATCTAAAATTAATCGAGGTGGGGAGGAGAAGGGGGAAAAAAAAAATCAAAGGGTCTGTGCTTTGCGCTGATCCAAATCACTTATTTGGGTTTTTTTACTGAGAGAGTTTTCAGGTTGCTCAGAGCCCCGTCCAGCCTGGCCTGGGATGTCCCCAGGGATGGTTCATCCACCACCTCTCTGGCCAACGTGTTCTGTTTTACCACCCTCAAATTATGTTTTATTTCAAAATGTATGTTAATATTAGCAATGGAGTTTGGAAACACCTTTAGCTGAAGTCCAGCCCAGCTCAGTGGTCCTAGGGGATCTTCACACCCCCTATAAGGATGAGATGGTTGGACATCCCCAGCTCCGGACTGACGCTGTGAGTGGTGGTGTCATCAAAGACATTTTAAGTAAAATAGGCTAAGAAAAGGTCACTCACTGCAGAGTTCAGCCTTCAGCAGCTCAGCCTGGATGGAGCAGCCGTGGTGGCACCTCTGCACGTCTGCACCAAGGCCTCTGTGTCAATCAGTTTGCCACCACTGCCAGAGAGGTGACTGCCAGGTTGGGAAGCCATCCAGCCCCCAGCACAACCCAGCTTAAATACACCAGAAACTGGCCCAAGCTTGGATGGACTAGCCAAGCCAGGACCACCTTGGGCTCGTGATGGCTGGGCCATCTCCAAAGGAGACCCCCTTGCCCTGTGGGACGAGCAGCATGTCATATCTCCAGCTGGACACCAAGACACCAACTCCCCTGAGTCCTCGCACTGGGCTGGGCTGCAGCCCCCAACTCCTGGGAGCCATCAACGGCCCCATAGCCCCTCCTCTTCCTCGTTGATGCCCAAATTCCAGCCTCAGCAGATGGGCTGTCACCTCGTCCGTCCAGGCCTGCACTGAAAACCACTGATGGAGTCCAGAGCTGATCCAATCAAAACAGCTTTAAATGAAAATTGCTCCGGAAAACACAGCAGAGAGGGCGGAGGAAAAAGGAAGGGGGTGCAGAGAGGAGCTCCACAGCTGTTTTGTTTCATGTCCTTTAAAGCTCCTGTTATGTTGGTTGTTTTTTAATTAAAGTGGGTTTTTAGGAGGATGCTGAGATTTACTGCTCCTTGTCCTGATGGAGGGGAGGTGCCTCCAAAGCCTAGTGGAGGGATGGGGTTGTAACACTGTGGTCCCAAAATCAGGACCCAACTTGTTGGTACATGCACAGGGAAAAAAGCATCAGCCCAACACGGATTCTGCTCAAGACCTTTAAATAGGGCAGAAATAGCTCCCAGCCCGGCTGCTCATGCCTTGCACACCCCAACATGTTGCACTCTACCAGCCCCATGGCTTAAGGCTGGTGAGCAGCCCAGCTCATGGCAGCACAGATCTGCGTAAAACTTAATTCCTTTGCGTGGTAAAACGTGCCCTGAAAGCCTCACCTACAAAGGAATGCTGTGCTTTAATCCCAGCCCGCCTGAATTTTCTGTGTATTTGTAAAATAAATGATCCTTTCTGTGCTTAGCCAAAGTGGTTATTAATGTTTTCACAGCAGAAGAGACACGCGTTGCGATTTCAGTGCCTGCTAGGGATGAATAATGAACATCTCACAAAGAAAAGAAGAAAAATCAGCGTTTGTTTATAGGACATGGGTAACGAGAAGGGAGGGGTACGATCAACAGTTAAAACCACTGTTTAACACACGCTTGGAATCAAAGCCCCAAAAAAGATCCCAAAATGTCATCACAGCCCCGCACCGTCCTCCTGCATCCCCCAGCTGACGATGTGATGCTGAGCAGTGGGTAAACGATAGTGGCGAGATAAGCAGCGCTCTGCTCCACACCGGGGCTTTGCACAATATCATGGTTCATTATAAAGCAACGCAAATACCCTGGCAGAATCCTAACCTAATGAAAGTCTTATTTTCCAGAGTAACAGTTCATTACTGGACTTGCTGTGCAGTCTAAACCCCTAAGGTGGAAAAAAAAAGAGCTATGCGGGGCTGCTGAATGCGCAGCAAAATCCTCGTAGGCTTGGACGTTTGCAATTGTGCTACATCTTGCTTTGCGGGAGGGAGGATGCTGGTTGCTCTGAACCAAATAAAGGGGATTTTTAGGACTCTAAGTGGGTTTTTTAGGTGTTTCGGGATACAGATGCTGTGTCTGTGCAGTGGCAGATGAAACGCAAACACCTCTGCCCAGGCTGGTACTCACCCAGGGACAGAGGGACAAGCAGGAGTGTCCGCATGCAGGTATGTGTGTGTCCTGGCGCGGCAGATCTCCCTGGCAGCCTGCATGACAAAATAAAACACATTTAAAGATGCTGCACGATGAGCTGGGCGAGCTCCAGAGCCCCCAGCTCGCTGCAGCTTGCAGGACTCACCTTTGAGCTGCCCTCGCGGCAACACCTGAGAGCAGGACAGGGGCTGTGATTACAGGAAGACTTCCCAAAGCTGTATATGAAATGAAAGCAGAGGATGAAGCTTTGTCCCCCAGCACACCGAGTCACAGCTCCCCATCACAGGTGACAACCTGCCAGGAGCCTGCAGAGACACGGCTGCTGAAGCAAAGCTGCTCCTCCTTGCTTCCAGCAGCCAAAGAAAGCAAAATATTGTCTTCTGTGCCTCTTTTTCCCCCCTCATCTGTTCATGGAGGGAAAAAACTGCAAAACAGCCTCTCCTCTGCAAGGAGGATCCCCAACCCAGAGGAACATGCAACCCCAAAGCGATGCTTTCATGAGCGATGAGTCCAGCCCAAAACACCGGGCTGAGGCTGTTAATGCAGGTGCCTCCAGAGCAAACTACAACACACTCACACCCTCCTCCAGCAAAGACGAAGGAAAATAGAAGACCCACAACAAACCCAGACAGTGGTGCAAAGCTTCCATAACTCATCAGGCAAACAGACAAAGAAAACACCCTCCTGTTTTCTGCTCCTGGGGTGCGATACCCATGTTTTTCAACCCATGAATCCTTTTGTCAACGTTATTTGGGGTTGTAAGAGGCAAAGTCCCCATGGCTTTCAGCAAGTCTACGGCTGGGCAGGGCAACCCCAAGGTCTGGACATGGGCTCTGAAGCCGATGAGACATCAGAAAATACGATCGCTCTGTTGGCAGCTGCTTCTTCACATTTTACAACCACCACCCTCTTCTTCAAATGCATCGGCTATTCCTGACAGCCAGGCCTGTTTAAGATAATGAAGACTCACTCTCAGAAATTTTGTGAAATTATAGTTATTTGTGCTTTTTCCCAGGAGGGAAGAGGGTTGGTCTCTGCTAACGACACCAACTAAAACTCACATGTTTAGTCTAAAAGTTGTCTGTGCTCTCTCCGATTGAACCCGTCTGTCATGGATACCCCTCTGGGACAGCACAAATGGTCTTCTGGAAGGACCCTGTTCCTGCATGGGCTACAGAAAGAGCTAAAATGAGCACGCACCTCATTTTTATGTGATTGGTGAGGTGAGAGGAATCCCGGCCCGTATGTTTAAACACATCCGTTCTTCCTTCTTGACATCCTTTGTGATTATTAGTAGCGCCTCCTTCTGTCCCCAGAGCATTACTGAGGGTGTCCATCACTGCCATGGGGAGTTCTGCTGTAAATATTAATAAGGATGAGTGTTCTGGGTGAAGTGGTGCAGCCCCCAAGCCCTGCTTGGCCTTCCCCAATGCTGCCATTTGCTCTCCTTTACACCTTTATCCCCAAAGTCGGTCTCTTTAGGTTAAGCCCAGATGAAATGCTGTCATCTCCTTCCCCACAGCAACAGCCTGAGGTGACAAAGACAGCCATGAACACACATTCACTGCTATCACCACTAAACCAGCCCAATTCTCCTAGTCGAACGAGCGAGGAAACGAACATTAAACCACCGCTGGTTTTCAGTGCACGGGCTGAAGGTGACATGGGGATGGAGGAGGGAGACGCTTTGCCATCTTTTAAACCAGACATCAACAAGACCCAATCTCAGCCTCCCCTGGCGCAACTTGAGGCCGTTTCCTCTCGTCTTGTTCCTTGTACCATATAAAACCAAAAACCCCAATGTCTTCATCTCCACCTCCACCGTCAGCTTGAGGAACGAATGCAAGTGATCCACTTCTGCTACAGTTCCTCCTACAAAACAGGACTAATGGCATCAAGCCACCTTCAGATACCACATAAGGCTCTTTGGAGAGAAAAGGAACCTAAAACTAGTTGGTCTATTTATAATATCTGCAGGTAATGGCATGCTAATACGATTCATTAACACTCAGACTCCGCTCATTAGTGTCTTTTCACTCTTCCTTCGCAAGGCCCATATTTCTATTTTACACGTAAATCTGTTTTATTAAGCAGCTTCTTAATAGAAAAAAAAGTATTATCTTCCATGCGCGTTTTTTTTATAAATCCCCTCAAATTTAATTAGGCCCCAAAAGGTTCAAGAAAGTTTGGGTATGAATCTAAACTTCAGAAAACTTACTTGTAACTCCACCAGCAAAGCATTTAAGTTTTACTGATCACTTCTACGTGCTCCACGTTCTTCCTTTATGTTAGATCAAGCAATATAATTATGTTGTGGGGGCTTTATTCTGGGCAAGTAAAGGGCTTTTGCAGTACCCCCCAATGCATTCCTCCGCAGACCGTGCCATTCCCGCTGCTCCAAGCTCCCGTCCCTGCATTCTGAGCATTGCTGAGCTGCCATTGCTCCTCATTACCACGAAACCATTAGCCACGCGTTGTTCTACTTTATGCGGAAATTGCAATTTCAGCTGTAGCTTTAAACAAACGGGAAAGCGTTCTGAAACACGGGCTTTTATTGAATTAAATATTAACATAAATACCGAGCTGAATGCAGCACTGGATTATTAATTTTAATATTTAATCCAACAAGAAACCTTATGGTTGTTTTAGGGTGGTTTATTTTCTTTAATCTAATTCATTTCCCGTCAGCGCCGAAATTAAGTTTTCTTAATGAAGGAAGGTGATCAGGAAAGTGTGCTCTTGTGGTACAGAATATTAGGGGCTGGTGACTGAGAGCATACAAATAATAAAAGAGAAAGCAATAGCAGTAATGATACCTCTGTGTTGGTATGGACAAGAATAAAAGGGATATAATTAATAAGATGCACGGCTCAGATTAATAGGAGCCGAGGGAGATTAAAGAAAGCAAGTGACCCTTAAGTGTTTATCATTCAGAGAGAAAACAGCCCAGATGGCTCATTTTGAGGAAGGCGGCTTCAAAGACAAGCTCACCTACCAGGGATACTGGAGGATGCTCAGCCCAGGTCTGCGTCCTCCGGCCGGTGTGACCGTCCCCGGCGCTGCACTGCGACACCGAAGCGGGGCCGTCGGCAGAGACATGTCCCCCAGCTCCAGAACCATCAGTTAGGATGATGTTCCTCCTGCCAGCTCAGCCTGGCACGCCGGGTCCAACAATCCTCGCAGGAAGGAGACTGGGGGTGGCTGCAAGGGACACGGTGGGACACATCTAGATTTTGGCGATGACATTTTAAATCGAAGGAAGATAGAAAAAGAAGAAACAAGCAATGCTTTGGAAAACGTGTTTTCCAGCAGCTGCAGCCAGAGTAAACCAGTCTAGCGCTTCTTTATTGACAGCAACTGGGGAACTGGTCCAGGAGCCTGGGAGGAGTCTCCCTTCCCCAAATGGAGCAGCATCCAGGCTTCAGACACACTCTGTTCTCTGTCCTGATAACACAATAACCCGGGGGCAGTTGCATTTCCATTAGACACGTCGCAGTGGGCAGAAAAAAGCCGCCTTTTCTGATCTGCAAACTGTCTCTCGGGTTTTCCTTTGCCCCTTTGGACAATCACTTTTTCCCAGCAGAATTACGAGGAGGGAGGTGAAGTTCTTGCTTTGGAAAGGCGCTCTGTGATACAAGCTGGGCGTGCAGAGAGAGGGAGGAAGAGAGGCTGCCAAGGATGGAGGAGATGGAGCAAGAGAGCTGGTGGCAGGGGACAGCCAGGCTTCATTGGGATGCGGAGCTGCCCAAGCGAAGGAGCAGACAGCAGCTGATGCTGAATAGCAACAAGCTTTCCCAGCGCTGGGCAGCTTCCCTGCAATGATTTCCAGGCAGCGCCGTCCATCTGGAACAGGGAGGCTCTTTGGAGACCATGTCCCTGTGCCTGAACCCTGCCTGCTCTTCCCCCATCTCTGAATGTGCCCCACTACTGCAACCTCCCAAAAAGCCCCAGGGACACCCCAAGCATCCAGCACCCACAGATATCGGCATCGGGGGAGAGGGAGAAGCCACACAAAGGGACAGAGTAGGGCAGAGAGGAAAAGATGCACAACTCTATTAGGATTAAGTGTTATCACAGAATGGTTTGGGACAAAGGGACGTTCCCAGCTCCCCCAGTGCCCCCCCTGCCATGAGCAGGGACATCTGCACCAGCTCAGGTTGCTCAGAGCCCCGTCCAGCCTGGCCTGGGATGTCTCCAGGGATGGTTCATCCACCACCTCTCTGCCCAACCTGGGACAAGCTCTCACCACCCTCAGGGACAACAATTTCCCTTTATCCAGCCTGAATCTCCCTCCTTTAGTTTAAAACCATCACCCCTTGTCCTATCACAACAGGCCCTGCTAAAAAGTCTGTCCCCATCTTTCTTTAAGTACAGAAAGGCCACAGTCAGGTCTCTCCAGAGCCTTTTCCAGGCTGAAAGGTCCAGCTGAAGGTCTGCCTGTGTGTCTCACCTTGCCAGCAACCCAGTGAAGCGCCTGGAAAGGCTGATCAACCCATGATGGGGAGGAACAGGTATTTCTGTCCCCACACTGACACCGAGCAGAGCTGTGCATGGGCTCGGCAGGCAGGGAGAGGGAAGATACCCTATCCATGCCAACACATCTTTGTGTCTCGTTGTTTAAGCTCTTAAGCTCCTGTTTGAATTTGAGCTGTAAAACACTGAGCTGATTTTAAAAAAGTCCTCCTTAATCTAGAGAAGAGGATGGACGTTTCACCCAGCCATGTCTTTGCTTTCTCTATCAACTCTGCCATGTCCCAGGGTGACAGGAAGGGCACCAACCCCTTTCCCACAGCCAAAGCTGGGTCCTGCCAGGTCCCACAACCCTCCTGCCCAATGCCAGACGCTAAAGGGGCAGAAAAGGCAGGAAAAGATGTGTGTGTACTGCTGCTTCTTACTAGAGAAGGGCCTGGATGATGATATTGTAGCCTCCAGATTAATACCTGTCACTACAAGAGCCAGCAAAACACGGTGACCTCCAGCACCTGCCTGTTGAGGGGCTGGAGATGAAAGAGCACCAGTACAAAGGCAGCAAAGCCTGCCTTGGAAACACTGACACGATGATTATTGCTATTGCTGATAATCACACATAATGACGGCACAGGAGAGCACCGTGGCCATAGGGAATCGATTTATCACCAGTCCCTCCTGGTCCGACAGAAAGCAGCAAAGAGGTGAGACAATCATGAGTGTTAGTGTCTCGGTCACAAACTGGACACCTGCCTCAGTGATGGGGTCTCTTGGCCCACTACTGGATCTTATATTTTGGAGAAAATTAACGTAGTAATGGCTGTGGCTGTACTTACTTATAAGGTTTCAATTTTAAATTTTCATACATACACCATCACAGCTCTGCTCCCCAGGAACAAGCGCCAGGAGCAGAGGAAATGGCCTCAAGTTGCGCCAGGGGACGTTGAGGTTGGATGTGGGGAACAATTTATTCCCCAAAGGGCTGTGGGGCATTGGAACAGGCTGCCCAGGGCAGTGCTGGAGTCACTAGCCCTGGAGGGTTGGACAGATGGACATGAGGTTCTCAGGACACGGGGCAGTGCCAGGGGTGGGTTGTGGGGTGGGTTGTGTTTTGATTCGATGATCTTGAGGGGCTTTTCCAACCAAAATGATTCTATGATTCTATGCGACGATGCACAACCAAGCCCTGGGGTGACGTGTAACAGCTCGTGTCCACGCTGGCCCAAACCAACCCTGCGCTTCTGTGCTCTCCTGGCATAGACAGGTGTGAAAAAGATGGCAATATCACAGGGGGAAAATGAGGTGTGTGCAAGGGAGGACAGCTGGAGGAAGGATGGCTGGCACTGAGAGCTGGAGCAAGCCTTGGAAGCAAAAGGGATCCAGTTTTGCACGGCAGGATAGGTTTGCCCTGGACTGAGCACCATTAGCCACTTAGCGCTATAGAAAAAAACTCACATATAAAAGTGGAAGCATCTTCCTCACAAAGCCAGGACACCCAAGCTGCTGGGGCAACAAGGGGCTGGTACAAGAGCAGGGTCTGTGCCTGGGAAACAACATGGCTGGGACACTAAAACCCACCCCAGTTTGTCCCCAGGTTGGCCCAGATGTGAGCTCCATGCAAAGCCAGCGACTCACCTGGAGGTACCTGCGAGCTCTCCACCACTCCTCATTCAGCACAGGCAACACAGAAGGATGAATCTGTGACCAAATGCACCTTGACAGACCCCAGGTGACCTTGTGAAGCAGAGGGAACCTGCAAAACAAGTAGTACGAGCAGATGAGGGATGGTTGGAGATCTTTTTTTTGTTTTACAACAATGACTTGTTTTGCACCTGGTTACACATGCTTATAAAACATGATTTCCAGCAGCAATTAACCATTTTTTTCTGTGACAACAAAAAACTGACGAACAGGCTTTGCTTGAGAAGAGAATTCCCTGTCTCTTACGAGCCTTTTTTGTTGTGATCTAGCAGTGACATGGACAGGACGTGCTGCTTGGAAAGGAGCATCACCATGACCACGCTTCCTACTCCACAGTAACAGGGAAAAAAGGTAACAGGGAACAGCAAACACTGCTAACCTGATGATGCCACAGAGATTTCTTGCAGGGTGAGGTGTACAAACCGTCACTAATCGTGACTGCAGGAGAGCTCTGGCATGGATTTCCCAGAGCATCCCTCAGTGCACGGGCTGTCAGGATGCAGCAGCAGAACGAATCTCACTGACCGAGACATCTCCCAGTAACAGCTGCAGCTGCCCCAGCCCTTGTGCTATGGACACATGTCACCACCAAGGCCACCTGTCACACAGGAGTCACGGTGTGACAGAGGACATAACACCGCAGAGATGAGGGAAGGAACTGAGGCTGGACACTCAGGCCAGGATGGACAGACAAAAAATAAATGCCACCTTTACTTATCCATATATTACCTCCCTCACATACATGTTATTTACATCATTAGAGCCACGAAGATGCTGAAGGGAGTGGAGCATCTCCCGTGTGAGGAAAAGCTGAGGGAGCTGGGGCTCTGGAGCTGGACAAGAGGAGACTGAGGGGTGACTCATTCATGGTGATCAATATGGAAAGGGTGAGTGTCAGGAGGATGGAGCCAGGCTCTTCTGGGTGACAGCCAGTGACAGGACAAGGGGCAATGGGTGCAAACTGGAACACAGGAGGTTCCACTGAAAGAGGAGAAGAAACTTGTTGGGGGTGAGGGTGGCAGAGTCTGGCCCAGGCTGCCCAGGGGGGTTGTGGAGTCTCCTTCTGTGCAGACATTCCAACCCGCCTGGACACCTTCCTGTGTAACCTCATCTGGGTGTTCCTGCTCCATGGGGGGATTGCACTGGATGAGCTTTCTAGGGCCCTTCCAACCTCTCACATTCTGTGATTCTGTGATCAGGAGATTCCTGCGGGTATGTCTTTACCCTTATCTTCTTACGGACTCTCTACCCATTGACCCTGCTCGCTGCTATTTCTTGCCTGCTTTTACCTGTCCCATTTCCCATGGAAACGCGTCCCCAGGAGGGAGCGATCCCACAGCCCACATCTGCTCGAAAAACTGGAACGCGAGAGGGCTGAGCCCCACGTACGCAGCACTAGGGCTGGCTTCAGCCCTGCGGCTCTCTCCGGATCAACGGGCTGCCTGAGCCGCAGGTCTCCTTCGTTAGCATCCTTCGTTAGCGGGCTGGGAAGAGCCGCACGGCTGGGGCAGTGCTGGCGCTGCCCGCCCCAGGGCACTGTCAGGGCTGAGCTGTCAGAGCGCGCGTTGCAAACGCACATCACTAACGAGGAGGCAGCGGGAACTGTCAGGCTCCTCATCTTCCTTTTCACAGACAGTAAACGCGAGTCGTGTTGTGCCGGGCAGAGCAGCAGGTGCGCAGGGAGTGAGGATATGCATCCCTGAAGGGGCGGGATGCTGCCCCTGCGGGCTCCCAGGCGAGGGGTGGCTGAAAAACACCTTAAACCTGCTTTTCTGCATCCTTACCCCTTCCCGCCCCTCCAGCTGCTGAGAGATCTTATTGACGCCAACAAATATCTCCAGGGTGGGTGTCAGAGGATGGACCAGACTCTGTTCAGTGGTGCCCAACGCCAGGGTGAGGGGCAACGGGCACAGACTGAAACACAGGAGGCTCCATCGGAACGTGAGCAGAAACTTGTTTGCTGGGAGGTGCCAGAGCCTGGCCCAGGCTGCCCAGAGCGGCTGTGGAGTCTCCTTCTCTGAGACACTCAAACCCACCTGGACCCACCTGTGTGATCTGCTCTGTGACCCTGCGTGAGCGGGGGTTGCACTGGGGATCTACAGAGGTCCTGCAACCCAACCAGCCTGCGATGCTGTGATTCTCACGTCCATGCTGTTGCCCACCATCCCAACCGCTGGGACGCTCTGACAAAACCCAGCCCTCTCCAGACATGCACGCTTCCCCACGCTGAACCTCCTCTGCTCCAGAAAGCTGGTATTATAATTATTGTGATAATTATAATTCTAATTATATATATAACACCAAGCATTCCCGGTTCTTCATTCTCTTCTTCCTTCAACTCACCTAGATCAGGGATCAGCTCAGAAAACTGAGTGCGACCAGCAGCCTACTATAACATAATACACGCAACAGTCTGCAAACAGCACGCAAGGGGTGTACTTTCCTTTGCACGTATTGTAAGGATGGAAGCTGCCACACTATTTTTTCAAGCATTTGCACAAGTAGGAAGCTCCAGCCAAAGAGATTTGCCCCTAAAATACCTTCCCACAGTTCCCAGACCCCCCTTTTCTCCCCTTCTCTGTTAGTGAGGCTGCAGAGATGCCATTGACCACGAGAGGACACCATCCCACCTCCGACTTCCTCGGCGCTCAACGCCTGGGTAAAAATATCCATAATAATATTACAGGGATCGACTGGAACACACACGTCGGGAGAGGAGAGCAAGAAAGAAACAATATGTTTATCACCCTGCTATATCCAGCCGAACGCTGCCTTGCCATTTATTTATGCAGCAAGTAGCCCTTTAAATATACAAATCCCAGGAACATTAGGCTGTAATGGGCAGAGCAGAGATTAGTCTGAATATACTTCATTTGGTGATTTGCGAGTGCCTGCGTGTGAGAGGGTACGTATGTGTGTGTGTGTTGCTTGACTTTAAAATGGAATAAACCACATTTAGCAGCTAGGTAGCTATGGAAACATAACCAAAATTGTTCTACCACCTTTCTGCTGCACTGCTTTCTGCAGCCCTGCAAATACTGTCAAGGGAGGGCTGAATATTGTTTCTTATAAATAATAGAATGTAAAGAGCTACAGAAAGAACCACTGAATTAGGATCTTGAAATGGGCACGGCTCAGGAAAAAATTGCCCAGTAGCTGTAATATTAGTTTCTGATGACTTTGCAATGATAAGGGACTTAAATTTTATTCTTTTTGTCTACATTTTTTGCAATTTACAGAAAGGTGCAGACTGAGGAAATACATGCATTTTGGTGCATGCACTTATAGGGAGGCATGCGTGTATACGTATGTAAATATATACGCACAAGCACACTCCAAACAGCCTATGCACCAATGCGAACATACCAACAGCATTTTGGCCTTTCAAAAGCCAAGGGCTTTGCCTGCTCCCCAGGGGCAGTCCCAGCTCCCCTCCTGACCCACGCATTGACCAGTCACGCTGCCCATCTTGGTGGGATATTCAGAGGCTGAGAAGCTCGGTTTTATCTATGTCTATGTCTATGTCTATGTCTATGTCTATGTCTATGTCTATGTCTATGTCTATGTCTATGTCTATGTCTATAGCTACATGACCTGGCCCACCAGACTCAACCAGAAAATGCTGATTTGTTTTCACTGGGGAGATTTTCCAGGGCTGAGTCCATCTAAAGTCTTTTAGGGCTGAAGTTCTGGCACTTTCCTGCTACTTGGCTTGCGACCCTCTCAAGCAGGAAGGGTGATGGGAATGGCCAGGACAAGGACAGGGGACAATGTGGGGTTTGCAGGGGTCACATCAGGTGTGTCACTTCTAGTGTTCCCCCACTGATGTGTTTTTGGGGTCTCCACCCAGCATCAGCCCTGGCCAAAGCAGAAGTCCAGCCAGTTCCACGTCCACCTCCTCCAAGCCACCCACGGCTTTTCTTCCTCTCGTTTGACCCTTTGCTTCTGCCCTCTTCAGATCAAGGTCCCTTGAGGTCCTACTGCTATGATAACAGGTACTCTGGAGCTTAATGTCTTTCCTTGTGCCTGACCCCGAGACATGGACACCATGACTACACAGAGCATCCCAGCACCATGGGGTGCACCATCACATAATGATGGGCTCTGGTTTGCCCTCCATTTCTCCCTCTGCATTGCCCCTGCCTTTGTGATCGCTGCTGACATTTCCAGAAATGGCTTACACTGCCTCCACAATCTCCTTCCAGAAAGGTAATAGCTCGTTTAGACCGTGCTGCTCTACAGAAATAGCTACTGGTGATTCTTCTGCACGTACAGCTGCCAAGAACACATCTTCTCTGCCATGTCTCCACGTAGCCATCGGTACGCTGCAACCCTTCTGCACTTCTTGGCAGTCAGCTTTTGTTTGGAACTGTTCTGAGTAACATTCCATCCTTGCAAATTCTGTTTTCTGTCTGCTAGCCCTTCCAGATTGCTTGCAGACAGGACAGCACAGGCCCCACCACAGATTCTTGGAAGACTTTATGTGCCATTCCTGCCCACCATGCCAAGGGATTGCTTTGTCTCAGACAGCACTGGAGAAGGGTGTTCATAGAATCATTTTGCTTGGAAAAGACCCTCAAGATCAAGTCCAACCGTAACCCATGCCTGGCACTGCCCCATGTCCTGAGAACCTCATCTCTGTCTGTCCAACACTCCAGGGATGGTGACTCCAGCACTGCCCTGGGCAGCCTGTTCCAATGCCCCACAGCCCTTTGGGGAAGAAATTGTTCCCCACATCCAACCTCAACCTCTCCTGGCACAACCTGAGACTTGCTGGTTCACAACAGCACCTCCACTCCTGTCCCAAGGCAACTATGTTTTTGACAGCCTTTTGGAGGACTCAGAAAAGAGTCTCAGTGCCCAAAATGTACTGAGCTTACACAAATACTTCTTCATGCCAAGACCATGAGCAACCAACACTCTCCTCTCCATCCTGAGGCACAGGCACACTTGCCTTCTGTCCCTCACCTCCCCTCAAGCCTGGCAAAGACACATCTCACCCTGCTCTCGCACTGGGGTTCTGGTCTGTTGGATAACAGAACAGCTTCCTAACAAACCAGCTCCTCACCCACCAGACTGGCCTCCAGCAACATTTGGGCCTCACACCCCACTGCAGCACAAGGGCAGAAGCTTCTCCTACATCTGCACCACCAAGCCTCCTGTGTGATCCACCCGGCACACACTGCATAGGAACCTTTATGAGGACCAAGACTTGAACCAGAAGGGAACTTGCTTTGGGCTTCCCCAGATCTCAAAAGGCTCAGGAAGGTTCAGGAAGGACATCACCCCTCAGTAGAGTTGTGGGGCCTGCAGTCAGGGCTCTTAATGTCATAAAATAGTTTGGGTTGAAGGGCCGTTCCCAGTTCCTCCAGTGCCGCCCCTGCCATGAGCAGGGACATCTGCACCAGCTCAGGTTGCTCAGAGCCCCGTCCAGCCTGGCCTGGGATGTCTCCAGGGATGGTTCATCCACCACCTCTCTGCCCAACCTGGGCCAGGCTCTCACCACCCTCAGGGACAACAATTCCTTCCTCATGTCCAGCCTGAACCTCCCTTCTTACAGTTTACAACCATCATCCCTTGTCTTCTCCAAGGTAGGTGGATGCTGAAGGACACATCTACTGTGTTTTAGGGTCTGCAGCAAGATTTACCTCTGCAGGCATTAGCCCGTCTACATGTCAGGTGTTTGAAATATTCCATCTAGAGTCCCACTACAATCTGTGGAGAGAAGTCAAGCCCTCTGGATGCTGACTGAACTCTCCTTAGACAGGATCAATGATCCTACAAGCCCTGTTATGCTCCGCTGACACCAGGAGAAGCCAGGCGGACCAGAACACGAACCAGTACTGAAGAGAGGATGTCAGGAGAGAACCCCACAACCCATAGAAATTGCCAAAAAAAGCGTGAAACAACCCTAAGGAGCCACTTTCACGCTTGGCTCCTGCCAGGGCCTCCGAGCAGAGGCGACTTTTGCCAGGGAGGAAGGAGAAGGGGTGATGGAGCAAACAGCTCTGGCAAGCTCCAAGGTTGGGAGCAAGTCCCTCTCCAGCCCAACATCTTGTTGCTTTAACAATCAGAAGGATGGAAAAACAATCCCCTTTACTGTCTATTGTTAAAGTTTACTGTCTAATGTCTTTAATAAACAGTCAAGTTTTTCCTCCGATCATTAAATCAGCAGTAAAGCAGGCTGGAGGCTGGTTTATGAGATTCTATCTGCATTGCCAACATACAAATGTGAGGTCTTGGCAGCTGCCAACAGCTACTCCCAGTTCTGTGGCTTCCTGCCCACCTCAAGGCCTGGATCTGGTTTGGAAGAGGTACAGCTCATTCCACTCATGGGAGATGGGCAGAGTGAGACCTCCCAAGGGCTCTCCTCACCCAACCCTCCACTAACCTTCACATCCCTGGAAAGACCGCGGAGCAGACGTGATGTTCTGCCCCCAAGGAAAATTAGGACATCCTCCTGGAGATGGTGAATGGGGCATATCTTCTCAGAACGGTTTCGGATAAGCAAGCTGAGTGGCCCTGTTTACTCCTACACCTTTGGTAACTGAATGGAGTGGAGTTTAAATGGCACCAGTTGACCATGTTTGGTGGTCAGAGGCACACGTACAACCAGCCCATAGCTCCTGTTGTACTCACAGTATCGCAGAGCCCAGGGGTTTATCTGGCTGATTTACTGGATGAGAACAAAACCAGCTACAGATACGGGCTTAAAAATAGAAATAATTAAAACCACGGGTTTGGGGGTGAGAGGGATGGGGCACATTGTCACGTAGCTGGGTGCAACCCCACGGTTACCCCGCAGCAGCTGCTTCTGGCTCCGTGCTCGGCAGCACCGAAGCTGGGACACGGCTCAGTGGGCTTCAGCGCCACGCAATTAAGACAAGCCTAAGGAAACTTAATCCCTTTGTTAACTCTGGGATGATTCATGTTTGCTTGAAAGCATTAACACCCTTTAATCTTTGTTTTTCCAGGAATCCCCAGCCTGCAGCCCGAGCAGCTGCGGACCCGAGCGCGAGCAGACACGGTGGTCCATCACATACGCTCCATGCAGGACTAACTTCTAAACACCTTCCAAAAAGCTTCTCTGCCACTTTGACTCTGAAAGCAATCACGATCATTCTACCATCCATCCCCAAAGTGATTTTTAATAGCTCACAGTTGTTGCATCAGCTTTGATGACTCGCAGAGAGGTTTTATCTCCTCGGGGGTGGCTCTGGCGGCAATAGATCCCAGGTTTCCTGCTCACCATCATTTGTGGGCTGTTCCAACCGTTTGTCCAGTCATAAAATTATTAGCACATTATCCCTGGGCAACGGCTTGTAATTTTCTCTTTTTATTACTCAATAAACAGTTTGGAAGCCAACCCCCCAGAGTGAGAATAGCAACTAACCTACTACTTACACATACATAACCCGTGCCGCAAAGAGACGTGGGGCGAGAACGCCGAGAAGCCACCAAGAAAATAAAGGTGAAGTCTATTTTTTAACGTTTTTTTGGTAACAAAAGGGAAAGAGACAAAGCTTTGAGGAGCCCTGCAGGTTGCTGGATTAGATTTTCAGCACACACTCCCCCATTTTCTGTACCTCAGTTCCAAATGCCGATGCTCCCAAAGCGAATGCATCTGTCTAGAGAGCCCTGGGAAACAAAAATACAGCGGTGAGCCGACACGGGATAGCTACAGTCATTCCAGCTATATTATGGCGATATATTCCCAGCTTACTGCAGGAGAAGGGGCTTTGATGGGGGAAGAAGATTGTTCTAAATGAAAGAGAAATGCAGTTTACAGAGGGTGAAATCTAGTCCTAAATCTAAGCCTAATTGAATTATAAATAGCCTGGATGCTTTCTTTCCATTCACAGGCTTGTTAAACTTCCAAATGTGTGTATATATAATCCTAACGTTTTCTAAACATTTCTATTCAACTTTCCATTTCGACGTGACATTTTCTATTTCAAAGCTGACCTATTTTGAGGAGTAAGAAAATTAGCTGAATTCCCTCAAAACAAAACGCTTCACTCTGGGTTGAATAAAATATTGTGAGTTGTTGGGTATTTTTAATTTCTCCGAAGAAGAGTCCTCCTCACTGGGAGTTACCAGAATGGGTTTATTTATTCTTTTGAAGTCCAGTTCAGCCACGGAACAGAAAAACAGCAAACAAAACACTCCTTTACACAATTTGCACGGCAACAATTTCCAGCGTGCTTTCACATTTCAAATCAAGCTACCTAATCTATCCCATGGATTTGGGATATAGGAATGTGAAGCGTAACTAGGGATTGATAAATTGAGTAACGGGTTTTGTCTGTAACAAAGGTTTCTTGGGGCAATATCTCCCGCAAATGAACTGACTGTAGCCTGCTCTGTCCTATTGGACACAGATTTCTCTTGATACCCATCACTGCAGTTCGTTGGCAGCTCTGGAAATAAAGGTGAGGGGAGATTTTGTATTGCACGCCCATCTGGCAGGCTAATCTCTGGATGAATTCGCTCACAGTCAAGCTGCAGCTTTCAGGAGTCATTCTTCAACTATTTTCAACACTTCCCCTGGCAGTATTTGATTAAAGAGGTTTTTAATCAACACAAGATACCTTACAATGCAGCTGCCATTGGCGTGAGAGGAAATACAAATCTCACGGTGGTCCTGAGAGTCGAAGATATAATATATTGGAGCATCCGTGCAAGACTGCATGTTTCAAGTTCGTTGTTCTTGGAGAGGCTTGTTAATAAGGATGACTTACTCTTTGCAAACAGCGGCAATGGTTTTGGTACGGGAGACATGGTCCTCAATGGAGATGGGAGACGATGGGCACGATGACCGGGCAGGAGGTTTTCTTTCTGATGTAGTTCTTTTTTTGAGGTAAACCAATGCTGTTCTCCTACTGCAACTAAAAAGATATCATTTTTAAAAAAGTCCATTTGGATTACTATTTGCACATCTCAGAGCCTTCGCTCCAGGCTGCCTGGAGGCTGTTGGACAACTCTGCGCCATTACCAGGTTTCCTTGACAATGCCTACAAGATTTTCTTTCTAAAGCCAGACTCCGAAGCACAGATCTCCTCTGCAAATCCGTCCTCATTTGAAGCTACAGTCCCCAGAATACACAATGGAGTGAGGTCTGTGCCGTGTTCTGAGCTCAACTTTCCCCAACTTTTGACAAAAGGTTGTGTTGGGATTGCTCGGCGCAATCAGCGCACGAGCTGTTAACGTGGAGCTCCTGATTGCTGGCAGCAATCACGGGGTCTGACAACACAGCGGGGTTCAAAGGAAGATCAGCCACTCGCACAAGGTAACAAGGACATCTTAAAATGAGCAGCTATTGAATTGGGATTGGGATCTAATTTATCCCAAGGGAAGGTTATTTGTTAACAGCCTCTTGAAGAGTTTCTGATAGAGCTGAAGGAAGGGTGACAATTCCTCTTCACAACAACCCCCAAGGATTATTCATCCTCCTCTGGAATGAAAACTAAAGCTTCTTGAAGGAGAAGGACAGGATCTGCAGACAGCACAGATGCTTTATGTTCACATTCCCGTTCCCTGAGCAAGACAGAGGTTCTCCAGCCCCAGAGACCAGGGAAGGCCCAGGGTATTATTCTCCAGTTTGCCACCACTCCAGATGGGCACCAGCCCCTCAAGGTGTTTAAAAGGCATCGAGACGAGGTTCTTAAGGACATGGGTTAGTGCTACAGTTAGGTTATGGTTGGACTTGATGATCTGGGGGTCTCTTCCAACCAAAATGATTCTGTGATTCTATGATGCTATGTCGTAACCACAGCTACCGTACAGACACTCTGCACTTGCCACTTGCGGTACCAACCACCGCAGTTAAGTGTCCACATTCCTGCCCCAAAATGTCTTCAACCAAATAGTAGGCACTTGAGAAACAAAATCCTCTTGTTCAGGCAAAGATGCTGCTTCTACCTCCACTGCCCACTCAAGCCATTTGATTTGATAGGCAGCTGATGACTTGCTAGACCGTTAGTTGGCCAATTCCCAAAGCCAGAAACATCACAAATACATCAATCCTTAATTCACTCCCTTAAATTTCTTGCAGTATTTCCCAGTCCTTCTCAAAATATCCTTGTGAGGCCACCAGCTCAAGACACCCCTGGGCCCTGCTCACCTTTGGGCACTTGAACCCCCGCAAGGCATTTCCACCATTTCACTCGTGTTGAGAAGAGCCTCCTCTAACTTGTCGAGAGGCCTGAAGACGTGGTAGAGTTGGTCAAACGCAATAAGTCACCTGAAAGATCAAGGATATGAGGCTGAGATGTTCAGGTTCAGTTTGAACAGCCGGTTCTGGGTGGCTGCAAGAAGTCAGAAGTCTATGATGGAGAAGCAGAGTTATTTCCTCCTAGAAGGCCGGCGGGTCACGGTCCTCAGCCAAACCACCAGCCCAGGCAGAGCTGAACATCCGTTTTAATTAGTCTCCATCCCGTAGGGCATTTGGGGACAGTTTAACCCCTTAAAACCGCCGCAAGTGGAGTCCAGCTCAGCAAAAAGGATGATGGACGTGGCCAGCACATCACAGCATCACCACCACAGGCAACCAGCCCCAGGGCTCCACTCCAGAGACAGCGACCGGCTCCCAATGCCAGCAAAGATAAAAATGAAGCTCAGACAGAGCAGCAAAATAAATCACTGACAGAGTCTCAAAAAGAGACAAATGAAGTTGAAACTCGTTCTTGTTTATTTTAATGTTTGGAATGTTTTTCAGGTGATTTATGCCCCCGCTTCAATGTGCTTCTCTCTGTCTCTCTCTCTCCCCTCCTTTTTTTTTTTTAAGAACAGAAAAAAAATATTTGGGAGTTAATTGGATTTCCAGGCTTCACAGCCAGACACTGTAATTGATCTCTGAAGAGATGGATTTGTCGGTCAGCTGGGCATGAATTTGACAACAGGAGAGGGACGGGAAGACAAATTTCCCCCTGCACACGGAGCAGAAGTGGGTCACAAGGGAGGGGGTCACGCTGGCAGGGCCAGTGTCCCAAGGCAAAGCCCCCCGTTTGTCCTGACCTTGCCCCACATTTCAAAATTAAACAGCGCTTGGGCCCTTTCAAGTAAGACGGGCAGGAGCTGTGAGCTGATGGGGATAATCCCCTTGTCTAGAGCTCCGTCTCAGAGGAAATGTTTTGGCTTCTGTTCTGTCCCAGGGTTTTGAAGCTACACACAGAAAAATGCTTGTTTGCCTTTCATCCATGACATAAGATGCTCCTTGTCTTCCCACTCCTTGCTCCTTCCTCAAATGTGTGTTATCTCCAAACCACAGATGCCCTAAGCAAGACCCCCTGTGACTGCAGCTCCTGCCACCCTTTGCACTTCCCAAAATCCCACGTCACTCACCAAAACGCAGGTGCCATCCCAAATCTTGAGTTTCTGGTCGCAGCAAACTGGTTCACACTGTGAGGTGAGGAAGAGGCATTGAGTTGTGGGGGTATACAAGGATCACAGAATCATCAAACAGTTTGGGGCGAAGGGACGTTCCAAGCTCCACCAGTGCCCCCCCTGCCATGAGCAGGGACATCTTCACCAGCTCAGGTTGCTCAGAGCCCCGTCCAGCCTGGCCTGGGATGTCTCCAGGGATGGTTCATCCACCACCTCTCTGCTCAACCTGGGACAGGCTCTCACCACCCTCAGGGACAACAATTTCCCTTTATCCAGCCTGAATCTCCCTCCTTTAGTTTAAAACCGTCACCCCTTGTCCTATCACAACAGGCCCTGCTCAAATGTCCCGTTTTAAGTACGGAAAGGCCACAATAAGGTGGATCCTGGGATCTCCCTGGATCCTTCTCTTCATCAGGATCCACCCAGCCGCCCACACTCACATCTCCCCCTTCACCCAACCAGCTTCCAAGAGTCCCCACCAAGCCAAGCTCTTGCTATCAGGGCCAGCAGCACAACAAACCTCGGCCATGCAACAGTGGTTTCTCCTCTGTTGTAAATAGCAAATAAATTTATATTATGGTCTCAGCTCAGCTGCTGCAAGGGGTCTGATCCTGCTGCTCCGGCCAGAGCTATGCTGGAGGACGCTGTGCCTGAAGGTACCACAGTAAAACCCACCACAAACCCTGCTCTGCTGCCCATCTCCGCAGCAGATGGCGAGCAGCCGTTCCCAACAGACTGCGGCGCCCATGGGGAATCCAGGTAAGCCCATGTGGGAATTTGGTGCAAAACAAGCAGAGGAGCGCATTCCCAGGAGTCATCACTGTGGTTTAGCATCATCCACCTCCAGATGGATGAGAAAGGCATTTCTGGGAGCATGCTGACACAAACAGCCCAGCCAGAGCATCTTTCCCGCACCACAGAGGTGTCCCCATCCCTGCACACGCAAACCCCAAGACCTTGGCTATCCAGGAGAGAGGGACATCCCAGGGAAAAAACACCGCAAAATTCGCCTCTTCAGCACAAGAGTCTTCTTCACTTATTTCACTTTTTACTGCATGCTTATTTGAAATACATTCCAGTAGTAGGGCTTGCAAGGAGCCAGGAAAAATCAACACCCTTTCTGAGACGCATCCCGCACAATCACCTTGCACATAACCCAAAGGAAAGCATCACATTCCCACGCACCTGCCAGCCTACCCGGGAAGATATGGAATTCTTATCCTTTCATCCGCTAGAGGCCTGTCTGAAAATCCAAGCACAACCCGCCACGCCGTGCTGACGTTTCGCTGCTCAGAAGCGACCCCGTGACAATTGACCCGGCATTTCTGCGCTGCCGCCGCCGCCCCGGCACGGCCCTGCAAGAGGAAACACAGGGTTTGCACAATGCGTGATTAAACTCCGGAGCTGACTTCCACGGGAAGCTGCCGCCGCCAAGAATTTGTGACATTTCGGAGAGGAAGCAGGCGTGGACACGGCTAACAAGAATAGCCAGAGTTGCAATAGCTAAATACCAACATCTCCGCTGAAAGTGGTATTAATATTGCAGGCAAACTCAATTTGAGATGATGAGCAGATCTAACACAGGGCAGGTTTGCTTTCTTCACCTCCCTTCACAATATCCGCTCCTGGCCACCCCTTGGAGAGGATATGGAGTTATGTGGATCCCATCCTATTCCTGCAATTCCCCTCTTCTAGTTTGTTTTTTTCCTACAACAAAAACACTACGCAGCCTTATTTTGCCGTTGTTTGCACTGGATATAAAATCGTGTAACGGGAGATTTCTGGAATTGCAAAGCAAGTTTACAGGCGGGAACGCCGCTGCGTACAGGTGTAAGGTATCACTCACTCCCGAGCGTAACAGCTACTGCAGACTGTGTGACAAGGAAGCAGCTCGCAAATGGTCACGCGAAGGAAAACATCTGTTACGAGCTAGCAGGTACACAGATCATCTGCAAATTGCACAGCTTGTGCCTGATTTTCCCTTGCTTTGTTTAGTGACTCGCAGCGCCGCGACGCGGGAGGCAGCTGCTGGCAGAAGGGACCTCCGCGGCGCAGGGCTGGAGATGATGGAGGCGAGGCAGAGCCAGGCACAGCATCCCCGACACTGCAGATGATATTATTTAACTCAGGACCACTCCAGAAAGCTGAGTTATACTTCACAGCCCCTTCCCCTGCTCTCTCCCACCTCCTCGGGCTCAGAGTCGCCGTTCGCCTCCACCTCACACACAAAAGATTTCCTGATCTAGGCCAGACCTTTGCATCTGCTTTGTGTTACAGGGCTGAGTGCAGGAAACAGGAGGATTCTGTTTCCATCAGACAGGATCTCTGGTTGATCTCCAGCCAGCATTGGGACTCAAGCACAGCTCCCAACACTGTGCTGTGGATGGAGAGGAGGATCCTCCTGCGCCTCTCCTCATAACCCGCCCTCAGTGTTCCCACCTGTGTAAAAGGACATCTCAGATACAGAACACAGCGCTGGCTGTGTCCAAAGTCTGCCTGCTCAGCATCCAGGTCTCTGGAGTCATAGAATCACAGGATGGTTTGGGGTGAAGGGAACATTCCCAGTGCCCCCCCTGCCATGAGCAGGGACATCTTCACCAGCTCAGGTTGCTCAGAGCCCCGTCCAGCCTGGCCTGGGATGTCTCCAGGGATGGTTCATCCACCACCTCTCTGCCCAACCTGGGCCAGGCTCTCACCACCCTCAGGGACAACAATTTCCCTTTATCCAGCCTGAATCTCCCTCCTTTAGTTTAAAACCATCACCTTTTGTCCTATCACAACAGGCCCTGCTCAAAAGCCTGGCCCATCTTTCTTATGAGACCCTTTTAAGTACAAAGAGGCTGCAATAAGGTCTGCGTGTTGTAGAAGCCCCACATACACACTGGGGCTTCATAAGCAGCTTCATCTGGGCACATGGTCACTGTGCAGAGTCTGGTGAGATCACACATGAGATGCTATGTGATCCTCGTCACCCAAAACTGGGGTCAAGGATGGGGAGCCCAGGCTGGCGCTGGCTCAGAGAAAGGCTATTTGGGCCAGCAGAGCAAAGGTGCTTTTTCACAAGAGTCATCTGTCAGCAGAGCCTGACTCGTTAGTCTAAGGAAATGAAGGCGCAGAGGTGATAAAACTGTTCTCCCAGGAGGTTTAACATGACGGAAGAGAAAGCGCTATTTAAGGTGAAGGGACAACTCCAGCAAAAGGTTAGAAACCACTCATGAATAAACTTAGGTAAGAAACCAGAATAAAGCTCCTCGCTGTCCAAACAGGGGAAAAGCCAGTGTAATATGAAGGGGTTTTTTTCAGTCTAGAGGGACGAGATGCTTCATCAGCCGCAGAAAGCAGCAAAGAGAGGGACTTGATGTCTGGGAGGTCCCATCCCAACCCTGGTGCTGTTGAATGCCAGAGAGGCAAGATGTGCTGGGAGAGACAGTCAAGTGGTTTAATTGGAAAAAAACATGACGAGTTTGAGGTTTGGTCTGACACAGAGCAGCAAAACCAAGGGAAATACAAATCAAAAGACCACGATAATGCACAGAAAACCAGGCACTGAAGAGAGGCAGAAACTCTGCCGACAAACCAGCCCTGGCTGTCCTGGAGCGGCCCACGCGGAAATCCATACCGAAAATCATTAAACAATTACAACCTCCATCAGAAGGAGATCGTCCTTTGAAGATATTTCCCCAGAAACCTTTGTTCGCAGCTTTCAAATAACCCCCTGCCTCATCAGAATAATTGCCAGGAGTAAATGCTTTGTAGATCAGCAAACATTAAAGAGGAGAGGACAGCAAAACGAGCCTGTGCGACCCCGCAAGCTCCAAATACCAAATACCACTGCACCAAGTGCCCTATGGAGATGTCACCGGCCGAGCATCAACCTTCACAAGCCCCAGTGACCTGCAAGGAAACAGGCTGTTTCCAGCAGAAAAAGAGGGGTGGTTTTTCTTTCATAAAATAATAACTCGGTGCCAGCTCAGCAGTTTGCCAAAGGAAACAATCCGCCTAAACAAATCACCTAGCCAAAAAAAGAAAGGTCTAATACGCCGCCTGGTTTAACACACAATATTATCACTCCCCACAGACAGAAGCTTCTCTTTATTTCGAAGGTGCTTAAGCACCTGACTTCGGTTAGGCCTAAATACTTCTTGAAAATCTGTCTTTCATGCAGAACCAAGATAATCTTTGAAGACACAGCAACTCAACAGGCTTTGCTCAATCAATCTGTTGTTTTATTCAGCATTAAAAAAAATAAGTTCCCAGGGATGACATTTCCCCCAGAACTTGTTAGCCATTTATAACTATCACCTTAATCATTAAAAACAAACAATGAGAAAAGGAAGGGGAAAAAAAAAGTCATTAAGTTAATCCCCGATCTGGAATCCCAGAAGAGAAAATGAATTAGTTTTCAAGACTGCAAGAATGAGGGGCCAACCTCCCAGATCGTGTAAAAATACGAGGAGAAAGGGTAGGGACATGCTGCCAGACAACATCGGAGGCTGCGGGAGGATGGGGTGGGGGGCTCTGCATCACCTTGATGCTCTTTGCTATCAATTCTCTCCGGAGCCTGGCAACCACATTGGGATGAGTGATTTCTGAGGACCTGGAGCACCCCTGGGCTTCTGGAGAAGGGACATGGCTGTTTCCCACCGAGCGCTGGCTGCTGTGTTCCCAGGAAAACTAGCATCCTGCCCACCCACTCGTGTTTCTGACAGCCGAGCGGGCTCCTCGTCCCTGGCCAAACTCAGAAATTAAGGCAGCAAGGCCTGCGGGAAACACGGAGAGCTTCTATTAGTCCAGCTGACAGAGACAGAAACAAGGACACGTCTTGGATACAAAGTCTACTCCTGTCTCATGAGAATCCAACCCCACATGCTTGTCAGGCTTAAGTCAATTTTTTTTAATTTTCCTTTTCCCATTTGGACTAATAAAGGTATTAATGGCTCTGCAGAAGCCATAGTTCACCACAATTAAAACCCCACCACCACTAAAACTAAATGATGATGTGAAATGCAGAAAGAAGAGCACTGGGGCAGGAGGGGGAAGCATCTTGCAGCATGGAAAAGGGGCTGCACCACAAGAAGCTCTGCCAGCAGGTGGAGGGAGGGGATTCTGTCCCTCTGGTGTGACACCCTGCAGTGCTGGGACAGCAGCCATAGGGAGGACATGGACCTGTTGGAGCAAGTCCAGAGGAGTCCATGAAAATGCTCAGAGGGCTGGAGCCCCTCTGGTATGGAGACAGGCTGAGAGAGCTGGGTTGTTCAGCCTGGAGAGGAGAAGGCTCTGGGGAGAGTTTACAGCAGCCTCCAGTAGCTAAAGGGACATACAAGAAAGCTGAAGATGGAGTTTTCTCAAGGGTATGCAGTGATAAGACAAGGGGTGATGGCTTTAAACTGAAAGAGGGGAGATTCAGGCTGGACATGAGGAAGTAATTGTTGCCTCCGAGGGTGGTGAGAGACTCATTTCACAGAATCATTTTTGTTGAAAAGACCCTCAAGATCATAGAGTCCAACTGTTCCCCCAGCCCTGGCACTGCCCCATGTCCTGAGAACCTCATGTCCGTCTGTCCAGCCCTCCAGGGGTGGTGACTCTAGCACTGCCCTGGGCAGCTTGTTCCAATGCCCAACAGCCCCTTTTGGGAAGATTTTTTTTTCCTAATTTCCAAATTTTTCCAATATCCAATCTGAATGTTCCCTGGTACAACTTGAGGACATTTCTTCTCATCCTTCATTCATGTTGGACTTGTGTCTCTGTCACGTATTTGCTGTGTTGTCACAGAAAACATGGGATTCATCTCTACAGCCAATAAGAAAGATAGGGACAGACTTTTCAGCAGGGCCTGTTGTGACAGAACAAGGGGTGATGGTTTTAAACTAAAAGAGGGGAGATTCAAGCTAGATGTGAGGAAGAAATTGTTATCCCTGAGGGTGGTGAGAGCCTGGCCCAGGCTGGCCAGAGAGGTGGTGGATGAACCATCCCTGGAGACATCCCAGGCCAGACTGGACGGGGCTCTGAGCAACCTGAGCTGGTGAAGATGTCCCTGCTCATGGCAGGGGGGGCACTGGGGGAGCTGGGAAGGTCCTTCAACCCAAATCATCCTGTGATGGACCAAGTCATGACGGCTGGAGGCAGACCACACGCTAACTGCTTGCATGCACGATGCTGGATCTGGATCATGCACGGTGAGGCTTGGAAAACTGAAGCATTTTCCCACTTGGCTGCAGGAAGCGTCCTTCATCACAGCAAGGTGCACATGGCTGAGCAGGCTGGGCACTGACACACCAACCACAGCACCCATGTCTCCTGGTCCTCCCCACCAGTGCTGACCTCCCCACTACCGAGCTCTTCATCACTGGCTCCAGTTGCCACGTCCCCGCCCCAACACAACTCAATGGGATGTCACCTCGCGGGGCGAGGACGGGAAGGGACCAGGCAACGCCGGTGGAAAAACCTGGGCTGGGGGGAAGGGAAATGGGGGCCCTTCACTTTTGCAGGCTGTTAACTGTAATTAGCCTGGTTTCTGAGATGTAATTATCTCACAATCTCAAAGCAAACACCCCGGAGGAAATTGCACAGTTAAAAGACAGCATGGCATTAAAAATAAATTATGAGAGTCCTGCCCGCTACTGCTGCGGATCTGTCAGCATTTTCGCTCTAAAAGCGCCGGTTTGGGGGAGCCGGAATCACCCGGCTGTGACTTTCCCTGCCAAACTGTCTGCCCAGACAGAGCATCACGCCACGTTCCTCTTACCGCACAGAATTACAAACAACCCCCCCTGTTTCCCTCCCCATCGGGAGACATTCAGCTTTGTCACAGCCCAATTACAGCATCACCACGCTCTGGGGGTGGGGAGGTTGCTTTGTTTTGGGTTTTTTCCCAGAGGAATTAAGATTCTGCAGGGTACTGAATGCAGGGCAGGAACAAAGCGTGCGAGGTGTTTGGAAACAAGGCAGCTGCTGACAGACCACAATGCTCCTTCCACTTGCAGAAGGAGCTCCCCAGCCTTCTCTCCGCTGCCCTTTTTGGTGCTGCTTGAGTGATTCCTGTAATTGGGAACTTGTCATTTGGGAGTGTCTTCTCCATCCACTGCTGTAAGACTCCAGCTCAGACTCAGCCCTAAATCCAGCAGAGCTAGGCTGGCTTAGCTCAGCAGAAGACCCCACCAACCTCATCCCAACATGGCACTCATCTCCTACAGCAAGTCCCTTCACACGGGCAAAGCTTCAGATCACAAGAAGCTGGGGGTGACTGTAACAGAGAACATGCCCCAAACCAAGACATCACGCCCAGAGGAACAGCCCTGGAGTGAAGCAACACCTTAATGACCTTAAAAAGCTGTTAAGTGACACTCAGACACCTCCTCAACATCTGCAGAGAGCCAGGACGTGCCACTATCTCCAAATCATCATGCTCATTACACAAAAAAACAACTTTGTTCCTTCTGCTGTAGCTGAGGTGGGGGAAGGACCCTCAGAGACATGCTGAACGTCCATAAGATGTTCTCTCAACAAGAGTTGATCCAAAAAAAGATCGCTCTGCCTTTCATCAGAAATACGCCATCACTCAGGAGCTCTGCAAACGAGCTGCTCCGGAGCAGCCCTGTGTTGTGTTTAATTAACAGATGCTTCTGGAGAATGAGATCCAACCTCCAGCAGCACCGAGCCGCACTTAGTCAAACCCCTAATCCTCCTTCCAGTACGGATCAATCCCAGCGCCTCTCCTCTCCCACATACCCAGTCACTTGCAGGATGCACAGAACAAATCTGGAGAGCCCATTAAAAGCCACTCGACTGGAAAATAGTTTCTGGCCTAATTCTAGCGCTGGGGTCTTAGGGAGAGAAATCTGACAGCAAGAGCGTGTCTGCGGGGAGGAGGAGGCAGAGCTGTTAACTACTTCACCAATCTAATATATAGCACTCTCCAAGAGTAATTAATAATTAATATTCGTAGCCTGCTTAAATCTGTTGACTCTGTAAACCGCAAGCCTCTCACTTAAAGGACTCCAGGCATGCTGAGACAAAGTGAAGAACATCCCCCGTGGAGAGACTCGGCATAAACACGAACAACGGCAACTCCCGGCTCCTCAGCCCTAGTTTTAATCCCTCTGCTACTCCTGCCCTCTTCATCTTGGTTAATTAAGCATAATTCCCTAGCGGCACCTCTGGGCAGAGGTGGCCAGCAGGACAGGACCTGGGGCTCTGGTCACTGCAGTGTCTGCATGGGAGCAGTAATGTCCTGGGTTGGCACAGGGCTGTGAAGTCACCAAGTCCAGCCTCCTCCAGGTGGTCTGCTAAAAAATGGCACTTTTATCTCCTTTCAAGCACTTGGGATTATTGGATGGGGCTCTGAGCAACCTGAGCTGGTGAAGGTGTCCCTGCTCACGGCAGGGGTTGGACTGGATGAGCTTTGAAGGTCCCTTCAACCCAAACCATTCTGCAATCCTATGATTATCAACCAAGACAGGTTATCTGATTTATACATAGATGTATCTGATTCAGGAGTTGGGCTTACTGCAGAGATCAGTAAGAGCTTTCTGTAGACTGAAATGCATAATTACAGCATTGCAACTGGTCTTGTAGAAGCCCCCAAACCTGCCACAGCTCAAACCTTTGCCCTTTTCTGCAATGGCCAAGATATAAAGAACATTTTGAGAAAGCTGAAGCTCTACACGCTTCCCTCAGCAACCGCTGACCATCCTAACATGATGATAACCTGGCCGCCAGCCCTGCCTTGCTGTTCCAGAGTCCCAGCACAGCTCCTGCCTGCTCTTCACCAGCACGCAGATTAACTGCACCACAGCAGGAGATCACAGAATTTGGAGGTTTAAAGTCAACGCCACCATCTATTTCAGCTCATGGAGATGCAGCATCGCAAGCTGTCCATGTAGACCTGCTCTGCACTTCCTGAGTGACCTCGAGGTACCAGTGAACTCAAATTGCCCAAAAGCAATATGATAAATTCAGGGTAATACTAAGGTCACTCTCAGAAGACAAGGGTGCTCAGGTCCACACAAACAGGCACTTTTTTGGCCATAAAACTGTAGTCTGCTGTCTTCACTACAACCAAATCCCTTCTGTGGTGAGGCCCATCATCCACTTATCCGTCATTCAAAGCTTCCTTCTTTTCCCCACCTTCCAACATTGTCACCATCTTAATCTAAGTTTCAGCCACCAAAAAACACCCGATGTCTAGACACCACACTCATGGTATCTGTGGGACTGGGGTCATATGAGTTAACATGTATCAGCAATATGTTAAATCCAAACTCCAAGGCTTGGTAACCCACTGCAGGTTACACGCACTGGAAGGTGGAGAAGCGGAACAGGGCAGGACAGGTTTTCTTGATGGGAACCACAACTCCCAAGGAACAAGATCTTCTCTAAATGTCACAAACCAGAAGAACCTGAAGGTCTGGACCAACAAGGAGCCACCTTTGTGAATCTGGCCTATGGGATCAGCCAAACTGTCCTAATTCTGTCTCTGGAGCATCTTCAAGGACAAGCTGACCTCCAGAGAAATCACAGATCACCTTTGCTTTGACTTTACTCAAGACTTGAAGGAGACCCTTAACTTTTAAATACCATATCCTGCAGTAATTCAATACATTCACAAATTATAAGGTTTGTAGCATATTTAAGTCATTCATTAGATGTGTATATTGCACTTCCAAGTTTAGTAGAACACAAAAAAATCCTTTTTCATTATAAGGAACCTTATTCTATCACCTGTATTACAAGATCTGTTTTATCATAGTTACACTTTAATCTGGCGATGCTCTTCTAAAATAGAGGCAACTCAGTAAGTCACATTTTATACCTCATTGCCTATGTAAACTCTAAATTCTGTTTAGTTACTTTAATCAGTATTCAACAAATACAATCCCATTGAAATTTGTTTTTCTTTCCAAAGTGTAATGGAAATAGGCCTGCTCACGAGCATTCAGATGTGAGCACACCTAAAAATACCTAATCTCAGGAAACAATTATACATCTTCCCTTGAATTCATAATTTGCATTTAGAAAGAAGGAAAATATGCCCATAAATAATTTTTCGCTAGCTTCCCGTTAAAAGAAAAAGGACAATCAATGCGCTTCTGCAGTTAAAAAGAACCAAGGATGTGGCTGTCCTGCAAAGATCTAAGTAGGTTTTAAACATTGAGAAACCAAACCCTGTGAGAATGAATCATGGGATAATGTGGTAATTTTTGCACTGTGGTGCAAAAGATGGGTATTCTGGGGAAAAAAACAACCAAACAAACCAACCTTGCCTTTAATTGCTTGTGTGTTTGTGCATATTTACACTCCAAGCCACTAAGAGCTTCCCTTTGGAGGCTCATCGTGATAGAGACACTTAATAGCTCTGGTTCCCCCAAGATTTCAAAAATTGAAGGAAAATTAAGAAGTACTTATTTCATTTTTACTGAAGTGAGAAAAAAATAATTGTTGAGGTTTGAATGAAACCTGTTACTCAACTTACACAACATGTGTCATTTGGTCACCAAGTGTCTATAAACAGTTTGGTAGGATTTCAAGAAAAAATGTATGTGGTAGATGAAATACAAAATTCAACTTTTCATTAGGACATGATGCAGAAGACAAGGAGGTAAAAGGAATTTTTCAGGGGGGTACAATTTCCCCCTCCCTGAATTGAGTGAAATCTAACTGTATTTCCAATTGTTTCAGGGCTGTCAAATTTTGGGAGGGAGGTTGTGGAAAAAAAAGACTCATACTGAAAAACACAACCTACCTAATCTGCCTTTTTTTGTGTGTTTATCAAGGGACTGCGCATCGTCGGCCTCACCTTCATCCCCGCATCTCCACCATCACAGCAAGAACATCTCTTCAAGGTCCAAGCGACGGTGACTTCAAGAGAGAGATACCAGGGTTTACCACGAGGAACAGACCTAAACACAGAAAAAGCATGAGGAAATGGCTGCTTTTTCTCTGATTTCTACTGTTGTTGGCATTAGCAGTTTCTCCGAGCGCGTCACTGCTAATCTTGACACCCACCAGTGCTCCCTCCAAGCTATTCTTCTCTGTGTAACCTCCTTGGGTTCAACCCTACTGAGAACAACAATATCCCCTGTAAAAAAGAGCCAGCGAGGTTGGAGAGCACCAGCTTCCTCCTGCAAGCAGCCCCACAACGCCGGACAACATCCATTTTGCTAACAACTGGCATAATGACGGCATTCTTGTTAGAAACTGCGGAGATAACAAGGCAAACACTAGTCGTAATTATTGTAGAATGTACAGAAGGCAATTTAGAATAATAAATGTTCAGAACGCGGCAAGCGCGCAGACGCACAAAGGAGGTGCACAAGGACCCTCCCGATCGCATTGTCTGGAGGAACACGTCATGTCGTGGGGCTCCAATTTAATACCACCGGGTCTCCCCAGTTCCATGGGGGTGAGTGGCACATGCTGGGTCCTCCGCTTGGCAAGGGATCCTGCTGGTTTTCCAGCAAAAAGAAAGAATTAAAGGTGACCCAGGCATCTCAGGAGGAGAGGACAACCCCAGAGATAGGGTTGTGTTGGCAGTGCTCTTCCCTGCAGCCACCCCGTGCAGGTACTACCTCAAAATCCCAGTAGGATATACATTCTCCACCTGGCTGTGCATCAGTTCTCACCTGCAACAAGCCTGTGACTGAACAGGGACATCTCGTCATGGTGGCAGGAGGCCGGTTACCATGCATGGGTCAACCTTCACTCCTTATAACTTCCTGCAACTGCCTGAAAGGAGGTTGGAGCCAGGGGGGGTTGGGCTCTGCTCCCCAGGAACAAGCGTCAGGAGCAGAGGAAACGGCCTCAAGTTGCGCCAGGGGAGGTTGAGGTTGGATGTGGGGAACAATTTCTCCCCCAAAGGGCTGTGGGGCATTGGAACAGGCTGCCCAGGGCAGTGCTGGAGTCACCATCCCTGGAGGGTTGGACAGACAGACATGAGGTTCTCAGGGACATGGGGTAGTGGGGAACAGTTGGACTTGATCTTGAGGGGCTTTTCCAACCAGAATGATACTATGATTTGAAGTGCAATGTGAATCACGGGCAGCAGTAGGAGATGAGAGGGCAGGAGAGAGACCCAAGGGAGAAGATGAATACTGGGGGTAAGAAGCAAAGACTAGAAGATAAGTGAAAGTGAAGAGAAAGGCCAAGGAGAAGAAAAGGGCGCCTGAGAGACTCTCATTTGGAAAGCTGAAGGATCCCTGCCAAAGCAAACAGTTGGACATGTAGGGCTCTACATGTCTCCGGTTAATTTTGGCCATCTGGCATTTAGTGAAATTGCCTCTCTTTGTGTTTCCTACAACAAAGTGGTTTTGTATTCCTATTTTCTCTCCCCTTCTCCTCTTTTTCAATCTAACATGGAGCTTCTCTCCACCTTTAATCTTGCACATCTATGCAACAACTGTTGAGCAAGAACACGATGGTGGGGAATGAATCCCAGAAGGGCAGCGGGGATGGGGAGCAACCACCTGCACACAGGTCCTGACATCCTACCCCTCATCTCATGTACTTGGCTTCCATCGGTGCTCAATTTGGGAAAGTAACAGACTGAGAGGAAAGATGGGAAGAGAAATCAGAGCAGAAGTTAAACAGGAGAACAGAAAAGCAGGGAGGGGAAAAAAAAAAAACAACTTTAAAAAGGTGCAATTGCAAAGTGATGACAGGCTGGTGGAAGGGAATGAGTAGAGCACGTCCTCCTCTCCCTGAACTGCCGTGTGATTAGAAATAAGCCAAAAGAGCCATTTTGGAGGGAACTCTGGCATCAGTCGCTCTCCTGCAACAGGGGCGAGAGACTGAAATAATCAACATTTTCCGCGGAACAGAAATGCAAACATTTAAATTCGCATCCGAACTGACAGCTTCAGTCAAAATACATCACCCTGACATTCTCCAATTAGAAAAGATTCACAGACTCATTTCATGGCATAGCCTGCAGTCCCAGACCAGATTATACGGCCGTGTTGCCACAGTTTATATCTCCTAAGTCAGCAAGAAACCTCGGAGGCTCACGATGCGCTCCCAAGCCCACCGTGAGGAAGAGCTTTTGCAGTCGCTTTTCGGGAGGCCTGTCCCAGTGGAAACAATTAAAAAAAGAAAGCAACACAACCACGAGGGCGGGGAGATGTTTCCTTTGTCCTGTTCAACCTCTCAACTTTTCGGAGCCAGAGCATCACTCGTTGCAGGACCGGCCCCGGCAGACGCAGCCCGGTCGCAATGCTCCAACTACCCGTGATGCCGGAGCTTGGCGTGTTCTCCCAGGACCGCAGGCAGCTCCTCGGCGGCTCTGCCGCCACAAATTAGCAGAGCTCAAACTTTAGATCGGTGACAGAGCTGTTCCGCCTCCTGGGAGCAGTAAATTGTGATGCCGGTCCCTAAAGACCCTCCTTGCCATTAAGTGATTAATGAATTCATTAGCACCTCTAAGAACACAGGAAATATGACACAGACAGCCTGCCTAGGCTTTGCAAAGTTGTTTTTTTTTCCTCCTTTTAGAAACAGAAGAGAATAGTGACTAATTAAGCTACATGGCCCGTGGCAGCACTACTACATTCATCCAGCAGGGATGAGCAGAACAGTGAGATTCTCCATCTCATGCTCTGACCATCTTTTGTTCGACCCAAAACGAGATGCTAAAATAAGGGGTTTATTGCTCTTATAAACCTTTCATTTGTAAGGTAAAAAAACCCCCACTCTTTACTGTAATGGCTTTAAATGACTTTCCCAATGTTCCCAGTCCAGGGGTGGAATGGTCCCAGGGTAACTGGAGGTAACAGTCAGGGCAAGGAGAGGGGGAGGAGCTGCACAATGATCTCTCCAAGCCCTACAGAGAGCCTTAATTCTTGCCCTAAAGCCATGGGCACACGCTCAAAGAGCATTTCACTGACAGTTTTATTTACCAAATGTAGCACAACTGACAAGGCTAAACCCTGGGGATAAAGTGTGAGTTGGGCTCAGGTCTGACACTTGCACTTAATCCAGGCAGGAGGTTTCCTACTCCCGTCTATCAACACACTCCTGGTGCTGCAATGGCTCCAGGCCAGCAGGTGACGTGAGCCAATTCGTCCCCATCACAGCTGTGACAAGTGCCACTCACCCCACCTGTGCCTTGGACGGGTGTCCCAGGTCCTGGGATCTCAGCCATGGATGGAGATGCCCCAACAGCAGCCAGACAGGGTTGGCTGTCTCACCAAGAAAGGATGTCCTCACTGAAGGGACAAAGAGGGGCTACCTGTATCTCATTTCATAGAATCATTTTGGTTGGAAAAGCCCCTCAAGATCATCGAATCCAACCGTTCCCCCAGCCCTGGCACTGCCCCATGTCCCTAAGAACCTCACGTCCGTCTGTCCAACCCTCCAGGGATGGTGACTCCAGCACTGCCCTGGGCAGCCTGTTCCAAAGCCCAACAGCCCCTTTCGGGAAGAATTCTTTTCCTAATTTCCAAATTTTTCTTAATATCCAATCTGAATGTTCCCTGGTGCAACTTGAAGCCATTTTCTCTCATCCTTCATTCACCTTGGAGTTACTTGTGTCTCTGTCACGTATTTGCTGTGTTGTCACAGAAAACATGGGATTCACATCTACAGCCGGTAAGAAAGATAGGGACAGAGCTTTCAGCAGGGCCTGTTGTGACAGAACAAGGGGTGATGGTTTTAAACTAAAAGAGGGAGATTCAGGCTAGATGTGAGGAAGGAATTGTTGGCCCTGAGGGTAGTGAGAGCCTGGCCCAGGCTGGGCAGAGAGGTGGTGGATGAACCATCCCTGGAGACATCCCAGGCCAGGCTGGACGGGGCTCTGAGCAACCTGAGCTGGTGAAGATGTCCCTGCCCATGGCAGGGGGGGCACTGGGGGAGCTGGGAACGGCCTTTCAACCCAAACCCTTCTGTGATTCTGTGAATTACTGCAGAATCTCTTTTCCATAACCCAAGTGGAACAACTGTCCTTCACCTCAAAATGACACAGCATCATCAACGCTGGCTTGCGCCTTGGCTTTCCATGTCCTGTAAGACCCGCCCTGGGGACCACAGCTTGGGCTGCACCCAGTTCAGTGCCAGCATGGGCTTGTACAGAGCCACAGTGGTCCGAGGGGACAAGAGATGCTCTGTTCAGAACTATTTGTGCCACTTGCGGACAAACAGTGGTGGCAAAGAGCCACCACATATTCCTGCTGTGGGCAGGTATCAGGGCTTTGGGGGATTTGAAATTGCGGAGTTATCGGGCTCCAAAGACAACTCAGTTTCAAAGACAGGTAGTAAATTGGAGAGGGCTCAGTGAAAGCCACTACAAAGATTAAAGGGCAGGAGGTATTGATTTACGTAGGAAGATCAAAAGAGCTATATTTGTATATAGTAGTTTAGCTAAGTGATGACTAAGTGTTTAAGGGGAAGAGTTTGAAGGACATAAACCGAGGGAGGGACCATTAGGGTGAGTGCAGTGAAGAGAGTTAACGCAAGCAGTAAGTGGAAGGAAAAGGGAAAGAGGGAGATCCCAGCTGCCTGCCCAGGGATGCTCCTCGGCAGGAAGATGGTGACAGCCCCACTGGCGTTGAGACCCAAACTGTATTTGGCAAACCAGCTCCCCAAGGCATTTCGAGCCCCGTCCCGCACCTTGCTCACCACCCCTCCATTGCTAATGCTGTGCCATCCCACCCAGGAGCGGGTGGGAATGTCCCTGAGGGGACATAGGGCACCATCGCAGCCCATGCAGCACCCATCGGCTTGGTGACACCTCAAACTCAAACCACGGGAGCCCTGTGACTGCTCTGACTCACACAGTACTCCAGACAGAACCTGAAACAAGACAGCCATGGATCTTAAAGCCACTTCTGAGCTCTCCTGCTCCATCCACTACAAGGCCTAGGGACCTCATGCCCAGTCTTCAAACTTATTTAAACATTATTGGAGCTATTGCATCTTGTCTGGAAGTAGCGTTTGCAAAGCATTAACCTGAGCACAGCACAAAACCTGATCCATCTGCGCGGTCTGGTGACATCTCATCTTGCAAAGGACCTTCTGCTTGACTTTGCTTGATCCTGCAGCCCCTGAGATACCCAGGGTTTTGCAAGGCTGAGACCACAGCCAGAATACCCAAAGCTATCCTGTTCCTTGAGATAATGCAGATCCAGGTGAGCACAGGTTGGTTAAAGTGACTTGGGTATCTCCAAGAAGAGCAGCAGCCAGGAGCATTTCAGAGACTGGTACCTTGGAAATCCTCCATGAAGAAGCCACCTGAGTGCACAGGATAGACAAAAAAACCCACATTTTTCCCATTCTGGGGAGCCCAAGGGTGAGCCCCGAGACACGAGGGTGTGCTGGGGAGGGCCTGGAGAGCAGATGTTCCATCAAACAGCTGGATTTTTAGCTTACTTCATCATTTACTAGCTGCTTACTCTGCTAAAGGCTGCAGCTGCCCGTCACAGCAATGCGTATCCAACCCTTTAGAGAAGGCATTTCCCACCCTTAAAAAAGAAGGGGGAAAAAGGGAAAGATAAGCAAGACAAAGAGAATCTGATAAGAGAGAATGATTGAATCACTCTGCCATCGCCTGGGATATCCTGAAGACTTTATGGCCTCACTTCTCAGCCTAAAAATATCAACAAAAAGCTTTTGCTCTGGAATAGGCAGGGACCTCCCTACAGTTTAGATCACTGCCAATGCTCTGCTCTCTGTCCACATCGTTCAGCATTTTATCCCCCATTTGCTGGAGCGATACTCTTTGCTGGGAACATTTATAGACAGCAGAAAGAGAGGTCACGTAACAAGTAACGATGAGAACAGCACGGGTTACAGAGGTGGCTAAATGAGATCAGATACAAGGGGCAGGACTCATTGCCCATTATAGAGTCACTAAATATATTTTTGTCACCTTGTCCTATCAGGTGTCAACAGAGTCCACCCCTGATCTGTGTGACCCAGCATGGATCCGAGGGGACAAACATTTGTACGGGGTTGAAGCAGATGACACAACACCCAGACTGTTTTCTTCATCCGTACGTGGTCCCTCAACCACAAGCTCCATCTGATACCTAAAATCACACATCACATCCACAGTGCCTGGGTACTCTGATGCAACCGAATGCAAGATAACACCTCTGGGAAGCAGGAATGCAAATTACAGCTATTTAAAGTGTGAGGGATTACCTCAGAAAGCACTGACTGCAGCAAGGACTCAAGATGCTTTCAGCGGAGTAAGTGAATATTCATGCAAGCAGGAACAGAGCCAGGCTTTCCCCAACCTTTTGCATTTGCTTCCTCTCTTACCCACCACCTGACCCCACTTTTACCCACATGACTCCGTGTGGAAAAAACAACCCATTCCAACAGTTTAAACAGTGGCTTGGAGAGCCCTGCATTTACAGAGCTTTTCTAGGAGATGTAAGGATGTCTGAGGCAGGGGACATCAACACAAAGGTGCACGTAGGATGCTGCAGGTTTGGGCTCAGCACCACCCTACAAAGGGTCTGCCTTGGGGACAGGCCAAGCAGGACTTGGAGGTGACAACAAAGCTGCTGAAGATTTAACCATGAGCAAACAGCCTTCTGAGCCCTGCTGCCCAGCCCTTGGTGTCCACATAGGGAAGGGAGACACCAGAGAGCATCCGACACACGGATGAGACCTGGAAAAACTCATAAGTCAGCTTGTTCAGCTTATCGAGGAGCCGCTTAAGAGATCACAAGATGTCTAGACATCTGAAACATGGAAATATCCTGGGTTGCAGGGGACTGCCCAGGCTTTGACAAACACATGGGCGACATTCAATGCCTGGAAGTTCAGGTCAGATAAATCCCAGAATATCGTGCGATTTCCCAGCAGGGAGGGAAACCGAACACTGGAGGAGCTTGCAAGGGTGTGGATCCTCCTTGTTTGACACTGTCACCCTAGCAGTAGATAAATTTGAAGAGCCAGGCTTTAATCCAGCTCCTGGGAGAACATCCAAAGCCCAGGCTAGGAGCAAGCAGGGCTGGATGGCGCAGGACATGCCTCCACGTCCCGGCTCCCCTCCTTCTTTCCTCGGCCATGACAAGCACAGGAAATTCTGCATTATCTGCTGCCCAACCTCAGAGATGCTCATTAAGCTGGTAGCTTAGTCCAATCTCTATTCCCCAAGACCTCAGCTGCTTGCCTGTAGACATAAGGAAGGAATGCATTTATTTATTTTCCTCCTCCAGGCTCATTTGGCCAGACAGATGTTGCTATTTCTTTTCTTTTTTTTCCTCACTTTCATCTGAATCAGGAGAGATTAACTCTGGCTGGGGACAGCAGCCGCAGCCCAGGGTTTGCACATGTGCCAAAAGTGGGGGCCACCTCTTCCTGCACCCTTTAAGGTCGGTTATTGTCACTGTCACCTCACCCAGTGACCCTGACAGCAGCTGCTGGAACATGCGTCCCAAATCTGGAGGTTCCATGAAGTTTTGTTGTAGATGTGAAGGTTCACTGAAGTTTTGTTACGACGTTCGGTATCGCATGCAGAATTTGTAACCCGTCCATTGGATGCTCCCAAGTGATATCGCTATTCAGAGCCCTGCAGGACTGCCTAAATAAACACATGTTAAGAGTTCAAATTCAATCTCTGCCCTGCCCTGTCCCCTGTAAAACTCTTTGATGACTAAGCCCATTAGGGGAGGAGCAAATCTCTTCCAAATGTCACAGCTGATCTCCGCTGACCTTATCAAAGTGCAGGATCAATACACTGACCCATTCGGAGTAGGGAACCTTAAGCAAAAGCCAAAGAGAAAACAATTAAAGCAGAATTTCAAGAATGGGAGTCGGGGGGAATAGAAATACCCCATTATGTCTCTAGAGAGTGAAAAACAAATGAGCCAAGAGTAACCACGATGCTTAGAATTATCATAGACATAATTAGTATTTGATAAAGCAGGAAATAAAATGGAACATCCATTCATCATGCTGACAGCTGCACAACCATCTTGCAAAGGCTCTCAAGTGTTCGTGGCGTGCGTGTGAACCTTCAGCATCGCGGGTACCGAACCAGGTCTCGGCTCAAGGAGCCGAATGTGCTGCGGGCTCTGCAGGATGCTGGGTTCATCCTGGACTGGTTCTGAGCCCTTAACTGCCTGGATTGGAAGGATGGAGAGGCATCAGTAAAGCAAGTCTGTGACTTGAGGCAAACAGGGACCTTCAGGCATCCTAGGGAACTGAACCGACCTTCCCGCCTTCTGGCACTTGACCAGCTCCACCATCTCGTGGCTTTGAACCAGTTTATCATCACTTTGAAGAACAGCTTGTCCCATTCTGCGAGATGGCCAGGCCAGTGCGAATAACCTGCAGACAGACAGACTGCTTTGGAGGGGAAGTACAGACAGGAGCCGAGGAACAGTCCTGGGTACCCAAACAGCAGCAGCCAAAGGGTTTATGGTCAGACAGGACCCAACTTCTCAGCCCCTACAAACCATTAAGTGGCACCTCCATCACCTAATGCCTGGGCCCTGTGATTCTTTGTAGCATAGTAAAGTATTTCTGGATAAACTCGTTATTAACCTTGCCACAAAGAGAGCAATTAGCAGGGCAGAGGGTGCAAAGAGCAGCTAACGTCCCCATGGAGGAACGTTCGAAGGAGCAGATGACAGAGAAAACACCCAACTAAAGCAAAGAAAGGAGGAAAAAACAGTAAATAACTTGCAGGACTAGAGGCGTTGTCTAAAACAGGGCATTGCCAAAATGCTCTTCATAGCGCCATTCCTCCTGCCCTCCCTCTTTATTTGCAGATAAAACCAACCCCTCTAATTTCACCACCTTTTTTTCTGCCCAGCTCTTCATAAACTGACCTCATTAACCAAACATAAGGCAGGATCTTCAGCTCTCCGCCCAACCACCTTTTTTCCACAGAGAAAGAGCACTGTGAACAATTTCTTTTGGAGGGAATCAAAAAAGCAATCAAAGAAAAGTCTCTGCCGTCCTGGGAAATTTTCTATGCACTGGGAGTCTCATCAAACCAGAGGAGAGAAAGCAATAGCAAATTTAACAGTGCCATCCGTAGCAGACACAGATGGCTGCAGCTCCTAAATAAGCATTACATTAGTGTAAAGGAGAGGGAAAAAAAAAGAATTAAAGGAAAAAAGGAAAATATAACAGCTGTATCTTAAGCCTGGAGGCTGATGCTAAATCTACGTTTGCAGATGCTTTCAGCAGTAGCAATAAAACTTGTTTTCACATTAAAGGTGCGCTGCTGAGCGCTTTGTGCACCGTCCTCAACCTGCTCATCGTCCATGGGAATGTCCTGCAGCGGCACGAGGACAGAGAGGGAGAACGGTGGGGAAAAGCATTAATGTTCAAAGCAGCAATTTTGCACTGCTTGGAATGGTGTTCTGCTTAACAGCAAAAAAAGAAAAATAAAAATAAATCAATAGCAGGCAATGGCCTTCACTGTATTGACAAAGAGATCATTCACCCTCTCGCCACTGCTGTCAAGCAAAGACCACGGCTCAAACCATTTCCCCAGCACACGTCCTCTAGTTTTGCCGGGCGGACAAAAAGCAGGTGAAAAAATTGGGGGGCTGTGACTTGGAATCTTGGCCCCTCCGAAGTGGGGGATTATCTGGCTCTGGAGGGAACCAGGAGATCAAAGGGGGTTCAGGGTAGGCTCTGCTCCCAGTCCAGGGCGGCTGGAGATCGTTCTCCACCATCTGGAAGGGAAAACAGGAGCTTTCTGCCAGCAAAGATCACGGCTGACACAAATATTGGAGGAGCGGTAAATGCTGAATGGGTTGGTTACAGCAGGCAAGCTGTGCTGGCAGATACACAGGCTGGAAGTGGCCTTTCAAATATCCACCTGCCAGGCTGGGCATGGGAAACATATCATCGAGGCACCGAAAAGGGCAGTTTGAGGAGTTTCCTGGAGGACAACCGCATGTCAGGAGGTGCGCAGAAGGATGCGATGAAGAAACAGCATCTTGGATACAAGTGATAGGATGAAAGGACATGGCCTTGAGTTGCGCCAGGGGACGTTTAAGTTGGATTTTGGGAACAATTTCTTCCCCAAAGGGCTGTGGGGCATTGAAACAGGCTGCCCAGGGCAGTGCTGGAGTCACCAGCCCTGGAGGGTTGGACAGACGGACATGAGGTTCTCAGAGACATGGGGCAGTGCCAGGGGTGGGGAATGGTTGGACCTGATGATCCTGAGCGTCTCTTCCAACTAAAATTATTCTATACTATGCAAGACCAGCACTATGGTCCTGGTTCAGCCTGGTGTCCACACTTGTGACCGTGTCCAAACTGCAGAAAAGTCAACCAAGTGCTCAAGAGCTATTGTCCTGGGTGAGGATCTCCCCTGCGCAGGGACAGGAACGCTGAAGAGCAGCCGTGGGACCAGCCAGGCGCCTCATCTTCATCAACAGAGGCACCTTCAACCACCGAACACTCCGAAACACCCAGCTCATGTGCCACGTGTGTGATGGTCTTCAGGAGATGAGTCTTCTTGCAATCTCACCTTCCTGGTTTTCCTCTCCTGGCTTTTTAAAAGCAACCACTGAGCTTTCACTCCTGCTGATGCTTCCTTTAATGTGCAACAAAGTGCAAAATCTCCTGCCTCCGCCATGTCAGAGCTGTGGTATCTTCTGCCTCTTGTTGACTTGACATTCATATCCCCTAAAACACATGGGTACTTCAGCAAACCCAGGTTTGCCCAGGTTGCCCTCCACGGCTACCCCATCACTCACTAACATTGAAGCATTATTATTATTTTTGCTATCATATTCCCTCTCTATGAAGCAGCTACACTGATTAATTATCAGCCTTTGGGACTGCTCACAGAGCACAAGCCTGGAGGCTGCGGAATGAAAAGGATGGCACTACACAAGTGGCCAAGGTTTGGCTGCTCCCACCACGGCTGCCGGGGGATTTTCCATCAGGGAAACATTGATTTCTTGCAAAAGAAACAACTCACCTGGGCATGGCAATACCAATATGTTCTTGTTTCTACACAAAAAAATGACTCAAGTGTTTTGATAACGTCAAAGCATGATGTTTCATTATTTTGAGGGCATGGAATACTTTGATTTTCATTCTGAAATAACTTTTCACTTAGAAGTTTCTCTTGTGTTCTAATTGCTTTTAAATGCCAAAATCGACTCGGAATACGTAAACAATTCTGTAATGGTTTCATAGGGACATTTCGGAACACATTAAAAAAACCCATTTAAATTAAACTCCGTAATTTTGCCATAAATGGAAAATACACTCCTTGCTCAGCTCTAGGTATCAATGTAACACCTTGACAGGCTTTAATGCAACTGAGAGCGCCCACCTGGGTTGTAGATGAGGGAAATGTGAATTTGTGACACACAGAGACAGAAACTCTGGGGATGTGAACGAAGAAGCCACCAAAAAAGGACATTCCAGAGCACTCATTTCAAGGGCAATCATTTTAAAATGCCATTAATTAGTGAACAAAACATCCATATTTCCTTCTCTCCCCAGTGGACTTCATGCTGGGCCAACACAGAGTGGCCAAGGGTGCTTCAAGATCTAGAAGCATCATCTCCATCAGCCCAAGCTTGTCACAGAAAGCAGACGAGTGCTGAGCGGAGATGGCTGGGATAGAAGCTACAGCCATGCTCTAAAGCACATTAATTGCTTATTAATTACCCCATTAATCACGGTGACACCTTTGTCTGCGTTCCCGGCGGCACGCTCGCGGTTAGCTGGGGTTGTCGCACCACGTCGGGTAAACCCAGATGGTTTTGCTGCCTCATTCCAGACACTCCTGGGACCTGAAGAATGAAAAACACCATTTAAAAATATATATATAAAAAGTAAATCAATCCCTGATATGCTAGTGAGCATCCCAACTGCAGCACGGTCAAAAACATGCCCCCTCCTCAAAGGCAACAAGCAGAACAAGAAAATGCAGGTGACAGAGGACTCGTGGGACAGTGATGTTCCAAAGTTTGAGACTCAGGGTACAATTTGCCCATCCAGGGCTTTGCTGCAGCTTCCCGCAGGCAACCGCAAGTCCCCATTAAATCACAGAAAGCTGTAAACCAATCACCAGGGAAAATTTCTGTCCCATCACCGGTGCTTTTTCTTTATTTTATTATTTATAGCACTCTCTGATTTCCAGCAACTTTTTTATTATGAAAAAAAATTATTTTCTTTGTCTGAAAATTGATATAAAAAGAAATCCATCTCTCAGCCGTCATTTCTCTTAATGATGTTTACATCAGCAGATGGGGAAAAAATCACTTTTTAAACAGAATTTATTACCTGCTGACCCAAAGCTTTACCATACATCACTGTGGTTTCAGAAAGTTAGTTTCCACAGCAACATGATGTAACTCTCCAGCGTGTCTGGGAGCTGCTGATGTTAACTCTTCAGTCCCTAGCTGTGTTTTGTGTGTATCTCAGCTGCATGGAAGGCACTAAGAGGCCTCATGGCTGGCCAGATGGGAACGCTCAGGCTCAGGAAGCCTGTGCAAATCATGTTTGCATTTGCAAATCAAATTCCCTCATTTAATGAGACACCAATGAGGTTCAAGCAAGAGTGAAAGGATACAGGTGTCCCAAGATGGTAAGAGGATCAGGGAGGGAAATACAATACGGGCATAAAATCATAGAGTCACAGGATGGTTTGGAGAAGGGACCTTCAAAGCCCATCCATTGCCCCCCCTGCCATGAGCAGGGACATCTGCACCAGCTCAGGTTGCTCAGAGCCCCGTCCAGCCTGGCCTGGGATGTCTCCAGGGATGGTTCAGCCACCACCTCTCTGGCCAACCTGGGCCAGGCTCTCACCACCCTCAGGGACAACAATTCCCCTTTATCCAGCCTGAATCTCCCTCCTTTAGTTTAAAACCATCACCCCTTGCCCTATCACTGGGGAACTTCAGAAAAAGGGAGGATAGTCTGGGGGCTTCGCAGAGATAGCCAAGCAGACACTGCTCCACTTCAGACTTCTAAACCAGTGGGGAATCCTCCTGGGGTGGGTGTTTTGTCCCATGGTTCACCTCTTTGCTGTGAAACTGTGGCTTGGTGCAGAAATCCCCAGAGAACAGGCACCTCCCTGGGGGCTCATGGACCACATGTGTGTGCGAGTATCTCCAGAGCTCCCGCAGCTGGACAAAGAGCAAGAGATCAGAGAGAATTCCCAGTGGTGCCCAACGCCAGGGTGAGGGGCAACGGGCACAGACTGAAACACAGGAGGCTCCATCTGAACATGAGCAGAAACTTGTTTGCTGGGAGGTGCCAGAGCCTGGCCCAGGCTGCCCAGAGCGGCTGTGGAGTCTCCTTCTCTGAGACATTCAAACCGCCTGGACCCACCTGTGTGATCTGCTCTGTGACCCTGCGTGAGCAGGGGTTGCACTGGGTGATCGACAGAGGTCCTGCAACCCAACCAGCCTGGGATTCTGTGAATACGCACGAAGCAATAAGCACCACCCCAAGGAAGGGAAGGGCTCGGGATGGCACAAGACAATTCTCTGCTCCTCTGAAGACCTTTGCTCGAGTCCAACCCCACGCTTTGGCCCAGACACAGCCAAGTGTCAGCCACATGTGCCTAGAGAAAAAAACCTGGCTCCTTGAAATCAAGGTTGAGCTCCAATAGAGACAGTTGCACCTATCACTGCATTTATTGATTGCCGGGATGTTGATAAACAATTGATTTTCTTATTTTTTTTTTTCCTTCAAATGTCACCTGGAAGGAGTTTTATACTTCTCTGGTAAGCAACGGTAAGAGCCTAAACACACACAGGAAAAGCAAACTGTCTCGTGCTGGGGCAGATCATTCCTGTAGTAAACAGACACATAAGTTGCTTCTACTGGGCTTTGGGAGTCTACCATGGTGGGAGATGGGAAACGCATTTACTCGGCGCTTTGGCTCAGACATCTGAATGTCACTTTGGCACCTTATCAAAGAAATCCAGCAACTACAGCCCCTCGGCTTGAGCCAGATACAGAGCAATAGCTGATCCACCCGATGAGAGATTTTAATCAGCTTGCAGCGCATGCCTGTGATAGATCACAGGCCAAGGGAATAAAGGCTGTCAGGACCGTGGGAGGCATGTGGAAATCCAGAAAAACACAAATTGTGCAGAGGAGAAAGCAGAGCCACATAAGCCATGTTCCGAAAACACCATACACGGAGCTCCTGAGAAACAAAAACCACAGGTTTTCAGAGAGAAGACAAGCAAACTGCAGGTTACCTGGCGCTAAAACTACCTGAAAATTGATGCTCGAACCAGAGGACCATTTAGAGGACCCTCCATCACCCTAACCTGAGAAAATTTTAAGCAGCATTCACAATAGGCAGCAAAGCACGTGGAACACAAATACACTGGAAACCAGACCGCATTGTCTCCGATGTCCCCAGAAATCCTCGGGTGCTTCCCAGCTCCACTTCGTGACACCTCTCAGGAATTCCAAACCTGCTGTGTGTCCCGGGCATTTCCCTCTAGACATCAGCCCCATTTTCCAGCACTTAGGGGTGTTCTCTGTTCATAAATGCAGTGTGGCTGGTATGTCAAATGTGCGCTCAGCACTACAATAATCAATTAGCAAACACGTACCAGGTTTGGGAAAGCCGACTCAGGAGGCTGAGACCCCATTCAGCCAAAAGCACTTGCTCTGATTGACTTTTTTCCCTAAAAACAATTCAAGCTCCCTTTTCTGCATTCTGCATGGCAGCTCTTCCACAAGTTAAAGTCTCGAGTAAAGCTCCTCTGTGCTAATGGGCATTGGCTCTGCCAAAAAAGATACCAGCCACATTTTCAGAGATATGAGCAGTACGCTGATGGGGTTAGTATCGTTATCGAGGATCAGATACAAGATTAGTATCATTATCAAAATCAGCCTACCAATACCATTTCCTCCACTTAAAATCCTCCAGTCTAGCAGAGGATGTTGACCTTTATATCAAAAAATGTCAAGCGGCCTATTTATTAGAAAGCTTCAAATTAGATGCCCTAGAAAGAGAAAGCTTTTCCAGAAGCAGCTCTCACCCTTTTCAGCAGGGAGGTGGCCCACGAGCTGCAAAATGCACCGGTGGGTTGGGAAGGCAGCTCCAGGCTCGGGTAAAATAAGTCTGCTTGATTGAAGGAGATGTACTAATCGATCGGGCAGCGCAGCCATGAGGTGTTGTACAATTCCTGCCGAGGACTGAGAGATCCATCCATCATCACAGCTGGCTACGCGGGCAGCAGAGCTTTAAAAGCTCGGTCTTTTTAATGACGCTGTCCCAGGGTAGGAGACGAGGCTTGTGATGGAGTTTGCAATGGAGCAGCATCACACTGGGTTGGGGACGGGATCGTGGTGCTGGGAAATGGGTTTCCCTGCACCCTGCGCATGAGCCACCATCCTTCTGCTTGGGGACCAAGTGAGACTAACTGCCAAAGATCGTAGAATCACAGAATCACCTTGGCTGGAAAAGACCCTCCAGATCAGTGATTCCCCCAGCCCTGGCACTACCCTATGGCCCTGAGAATCACAGAACCCCAGAATGTCAGGGGTTGGAAGGGACCTGGAAAGCTCATCCAGTGCAATCCTCCCATGGAGCAGGAACATCCAGATGAGGTTACACAGGAAGGTGTCCCGGCGGGTTGGAATGTCTGCAGAGAAGGAGACTCCACAACCCCCCTGGGCAGCCTGGGCCAGGCTCTGCCACCCTCACCCCCAACAAGTTGCTTCTCAAATTTAAGTGGAACCTCCTGTGTTCCAGTTTGCACCCATTGCCCCTTGTTCTATCACTGGTTGTCACCCAGAAGAGCCTGGCTCCATCCTCCTGACACTCCCCCTTTCCATATTGATCCCCAGGAATGAGTCCCCCCTCAGTCTCCTCTTGTCCAGCTCCAGAGCCCCAGCTCCCTCAGCCTTTCCTCACACGGGAGATGCTCCACTCCCTTCAGCATCTTGGTGGCTCTCATGTCCGTCTGTCCAACTCTCCAGGGATGGTGACTCCAGCACTGCCCTGGGCAGCCTGTTCCAATGCCCCACAGCCCTTTGGGGAAGAAATTGTTCCCCACATCCAACCTCAACCTCCCCTGGCACAACTTGAGGCCATTTCCTCTGCTCCTGGCGCTTGTTCCTGGGGAGCAGAGCCCGACCCCCCTGGCTCCAAGCTCCTTTCAGGCGGTTTAGAGATCAGAAGGTCTCCCCTCAGCTCCTGTTCTCCAGGCTAATCGGATATTTTCACTCAAGGGATCTCTCATTGAACTCGGCCCCAACGTCCTGCACTGCTCAGCAAAACTCCCACCAGAGTCAAAAAGAACATAAAATAAAACCAGCTGCTCTCTGCTGTCACAGCCTAAGTGCATTAATGTCTTTTTATCTACGTGGGGGCACTGTGGCCGACCCCTGTTTCCATGCAATTGGTGTTAATAAAAATCTCTCTCTCTGCAGAAGTGACAAGGGAAAGATACACTTCAATTGGCATGTTTTATCTGAATTGAAACTTGAGTGCAAGTTTCATCTTTCATAAAAACCCCTGCTGGTAACTCTCATCCGTGACTCTCCTCCAAGACCAGCTTTGGGGCTGATTATTCCCAAAGAAAATGCCCAGGAAACATCTATATAAGGCAGCCCCCAGCTCTGGCTTACAATCAACAAGTCATCTTTCAAACACTTCTTTCAGCCAGTTTAGGTTATTTTTCACTGTAAAATTAAAAGCAAAAAACGTCTGGAGACAAACTATTAAATAGAGCACATGGGAAATAAGTACAGAACACATCTCAAGTCTTGGCATAAAAAAACTGATGGGTTTAAATTGAGGCAGGCATCGCTGAGAGGCAGTAAGTTCAAGTTGGACCTGAGGAAATTAAAGCAGCTGCTAAATCCTTCTTTTGAAGGAGCGTGGACCTTCTAGACAAGCCTGAATGGCCACGTGAGGTCCTCAAGGCACACAGAAATCCTTCTGGAATTATTAATATTTCAGTGGATCGTCTCAGGACCAAGTGTAGACCCAGCTTTAGTAATTGTGTTCCCAACAGCTCCTCTATTTCCCCAGCTCAACCTCCTGCCTCAATCTTTTCTTATTTAATCCTGCTTACATTTTCCTTAGTGCTCTTAAAATGTTTATAGGGTGTTCTATTCAGTTTCGCACCACTCCTGCCTCTTCCCTATAAATGGCTCACCCCATTTTTAATTGATATTAACCATTTTGCCAGCAGCTCCTTCTCTAAGCACGCTGCTATCAGGAACAACTGTATCTGCCCACACCAAATGAGAACACATGATGAATGTGCTTCATCACTCAGGGCAGAAAAAGTGATAGGAATGCGAAGAGACAGTAAATAAGCAAAGCATCCACGGAGCATTTCAAGAGTAAATCAAGTTACAGAAACAATTAAAGGAAATGGAGAATTTGTCTGCAATTACTAGTCATATTGCTTCTCCCATCCATACAGTCAGTTATGCGGCATCAAAATGAAGAACTGACTTACGTTTCTAAAGTTCCAACGTTTCAGCACTGAGAGCAGATTTTTTCCAACTGGGAGAACAGGTGTAAATCTCCCTCTTTTCTTCCCCATTTAGCCAGCTCTACTGGGAGGGAACTCAGCTGTCATTTCAACATTAGATTCAAAAATGGGGCAGAATTGAGGCTACAATGGTTGAAACTGAGCCAAGACTTACCCATCCATGGACCAGAGAGCAAAAAAATGCCCCTTCCACCCCCGCCCTGCTCAGCAAACCACAACTGAAAGAATTAATTTGCCATAAGTTCGAGTTGTAGCAGGTAAACTCCAGTCTACATTAAAGCAATGACAATAATGATTTCTTGATCTGTTCTATTCCAGCCGAACGCACAAACCATAGACTGCCGCCTTGCTATCGAAAAAATCTACAATATTGACTGGAACTGTCTAATTGATCGCGGAAAGCAAGTGATTATAGACTGGGAAAGGCGGCGGGTGATTTGTGTTAAGCTTCACAATTAATCTAATTAATAATCCTCAATTAATTTATTGCTATTTTTCAATAGGTAAAAAGGGGAGGCGTGACCGCTGCAGATCAAAGCACAGCCCAGCAGCTCTGACAAAACCAGGGTGACACCTGCAGCTTGTCACCGCTGTCCCAAAACCCTCCTGTGGGCATCAGGCAAAGGAGCAGCCCCCTCAGAGACACTCCTGACAATAAATACACTTTAAAGTCCTGATGCAGAGGGACAGAAGGACACGTCTCCCCTGCAAGGTATTGGAGCGTGGAAGCCCAGCAGGGTCTCACCTTCAATTCGGAGAATGCCCTTGCAATGCTCTCCAGCTTGCTCAATGTTGTACGCTCGGAGCTGCCGCATCCCTTCCTAGCCACTTCGGGAAACCAAACCCTGCAGCAGAGGTTCTTGTAATGAAAACACAGATTTTTGCAGGGTGTGTTGGACCTCTCTCTCCATAGATGGGCCAGGATACTTTTTTCAGGAAGCATTTGTTGTGGAATTGAGATCATAGAGCAGTTCGGCTTGAGGGGACATTCCCAGCTCCCCCAGTGCGCCCCCTGCCATGAGCAGGGACATCTGCACCAGCTCAGGTTGCTCAGAGCCCCGTCCAGCCTGGCCTGGGATGTCTCCAGGGATGGTTCATCCACCACCTCTCTGCCCAACCTGGGCCAGGCTCTCACCACCCTCAGGGACAACAATTTCTTCCTCATGTCCAGCCTGAATCTCCCTCCTTTAGTTTAAAACCATCACCCCTTGTCCCATCACAACAGGCCCTGCTGAAAATTCTGTCCTCATCTTTCTTATCAGCCCCTTTTAAGTACAGAAAGGCGAAAACAAGCTTTCTCTAGATGAACACCCCAACTCTCTCAGCCTGTCCCACAGCCTCGGACCATTTCTGTGGCCAAAGATGTCTCCAGAGATGGAGAATCCTCACCCAGCGCAGGCTGCGGGAAGGGTCTGATCCCCACGACACGCATCAAGACCCCGCTCCCTCTCTCCCTTTTTAAGGATTTTTAAAGAGCAAGAATAAACTGAGTTTCTTTCACTGCAGCCAGGATGAAAATAATGATTTACACGAGTCAGAAACTGCCTCAAGAGGAGCCCAAGCCCAGGTTCAATTAAGCCCTTCTTAGCACCAGCTCATCCTCACTCTCACCTCCTTTCCTACCTTGCAAACTCCCTGTGGTCACCACGGTCCAAGCCTCAGGGTGGTAACACAAGGGCTCACATCGCTGCCTCGTTATTCTAATCACCTCATTAGGCACCTCATATTTACTCCACCATGAGCTCTGCCTGAGGACAGAGCAACTCACCGCCCCAGGGCAGGAAGGGGAAGACCCTTCTGGAGATACTGCTGTGCAAAGAGAGCCCTGAGAAAGGAAAAAGAGAAGCCAAAAGTGGCTAAAAACCAGTGAGATTAGAGGAAATGATGCAGGATGCTTATGGGAGACACGTGGCAGTGCCAGGCTTTGCCTGGAGCTTCCCCTTCCTACTAAAAGACGAGTAGGGAAGCAGATACTGTTGCTGTTCTGCAACATCAGGGGAGGTCTTTTATGTATTTCCCTCTCAAAAGTCAGACAAAAGGTCAGCAATTCCTAAAATAAGCAAAAACACACAAAAACTCCCCATAATAGTAAGAGAAGAAACTGATGCAGGGATTGTGCTGTTCCAGCTTGAACCAGGCAAACTTCAGCTCATCTGAACGTCCCAAACAGCTTTTAACTTAAAGAGAATATTTTAAACATCCCAGATTTGCTGGGTTTGAGTCTTTCTGTTTCAGTCAAGTGAGAAAATTCGTTTTTAAAGATAATTCCCTGGCAAAAGCAGGTTTTCAGCGGCAAGCTCCTGAAATGAACAACTCTTTGGCAGGTTTCCTCTGAAGAGAAAAGGGCGTTATGTATTTTTTCATTGAAGTGGATGGGATCTGTCTGCTTTCCTGATGCAAAAGATCGGTGTTTCTGGACAAGCTCTGAGCTGGTGTGGAGGTTGGTTATAACCTGCCCAGCTCCAGCGAGGAAATTAGATGAGGAGCCCAAAACTCGTTGTGCTGCTGCCCGCTTAACCAACTGGGATGTAATGGAGCTTCCCCCAATCCGAGATTCAGAATGAAATCAAGAAAAAAAAATCAGTTTTATCTTAAATTGTGATGGTGCAAGATCATTTCAGAGTTGGACACTGTGCATTTCCACAGAGCCATTTGGAGTCATAGGAATGGTAGTTTGGGATTGTCAGACTATGGTTCATTTAAAGCAAAGAATTGACTCAAAACAAAGCTCTTCCATGTGGATTTGCTCCAGTTGCCTTTTTTTTAAACTGTAAGCTACAAAAGGAAAATTACAGCAATTGCTATGCCTGTGTAACCAGCACTGCAGTGGAAAATTCCCACCCGGTTCTGGACCCAAACAGAGAGCAGGTCCTGCAAACTGCATTTAAGAACCAAATGGATTTTCCTATGAGTTATCAGGAAGCACTAATGAAATACCCTCTTCTGGAATAAAAGAAACCCCACCCTGCTAACTCCCAGAGAAGGTCCCAGCGTTAAAAGGCTTCATTAATGCCAGAGCTTTGCCCTGCCAGACAAGAGCCCTGGTGTCCTACCACTGCAGTGTTGTCTCTGAAAGTGCTTCATTCCATATGCTTCAGAGGAGAGAAGAGGGGAAAAAAAATAATTAAAAGGCTCTTAATGCATCTGGCCAATTAAATAAAGCTGTAAATGGTGAGGAAATAATTCCTTCCTGACCCCTGCAGCAATCAGCTGCTGACCTGAAGCATGAGAATTGATTAGCCTTATCTTCCTGCAGCATGTATAACTACAAATGTTATTACTGGCCATAAAAATCACCCAGCCCTTTATGGAACCCACTGGTGGCATTTGGCTCCGTGACCTCCCAAACCATGAATTTTGCAAGTTGGAAGGAACACCCCGATGGCGGGAGATGCCCCGTTCTGCTTCCCTGGGAAAGTGGGGCTGGGGGAGATGGTTTCTGATGTACTTCCCCAGTTTGCCCCTGTCCAGCCCCCAATAAATTCTCAAGTTGTGCCAGAGGAGGTTGAGGTTGGATGTGGGGAACAATTTCTTCCCCAAAGGGCTGTGGGGCATTGGAACAAGCTGCCCAGGGCAGTGCTGGAGTCACCATCCCTGGAGGGTTGGACAGATGGAGATGAGGTTCTCAGGACATGGGGCAGTGCCAGGGCTGGGGGAACAGCTGGACTCAATGATCCTGAGGGTTTCTTCCAACCAAAGTAATTTTATGGTATTTGTCTCAAAAAACCCTTCTCCAGAACTCCTACAGATCACATTTCCAGCAGCCGGTTATGGCTCCTGTGTTGAAAGAAATCCGTACTGAGTGCTGCTGGAAGGATGGGACAGCACCTTGAGCTCAGCCAGCACTTCAGGATAAAGAAGTTGAATAGCAAGCAGGGTTTTACTGCTCCTGGCAGTCCTGGCTTAGCAAGTCGGGGAGCCAGGACCCAGGGCCTGGATCTGGCACTTTCTGCATCAGAATCATGGGACACGGGGTAGTGCCAGGGGTGGGTATGGCTGGACTTGATGAGCTTGAGGGTCTTTTCCAACCAAAATAATTCTATGGAATTCAGTAATGCGCAGGATTTAAGTGCTCCCAAGGAGAAGACAAGGCTTACAGCAAGGCTGGTGTCACTGCTCACCGCCGATGGCCATCGAGCAGAGCCCAGGCTTCGCCTCGTCTCCTCTCACTCCATTAATAACGTGCCTGTCAGCACCAGGATAAGGGAAACTTCTCACATTTTCCTCAGAGACAGCAAAGCCCCCGGGGTGGGATCTACCCTTGTTTTCCTCAGCAAGAAAACCCGATCCCCCTGACGCAGGTGCTCACTCAGCATCTGCCCTGGAGCAGAGTCCTCTGGCCAAACGCCACCTGCACAAGCTGGAGCGTCACCTTCTGAGCTGATCGATAAGTCATTGCTGGCTCTCTCACAGCACAGAGCAGCGTCTCCATCTGTTGTGCCTCCCTCTGCTCCCTCCCTCGACCTTTTGCACCCAACTAATCACGTGTGGTCTCCAGAAGATCTGGGGAGCAAACTGCCAGGGGACATTAGGAAGAGAGGACAACTCAGCTCCTTCAAGAGCTGAAGCTGTATTATCTGGTGACCCAAACCAGTAGCGACAGCGCTGATGTGGCTGCTGGTACGTTCAGAAAACCTGAGCAAAGAGCAGCACTTGGTGGCTTTGGTACCCAAAGAGCATGGAGGGTATCTAAGTGGAGATGCTGGAGATTTAGCCCAAAGCTGCAGCCTCTGATAAGTCTTTGCACAGTTCAACTTCTCAAGCCCATTAGAGTGCAGACATCTCCTGTGTCCCAGACAAACCCTGAGGATACAGGCACTTGGAAAGTTTTCATGTGATGGAAATGGAATTTCTTACAGGCATGACACAGAAGGCCCCATCACATTTCAACCATCACTACAGCCCTGCAAGAATGAGAAACAGGGAGTGTTAATGAGTGCTACCAAAACTGATGATGCTCTGAGGACCAAATTGCATTTGCTCTGCATCGAGAAGGGAGTCAAGGAGGAAGCACAGAATCAGGAAATCATTTTGGTTGGGAAAGACCCTCGAGATCATCGAGTCCAACCATAACCCAGCCCTGGCACTGCCCCATGTCCTGAGAACCTAACATCTCTGTCTGTCCAACCCTCCAGGGATGGTGACTCCAGCACTGCCCTGGGCAGCCTGTTCCAATGCCCCACAGCCCTTTGGGGAAGAAATTGTTCCCCACATCCAACCTCAACCTCCCCTGGCACAACTTGAGGCTGTTTCCTCTTGTCCTATCACTTGTTACTTTTGCTCCATGCCAAGGAACATTCCCCCAACACCGACGTTCCACTACCCCCTCAAGCAGCAGAGCCCTCTCTAAAGTCACTTGGATATTGAGCTTCACGCCTCCTGTTCTGAGGAGCGAATTTACATTCATAACCTCAAAATAAAACATTAAAAAAAAAAAAAAACACAAGCAAAAGCAACAGAGGCGAGAGAAGACAAAGGCAAGGTAGAAGGGAAGGGGGACAAAAGGGAACGGGCAGCTGCGCACTTCAGATCCAGACCTGCTTGAACTCCGCTCGCCTGGAAACTCATTTCTTTTGATGACAGCCCCAATTAGCGTGTGGCTGGCTGGCAGGCCAGGCCACGGGGAGCCGGTCTCTATGGAGAGGGGGGAAGATTTCATTCACCTGCACGGCTGGCAAAAGCCTGATGTGCTTAAATCTTTTAGACAGCTGCCTGTGGTCATATTTAACATCACTGCCACATGACTAGAGCTGTGAGAGGTGGTGTCTTGACTCGAGTCGGTGTGAATATGCAGCATCCTGGCAGGATTCTGCTCCGGCTCTTCCCTCGTTGGCTCAGGAGAGGGCAGAGGCCACGAGGTGCCACGAATTTGCAACAGAAGGCAGGACTTGCACGAGCCACAGGTTTTTTGGGGATTTCTGCAATGGCCATGGGTGACATGGGTGGCACTGCAAGGGCCACACTGATCCTCCAGAGCCTTGCTCGTCCTTATGAAGGGGAGGAGGAACAGAAATAGGATTTGCCATCCGTTTTAAGAAGCCTGAAATAGAAACAATCACCTGTATTTTGCTGGTTGCATCCTTCATACCCAGTACCAAGCTCCCCCAGCTTCTGGGCAGGGACACGTCACATCAGGGTCATGTGCGATGGGAACTCTGCAATGCGTGTGGCAGGAGCAGAAGGGTGAGAAGAGCGGGATAAAGAGAGCAAAGAGATGGCAGGGAAGGGATGGGAAAGGAAGGATAAAAAAGAAGTGAACACACAAGGTGGGGAGGGCTACCCAGATCCATCAGAGGAACGTCTCGCCAGCTGCTCCCCGCCTTCACCCCGAGCTCCGCAGCAGCTTTGCAGCTAAGTCTGACAACAAATACCCACCGTACCAAAGAGATTAGCAGTGATCAAACAAGTGGGAGGGAGGGAAGGGCTAAATGGAGAACCACAGGGCTGAGCAGGGGGCTCAGCTCCGGGATGCCGGTGGTTCCTCCACATCCCATCCTAGGCATGGTCCCCCTCCGGTTCACATGTCAGGACCAGGACGATGGATTCTAACAAAGCATCTGATTAAAACTTTTTAATCACTTCCACAAGCTCTAGATTTCAGCTTGTTTTAACCATGTGTGGCTGCACTTGTGAAAGCTTTGACTTACTGGTTGCACTGTCTAGGGTGAAAATAGACATGATCTTGTTCACAAATGTATCACCTGATAAATGCTTCTGCATACCTTTAGCTGCCTAAAATGATCCTTAAAAAGAGCGCTACGCTCATCTAGAAAACCAGAAGATTCAGTAATGAGGTGGCTCTGAGAAAGTCCTGAACAAGTCACGCTAACAAATGAGATGCTATGGTCGGAGTTAAATATCATAAATAACCTTAACTCTGCCCTCCATTTTCAAGCAAAAATCAAAACACGAGACAAGGCTACAAGTACACCGAGATGTTTTCAGGAAGCACGCAGGCTTTGAAAAGCGGCATATGGGTAACAGTACCATTGAACAAAACATAATGAATCTCCCTTATTAAATCTCTGCCTGCAAAATCCACTGCACAAAACACAGAGCCAAGCCTCCTTATTCAGTCTCCCCTTAGTTTAAATCCATCATCCGAACCAAGGCAAAGCTCCAGGACATACAGCTCAAATAAACTCAAGTGTTTCTGGAACATCCAGGACAAGCAGTTTTTGGGATGCTGAGTTACAAACCAAGTTAGGAATATGTCCTGGCAATTAAATAAAACGCTTTTCTTGACTCTTTAATAAGATGCACCTTAAAATAAACAAAAAGAAGAAGAAAAAACCCTAAAAACCTGTTGCTGCATAAGCAGCTAAAACTGGACTGGATGAGTAAGTTCAATTATAGTTAATTACTTAAAGTTCTGTTCATGTTTCTACATCTCGCCCTCACCGATGCCACACAAGTGCAGCCTGAGCATCAAACGGCATGACTGACATCTGTCAATCACGACACCTTCTCTCGCATTCCCGCCCTGACCTCCCCTTTCCACCTCTCCCCACACACAGAGGAGGGAAACCACGCAATGCAGTTTTCTTTCACTGGGATTTTCATTTAAGGGCGTTACTCTTTTACTTTCTAGTCTTCTAAACCGATACTTGACTTAAAAAGGGGGGAAGGTATCACACTTGCATTCAAGGAAAAGCCAAAACGTAGCACTCACATTCTGAACATGGAATTTTTGCATGATGCCACCTTGAGTTCTTGTTGTTCTATCAGTAAATACCATCAAGGGAATAAAACCACCTGAGGCTGAACAAAAGGGCTCCAGAGCAACACGTAACTCACTTTTTAGCAGAGTTGGGTGAGCCCATGGAGAAAGATCCAATAGTCACTTGACTTCATGCTGGAATCCACCAGACCACTTTTTATGACCCACCTGTGCGCATTTCCAAGCAGGGAGATGTAACTGCAAACACATTAAAAGCGCTGCCAGGGATCTTTTGCGCTGTGAATTCTGTCCTAGTGTCCCTTGTATGGGACACAAGGTGCTGACCCAAGGCCAGACTGAAATCAGGTTTTGTGACAGGTCAACACCACGTCTGTGTCATGAGATCTGGATAATTCAACAGAGAGGAAACAAAATGTACGTCATTGGGTTAACCAGAAGATCTCAAACCCAAATTGTCATGAGCCTTTACCCCCTTGCACTTCACTGAACTTCCAACAGGTGAAGAGAATAAACAGCGCACAACTTAATCAGCCCATACTTTGGTTTCTTCTCTCTACGGCAAAGCTACAATGTGGCCAGCATACAGCAACCTGTTATTTTTTTCATTAAACCTAATTGATTCTAAGCAGGAAACGCTTTTTAATTTCCTTTAGCATTAGAAATAATGCTAGCCGCTATAAATGAAATGAAAAGACACTAGCCAAAATGCATTTTCAAATGTTCCCTAAATAGCAAACGACATTCAAATGGGATGCAGGCAGGATTGTAATTGGAAGCTGCAGAGGGTCCACTTTCAGGATTCATAATAATTGCCGTTTCGCTGAAAAGGTTCATGTAATAAAAGCCTTTGCAAATAAGGGCCGGCTTCTCCAAAACACGCGGCTAATTCTGGTCATTGCAGCAATACATAGTGCCCCAAAACTCCACGGACAGTGTCACCGCAGAGCTACAGCGGTAAAAGGCAGAAGGAATACAGCAGGGAAAGGTTCACCAAGGACAACAAATACGATATAATGGCTTCTTCATAAAAAACAGCCCAACGGGTTGGGGTGCTTCAGCCTAGGGAAGAGGCAGGCGAGGGGGATTTTAAAGAGGTTTACAAAGCCTTGAGTGCACTGGAAAGGTGGGGAAAACTTGTTAAACCATCTTGTCCAGCCCAGGAATGAGAGGAAAGTCAACAACCAGGTCCACAGCAAATCCACAGCAGCAGATGCCTGCAAAAAGATGGGGTGCAGAAAGTTTACAGGGGTGCAAGGTGAGGCTGGGTAAGTACCTAGAAAGAACATCCGGCAAGGGTTATTAGACAGACAGGTCATAGCAGACACAGAAAATAGCCTGAGCTGGAAATAATTAGAGCCCAAGAGAGCACTCAAGGAAAGTATCATAACTGCTCGCCTCTCCTGACTGTTCTCTAAGAAAGCAACTATGGCCAGTGGGTTTCTGCAGAGATTTTTGGTGGGGTTTTTAGGGTTTTTAGCAACGGCCTTTACTGGTTCCTCCTACAGCATGAGGTACCAACCTGACCAAGCCAACCCTCAACGCTCTCCTGGAGAAGAAAACGCACAGAAATGAAGCGATGTCAGGGGACAAGACATGGAAAAAGGGAGACAGAGGTGAACACAGATGTATGTAATTGGTCTTACAGCTCTAATCCAGGTTTTACTGATTTCAAGTGAGAGCTGAGCAGCTGTAGTTGGGCTGTTGTAGCTGTGATGGTGTCAGAAGGAAGGTGAAGTTCAAAGGCAAAGGTACCACCTTCAAGTAAGGTACCTGCTCGTGTGGGGAAAGCAGCCAGCCTTGAGGATGTGCAATCACCCTGTATCAAACTGAGAACAACTCTCAAGCATCCCAAAATCTCACCTATTTTGCCCTCACCTGACTACGTCACACTGGAACTTACAAAAGCTGCTACCTCTCCTTCCAAATCTGGCCTCCCCGAGTCTCAGTAAGACAGATGACACCCAAATAAGAATCAATAACCAGGCTGTGACTAAGGAAAGATGGACCGCATAGCAAATGGATACTGAAAAGGGCAAGTTCTAGGGAGGACTAATGATGGAGCGGGGGAGTTTGAGCAGAGAAGATGCTGCTTGGCTCTACATGTCTTCAGGAATGGAAAATTTCGGAGGGATGGCCATGTCAGGAGGAGCTGACGCAGTCAGGAATCCAGACGCCAGTGAAAATGCTCTCACACAACCCAAGTCCTTCTATTTTTCACCATCACAGGGTCGAGCAGCGGCAGGGACAGAGCCAGGAGCGCAGGAGATGGTGAGTTACAGAAACACGGACACTTCGCACTGTTCAAGGTTTGTGCCAGTAACAGACAGCTCGAGCAGAGACTGGAAAAAAGCCAAATCCACTCAAATCAAAGTCCCTGTCTAGCTCTCCTATAAAATCAAAACTCTTATTTTCTTCAATTATCGTCTCCCTGCATCCAGCCAGGTGGCCGTCGTACCCCAAAACCCATCCTTTCAGCCTTGCATCTCTATCGGGATGCAGGGGGAGACAATAAATACACTAAATACACCCTTTCCAACAGCAGCTGCACAGCTTGTGCTAAACACAGGGTGCTCGGAGTGATGTTACCTCCGAGGAGATGATCAAAAGAACCGCACTAATTTTGTAATTCACACCTGGGCCGCTAATGTGAAAGAGCCAGCAATAATCTCTCATGAAATATTACATTGTTTAAAGAGTTCCCAGTGAAATTCGCCCTTAATTGATTTTTGATCTGTGAAAAAACACTACGGAGAGAGAGAGAAGATATTAGTCATACTCCTGTTTTATCACTCCTGCGAGCACTTTTCTTCCTTTGTTTCCTTTGTCCCCAGAGGACCAGCGCGGCACTGAAGAAAGCAGCCTGGGAGATACTACAAAACCAATAAATAACACTCAAACGGGAATCCTGAACAGCACATCCTCCCAAATCATCCTGCAAAAGGTGAAGTGGCCTCCTGGGACGGCTCAGAAATGAGAGAACACAGGTTCAGTGTCCCGAGCAAACCCCACGGGCTGAGTCTTCTCCTCTCCCCAGGACCCAAACCAAGCACTTCTGCAGATGCACGTTTCATCTCAGAACATCACAGGGAACCTTGCACCAGAAATGAATGACATACAGCAAAAGCCGAACGTATCGACTGCAAAGCGTCGACAGAAATTCATTCCGGCATCGGCGTCCATGGCACAAACGGCTGCTGAAGCCAAGGAAACAGGTCGGTATCAACTCCCAAGTTAATTCACTGCAAAGCTCTTCCAAAAACCAGCAGCAAGCTGTCACAATGCAAATGACCAAACACTAAAGTATACCTAGAAAAAACAAAAGGAAATGCATCTATAAACACCACCAGAGACCAAAACTGCTGAGAGACAACTGTAAAACACCAGCTACTTGCTCAGATTTGAAGTAGCATTTACAGCAGCCAGAGCACCCATTAAAAATAAAGAATGTGCAAAGGTTTTCTTAAGAGCTGCTGCATGAAGCCACATCACAGATTTGTCAACCAAACAGGCTCTGTAACACCTTCTGCGGCAAACAAGTTGCGATGGGTGCGATAGCAGGTTTAAATCTGGGAGGCTGCTAAGTGAAGTGCAAGTCCCTGGACACGCTCAACATCTTGAGCACTAAAGCCTTTGATTTCGAAAATAAATAAATCAACACCCCCAGAATATTAAAGAATGAAGGGGCGAAGGGTCCTCCAGAATTATAGAAAAAAACAAGTAGTGTTAAATTAGTAAAAGAAGGATGACCCAGCTGACCGCAGTAAAGGATAAGGTGGTTTTTCCTCCTCTAAGTATGGTTGGTACAGCAGGAATCTACACAGTCCCACGCAGATTTAAAAGACCTTCAAAAATAAAGTTGTCTGGAAAACACAAAGCGCTGGTAGCACCCAGCAAGGAGCAAATGGGACATCCTTCACCTGCCATGCAGCTGGAAAGCGTGACTGGGGCTACAGCTCTACCAGATGGAATATCAAGAGCTGGGACGGTCACAGAGAACATCAAAGTTCTGGGATAATTCACTAGTTTTCCCATCTGCCTTCAGAGCTATTTTCCAGACTGGCACCCGTTTCTTCTCCAAGTCCTCCATCCCACATCCAAGGGAATTTGTCTCTCCAATTCACATCTGTCAGACATCAGCAAAGCGAGGTGAAAGCTTGGCAAAGCCACGCAATAACAAGGGAAAAGACCATTTAGCAAGTTACTCATTTGGATGAAACTCACTCCACCCATACCCAGATCAAATATTTAGCTTGGGGGAACTGGATCGGAACAGCAGCTGAGAGCTGGAGGGACGTCAGATGAACCCTGGTTCCTTTGAGACTCGGCAGAAATGGCTACGGCCGATCTCGCTTCACTTCTGACGTGGGATCTGGCCAGGCAGGATGGCTCGAGAGCAAAAACCTGATCCTATCTGCAGCTTCTGCACGGCAGCCCGGGCAAGGCTTGAGCTGCAGCCTAACAGAGCTGAGCCCAGCTCAGACAGCCAGAGCCCTCGGAAAGGAGCAGCTGCAGATGTTGCCAGAGCACCCAAGACACCGAGACAAACTGGCTTCCAGTCAGTGTTGCAAGTGCCTTTATCTGGACATGGCCAAGTCAAGACTCCCTCAGCACTGGCACATCCTAGCTTTTAAGACTGGTGCTTACTAGTTTAATTAATATTTTTATTGATTAATTATATTCAATTATATTTTTGGTTTTTCTTTTTAATGATAAAAAAGTACCCAAGCTCCCATGTTACTGGGAACGGTTCAAGACATTAAAAACTTACAGCAAATTTTATATGCAGCTATACTAGTTAACCTTGGATCCAGCAAAGCTCCAATATAATAAGGCAGTTCAAATTACTATCATCAGCGATATCCTTGGCAGGTGGGAAGACACTCCATACACAAAGGACCTTCAGTTACCTCTTCTGGAACTAGTCCCATCTGCACATCTTAAAAAGCACAGAATCATAGAATCATTTCAGTTGGAAGAGACCCTCAGGATCATCAAGTCCAACCATACCCTGACTCCAGCACTACCCCATGTCTCTGAGAACCTCGTCTAAACTCCTTTAAACCCCTCTGGGGATGGTGACTCCAGCACTGCCCTGGGCAGCCTGTTCCAATACCCCACAGCCCTTTGGGGAAGAAATTGTTCCCCACATCCAACCTCAACTTCCCCTGGTGCAACTTGAGGCCGTTTCCTCTGCTCCTGGCGCTTGTTCCTGGGGAGCAGAGCCCGACCGCCCTGGCTCCAAGCTCCTTTCAGGCAGTTCAGAGATCAGAAGGTCTCCCCTCAGCTCCTGTTCTCCAGCTGAACCCCCCAGGTCCCTCAGCCGCTCCCATCACACTTGTGCTCCAGCCCCTCACCAGCTCCGTTCTCTTCTCTGTACTCTCTCTAGTACCTCAATGTCCTTCTTATGATGAGGGGCCCAAAACTGAACAGAGTGTTTAAGGTGGGGCCTCACCAGTGCCGAGCACATTGGCACAATCACTTCTCTAGTCCTGCTGGCCACACTATTCCTGACACAAGCCAGGATGCTGGTGGCCTTTTTGGCTATCTGGGCACATGCTGGCTCATGTTCAAACACTGTCAATCAACACCCCCAGGTCCTTTTCCACCAGGCACTTTCCAGCCACTCTTCCCCAAGTAGAGTTCATGGGGTTGTCGTGACTCAAGTGTTGGACCCGGCACTTGGCCTTGTTGAATCTCATACAACTAGCCTCAGCCCAACAATCCAGTTGGGCCAGATTCCTCTGTACGGCCATCCTACCCTCCAGCACATCAACACTCCCACCCAACTTGGTGTCATCTGCAGACTTACTAAGGGTGCACTTGATCCCCTCATCCAGACCACTGATAAAGAGATTAAAGAGAACTGGCCCCAATACTGAGCCCTGGAGACACCACTTGTGACTGGCCAACAACTGGATTTGGCTCCGTCCACCACAGCTCTTTGGGCTTGTCCCTCCAGCCAGTTCTTCATCCACCACAGATACACCATCCAGGCCATGAGCTGCAGCTTCTCCAGGAGATGTTGTGGGACACGGTGTCAAAGGCTTTGCTGAAGTCTAAGAACACAACACCCACAGCCTTTCCCTCATCTACTAGGTGGCTCACCTGGTTGTAGAAGGGACATCAGGTTGGTCAAACAGGACCTGCATCTCTGCCATCAGGTGCCTGCCCCATCTCACAAGCACAGAAGCGAATGCACAAGGACACACAGTGATCCCAGCAAGGCCACCAAGCCCAGTGACAAAGACACGACCAGGAACCAGGTCGCCCAGATCCTACACTGCTCCATCCACTCCGCCTGGAGGTGGAGGCACTTGTTTTGCCATTTAAGGTATAATTTAGTGTACTTCTTACCTGATTCTTTTGAATATAACCATCTATGCTCTCAATTTATTTTTCTGCCTTGAAAATCTGCTCCTGACTAATTCCCATTCATCTGCCTAGTTCTGCTCATTCCTAGTACACTGTCATTTTTCTAACTGCAACGCATTCAGCTCCATCATCCCAGGCATTTTATTTGTGTGGTTCTGCTCTAACGGCCAGCTTAGCTGTTTCAAATTATGCCTTGCTTTCAGTTTTGCTTGAGTGTAAAAATGTCGTGTAAAAATGAACTACCCTCTGATGAAGGCTTTCAGACTTTCCATTTGAGGAACAGCATGCGGCTTTTTTTTTTTTCTCTTCTGGAAGCAATGGGAGAAGGATCAATCCAGCTTTTGTTTTACAGATTGCTACAATAGATAGCTTCCCCGTGGGGAGTGTTACAGAACTGTATTATGCTTATATAAAGGGTAATGACTAGGAACTTGGAGAACTCTACCCTTAGGAAGTGCTTGACGAGTGAGAACAGCGGGTGTGGAGGAAAGAAGAAAGCCTGAATGTCTTTCTGTCCTGACTTCCTCTTCTTTTTATGTTTGGAGACTCAACTCGGTGTCAGAAGCAAGGCGGCTCCTGCAGGTACATGAAAGCGGAAAGGTGTGAATGTGGCAAGAAAGAGAATCCAAATAAACAGGGGAAGCTGTTCATATCCGATCCCTGAGCAGGTGAAAGGGGATGCGTTCAGCACCAGGACGCTCTTTAGCTTGTAGAAATTACATGAGGGGTTGGATAAAGGAGGAAAGCGACAGCAAACACGCTTAAGGTGCAGCGGGAAAAGGCGGCTTCGTATTCCAGAGCCTCTGGTCACATCAGCAGCAAACAGAATAAAACACACAAAATGCTGTGAAAGCTCCACAAAGCCATTTTTGACCCACGTGGACTTCGAAATACAAAAGGTGTCATCTCTGTTCAGGTGGACCTGATGCTAAATGTGCCTTTGTGCTGCTAAACAGCCCAATGAACCCGCCACAGGAATAAACCTCAAAACAAGGTGCCCTTTGTTTTGTGTATGGTAGGCTCAGCTCAAAGCCTGGCTCAGAGCTGTAAGGGGGGATTGTCCCTAATTTGGGGTCACACCTGCCTGGATCATATCCATTCACTACGTTGGTGTGTGTTCAGATCCATGATGCCCAACTTTAGATGGCATTTCAGGCAACTGAAGTAAATGCAATTAAGTAAAAAGTAGCAAGAAGTTCTCTGAATGGAGACTTGTATGAAAAAACTGAGCAACACAAAAACCCCCTATGCGTTACACCAAACATTGCAAATACAACTGCAATACAAAAAGCAGCCTAATAAAGGGGCAAGAAGCTGCTTGGACGGTGCACATCCTTGCTGTGAACATGGACTGCAACAGCCCAAGGATAACATCTGCATCCCTTTCCAGGCTGAGTTTAACAAAATCAGCAGTTCACAAACAAGCAGGCAAAGAGATGGCGAAGCTGGACAGCAAAGACCTTCCCAAAGGAAGGAAACAAAGATGTAAATGAATACAGCCAAATTAAAATGACTCTACCAGTCACAACACCACGAAGACAATGCAAGTCATAAGCTGAATGGCCAGGCAAACTACAAGAGACTGAAATACTCAGCAGTACAGCTAGTGCAGGAGCTGCTACCTGAGCCTAAAATACAACTTGATCCATGAAGCTGCCACGCAAAAGCTGCAGGAAATGAATATAAAAGAAGATGCACATGCAGCAAGGAATGGAAAGAGGGAGTGACCTCCACAATCCCCACATCATCTCTGCAAGAGAGAATATCAAATGGTATTTGAAGGAGTGGGATGGCTCTCAAGCACACTACAATCACAACTGGGTAAGAGCAATATAGCAATACACTACAAAAGCAATATATAGAGGGAATACACTGTATTGAAAGAAAATCATTATGAGAGTAATAGTTATTTCTGGTCCAGAAAAGTCACCATCACGAAATAAACAGCATGGCAGAGGAGTCTTGCAAAACAAAAATTAAAATATTTGCATGCCACCGAACAAATTGAACCACATCCAAATACAAGCGACTGAGGAAATACTAATTCTTCTGGCCAAAGGACCCAGCAAAGCCCAGCTCTGGAAGCCGAGCACACTCAAACCGTGCACCTCGGAGCCGGGAAACTGCAGCCTTACCTGTCATCCCAATGCTGGCAGGCGGAGGTGAGGGGACGGGGACGCTCCAGAGATTCGGTCTCAGGGCAGGATCCCCAGTGCCACCAGCAAGCTGCACAGGATCCTCCATTTGATCTCCCATAGATGGTTTAAGGTCTGGACTAACTCCTGACTGCTGGCGACAGCCAGAAAGGGAGAGCTAAAACCGAGACAGAGCATCACACACAAGCAATTCCCATCTTCAGGTTACAACCCCATCCCACAAAGCAAGAGCAGAACAGCTGACACGCAAAGATATTAGAGCGACTCGGAGATTATTAAGACTTGTGAAGGATCTAATAAAACATCCTCCCAGTCCTGCTGTCCCCCAAAGGCGATGCCTGGACAAACACGCATTACAGCTGCATTAAGACAACACACCTGCGACATAAAACAAGCAGCTTTTTCCGAAATGCCACGATGTGAAGGAAGGTGAAATCAAACCACCTGATGGCAGGGAACAGGGGCCTAAGTCATCTCATATAAAACAGCTAACACCTGCGGTTATAATAATCCCTGGAACAAGTCTGTCTTGCTCTAGAGCCTGCATACAAAAAGAGACGCAATATATATTCAAAGTCAGTAAGGCTTCACGAAGGAAACCTCAAACCACTGCTGAGTGTGGTTTTTTTAAAGCCACAGTTTGTAGTCCAAATATCTCCTGTGCTTCCCACTCAATCTCAAACATTGGTGCTTTGCCACGTGCTGCAGAAAGAAGGGTTTTCTTCACAGGGATGCTGAGATCTTCACCCCAATAAGAAGTTCAGAAAACCGCCCCAAGGCATGAAAAGTATCAACGTGGGTTAGTGCCAGGGTTGGGTTATGGTTGGACTCGATGATGTTCAGGGTCTTTCCAACCAAAATGATTCTATGAAATATATACTGGCCTTGAGAGACCTTACAGCAAAGTAGGAAGGATCCTGGTACTAAGAACACACCTTATAATTAACCTCACCTCTTCAGCCTTCCAGAGAACCGTCCAATAGGGCTGCGGGAGGCTCTACAGAAAACACAGTGAAGCCGCTTGGCAGCAGGTTAATCCCACCACACGCTCCACATTACTTGCTGTGCTTTTGTACCATTTACCTGGGAAAGGAAACAGAGCCAGATCATTAACAGTGTGCAACAGCAAGAGTAGAAAACAGTAATTCGAATAGCTATCAATTAGCTAAAGGAAAGCAGGAGAAAAAGAACAGGGATGCAAGCCAGTGCTCCTGCTTGGGCCATGCAATATGTCTACATCCAGCATCTCTCACTCTTGTGTGACTCCGCACTGGGAAGAGTCACAAGAGATAAAGAAGACGTGTAAGTGACCATCAGTGTTACCGCAAAAAGCAGCCTCAGGTCCCAGAATTACAACCTGCCAGATCCTGGGAAAAACCACCTTTTTCCCTGGGACCAGGAACCCATGGGAAGCAAGCTGAGGTAGAACACACAAACTCCCACTCCTGAGACACCCCAAGCTACTCGTACGTTCTCCGTCACGATCCTAAGACAAAAGAAATTAGTAGTGGAAGCTGAAGCACAGGCGGTAAGAGCCAAGCAGAGGGAACAGAGGAAGAAGAACAGGTTGACAGGTCTCCCACAGATGCTGGCAGAGGCTGTCACAACCGACAGGTCCCACGTGTGACAATTTCCTTCCACCCCAGGGATAATGTTCCTGTCCCAACATCGCACCACCTGCAAGCGAGATGCTCTCCCTGCAAACACTGCAGGTGACAAGACACATGCTGCGAAGTGCAACTGGAGCGCCTCGCACAGATGGAGCACTTGGGGTTCCAGCTCCCACCTGCCGTGCCGCAGGAAAGCAACGGTGCTGGGACAGATGGCACAGGGCGCTGGGGTAAACCGGGACAGCGGGGGGACCAGCAGACTGTGGAGTTTCTGTATTTGACGATCAAGAGAACAAGACAAAACCTGTCAGGGATAGTTAAGCAACGTTGCTCTGTTTGGGGTGCGAGATGTTAAAAGCATCTTCTTAGAGAGAAATTCCACAGAGCCATGAAGGCAGCTGAGCTGTGATACCCCAATGGAAGGTGCACCCACCTCCCGCCCCAGACCTTCTCACCCATAAAGTAACAGAATAATTTTGACTGGAAAAGACTCTGATCGAGTCCAACCGTTCCCCCAACCCTGGCACTGCCCCATGTCCCTGAGAACCTCATGTCCGTCTGTCCAACCCTCCAGGGCTGGTGACTCCAGCACTGCCCTGGGCAGCCTGTTCCAATGCCCCACAGCCCTCTGGGGAAGAAATTGTTACCCGAATCTAACCTCAACCTCCCCTACACACCAGGTTCCTCAGCCGCTCCCATCACACTTGTGCTCCAGCCCCTCACCAGCTCCGTTCCCTTCTCTCAACTCGCTCCAGCACCTCAAGGCCTTTCTTGGTGTGAGGGGCCCAGAACTGCCCCCCGGATTCACGGTTTGGCCTCCCCAGTGGCCAGCACAGGGATGGTCACTGCCCTGGGCCTGCTGGCCACACTTGTACTGACACAAGCCAAGATGCTGGTGGCCTTTTTGGCCACCTGGGCACATGCTGGCTCATATTCATCCATGCACAGGAGCAAGATGTGATGATGGAGGTTGGTCCCAGCTGTTCCACTGCCCCAAGCCTGGCTGCTCATAGGGAGCAGCATAAGGAACCAGGGACGTCTCCATGCACGGAGCTGCAGGAAGAAACCCCCTGGCTGCTCCCATGGCCCAGATATGCCTGGACATAGATTTAGCAACATAACATTTCAGACCCTGGGTTTCCATGGCCAGGACTGGGACGGTGGTGGGGATGGTTATTCCCATTTGCAAGCACCGACCATGTGCTCACTGAAGCCAGAGCCACGTGAAGTCAATCAGAGGTGCTGCCAGCGCGGGCTGGAGTGGTTATTGATTTGCTACGTGACCTTGGCTAAGTCACTTAACCTCAGCTCCCTCATCTGTATATCGGGAATTATGGGACTTGCAGAGTGCCACAAATTCATCAGAGGGAACTACTTAAGAGCCCTATTATGATTTAATGGGATTTCCCACTTCAAAATTACTCCTGTGAGGATTGAAGCAGCTGGACTGGGATATTCATAACCCTGACTCCCTCTGTAAGTGCAGAGTATTTTTTTTTAATGATTTTCCCCCATAAAAACACCCATGTAAATCTTCTAGCTAGAAGCACACAGTCTAAGCGTGTCCAGGTTCAAGGCTTTTTACACTTATTTAAATGACTTTGGCCTCGTCAGTCATCTCTGCTAACGAGCCCATCTCCTTGCCCGATTCATACGGTTCCAAACACACGGAGCTCCACACAGCGAGCTGTTGTGCTAAGATGCTCAGCTGGGTTCTTATGGCATGAAGTCTGCTCAAATTAAGCTGCAAACCGTCACGTAACGGCTCCACGGAAGAAGCGAAAATCCAAGGGATCATCTTAAAAGCTAAAGGCAGCAGCAATGCGCTGGTTCTGCCCAGAGGGCCAGGTCCAAGGTCCAACTCACCTGTGGTGCAGTAACTGTGATCTCACCACCCATTACAAGGCTTCCATCGCTTCGTACTCATCTCAGAACCAAACCCACCTCCGAGCTGCATTACATGCCCCGGCCTGACATAAAACAGGGATTGACGCTTCCTAAGAACAACCAGTGCAATTCAAGAGACCTTGAGGACAAGGCAGGCTATGCCGTGAGAATCCGAAAACAAAAGGTTTCCCTATGGTGGATGCTTTCCCAGGGAAACTAAAACAAAAATAGACAGTGTTTGTACATTAGTACAACTAGTGCTTTATAAGCTGGCTCACAAACCAATACACAGCTGCATTCAAGACCACAGGACTAAATCTAAAGAGCTTTCCTACGCTGACTTGCTCTTCCAAGGGGAACTTAAACACTTCAGAGGCTGAGGAATACCTTCTTCTGTGCCGTCACACTCCCCTGCTCCTTCCTCACCCTTCCCCTCCTCACCCACACAGTCACTCGGTATTTATTCCCTTCTATTTTATTTGGATTTCCTCTAAGCACAGCCATTAATCTTCCCCACAGATGCCCAGCTCTGACAGCTGAGGTCTTGACACCTCCAGTGCCAGCAAAGGACATTCTCATACTTTTTTCTTGTTTTTTTCCTCCCCCTTTTCTCTTTTTAAAGCAACCCTTCATACCTCACCGGCCACGGGGTTTTGATGAGAAGGGTCATGCGAACTGGAGACAAGGGGGCTGTGGGGGTGGAAGGCGAGGGGAGAGGATGCGAGTCCCCCAAGGAACTCCCCACGTCCCACTGAAAAGGTCAGCGTGCTTTTGAGTCATCCGCGCTGCGCCCCAACACAAAAAAAATACACTCAACCCAGTGCAGAGATACTTGATAAAGAGTCTAATGAAGTGGAAAGAGTGTTGTAGGAGAAGAATAGTCCTCTCTCATCCTGACATCCCATGATGCTCCATCGAGTTGCTATGGAGACTTAAAAAAACAAGGGGGTTTTGTTGTCTTGAAGGGCCTTCTCCCTTCCCAGTAACCTTGACCTTTTCCAGGTCTGTGTGTTTGTGTGTGCATGTGTATGTATTTATAAAAAAAGAGATAAGGAATTCCATTTCTTCTTATCTGGTCATGGCTCACTGGCTGGCACTGATGCATGTGGGGGGCCGTCAGCTCGCCTCAGCGCGCAGACTTGGAGAGGATAAGAGCAAGAAAATACAGAGGGGAGCAGTTAATTAAGGCTGATGTTGCAAAGGACATTGTTTGCTGAATAACGAATTCCATATGCTGCAGAAACACAAGTGCAATTAAAGGTGTGAGAGATGAAGGGCAGGAGAAGAGCGACGGGTCACCTATTACCGTACAAAACGGCCCCACTGGCCCTCCAAAGCTCGGGGTTCAAGCAAATAAAACCCACCCTGTATTACAACCAGTGATTATTTCTCATCAACATGGCAGAGGTGTTGCTGCCAGTCTCCACAAGGTGATGAAGGGTTACCAGCAGCTGACAACTATTAGTGAGTGATGTGAGAGTCATTTAGACAGGTTGAACACGGCTTCACGCGATACCCAAAATATGATGAATATGGAGTTAAGCAGACAGTCTAATGTAGAATGATGATGCATGCAAAAAGTTAACGTTAATTCCCTCCCTGTTATCTAAAAAGGCTCCCTATTTTCAGCCAGCCCTAAAGTCAAACCAAGTGATGCTCGGAGATGGGGATGTCACTAGGAGCCACTGTTTGCATCCTCCATTGTCCCTCACAACACGTGTGTCCCACAGAGACACTCTCCACCCTCCCCATCTCCTTCTCAAGGGACAGGCGGACACCTAGTACTGTAGTTTGTGCCTTCAGTTTAGCTCCTCTCCTGGCTCAGAGGCCACCACAGATCCTGCTGCTTGCTCCCCATCCAACATCGCAAGCTTCCACATCCCATCGTGTCACAGCACAAGTGAGGAAAGAGGATAGAAAAACATTTTGTTTTCTAGGATAAAAGCCACAAAGCCTGGCTTAGAAAACTTCAGTATCAAGAGTGGAATGCAGACGTGAACTGTCCCCTGCCACACTGTCTACGACAGAAAGCCAGCCGATGGACTCTATGCAGAGAACACAACGTCCTCCAGGAGCAAGGCCTGGATTTGGATGGAGCGTTGCACAACCCCGTCTTTAACAAATGAGGCTAATTTGTGTCATAGAATCACAGAACCATTTTGGTTTGAAATGACCCTCAAGCTCATGGAGTCCAACCGTTCCCCCAACCCTGGCACTGCCCCATGTCCCTGAGAACCTCATGTCCATCTGTCCAACCCTCCAGGGATGGGGACTCCAGCACTGCCCTGGGCAGCCTGTTCCAATGCCCCACAGCCCTTTGGGGAAGAAATTGTTCCCCACATCCAACCTCAACCTCCCCTGGTGCAACTTGAGGCCGTTTCCTCTGCTCCTGGCGCTTGTTCCTGGGGAACAGAGCCCGACACCCCTGGCTCCAAGCTCCTTTCAGGCAGTTCAGAGATCAGGAGGTCTCCCTGCAGCTCCTGTTCTCCAGGCTGAACAGATAAGAGGATCGGAATTTGACACCACTTTGCACCTGTTTTGCCTGCGTTATAGACTAATGAGAATCTGATGTCTAGGATATCTTTGAACTCCTCTCAATTAAAAGCAACAGAAAGGTCCCAGGGTCAGAGTTTTAAATCCTTTGGGGATTTAGCCTCTGTCCCTAAGGAGATTTTGGTAAGGTTTACAGTCACCACTCACCCTGTGTCTATGCACCCCCTAAATTAACACAGCACTGACCCGAGCAAGACAAGAAATTAATCTAAATGAACTCTGCGATGAGTAACCTTGGCAGCTGTCTGCTCACCACCCTCCCAGCGTGGCTGAGCTTTCTCCACTTGTGACTTGAAGCAATTCTACTCCACCGGCTGGTGCCAACAGCTCACCACATCACCGCCCCAAGTGAGATCAGAGTACATAAGAAAAGAAAAATCATTAAAAAACATATTGGAAAATATTTCTCTTTTAGCTGCAAGTGCTGTCGATACAATCGCCTTTTCATTTTCTGCAAGTCCACGTGTGCACGTGTGTGTGTCTCTCGCCACAACCCATCTCTCAAGCTGACGATCTGAACGGTCGCCTGGGTTTGTTTGTCCATTCCCAGCCTGCCAAACCATCCTCAACCGTAAGATCCATCTCCTCCCGCTCAAGGCTGCATTGTTTTCATATCCTTGGAGATCAGATGTCTGTTCTCCCTTTTATCACTTGAGCCGCACGTGTTTTGATTGTAAACACCCTGATAACGCTCTTGTTAGCCCCTCGCAAGTGCAATAATAACGGATAGATAACATTTCCAGCCATGATACTTAGACTGTCATCCTACACTGAGATAACAAGGAGCAGCCAGCCTGTGAGTCTGTCTTACTCCGATAAGGATCTTGTCACCATAGATACAAAAAGGAGATAAACTTACTAAAATAATATCCTTGTTCATGTCACTTTGCTTGAGTTGGATAACACATAGTGCAATTCCTCTCCCTGCCCCGTGCCAAGGGTACTTACGGTTCCTACATCCCCATCACCAGTGGAACAAGCCCTTGATGTGTTCTGGGACAGGAATTCACATTTCTCACCTAGGTGAGAGCAGCCGACAGGTGTCATCTCGCAGCATCGCGTTTTGGGCACATCCAGTGAGAAAACGGCTGTGATTCCCAGCCAAACTGCACAACACCCCTAACATTTCTCCTAGAAAAGCGTCACCCATCGCAGCCCAAACTCAGGTTATCCATATGCACAGACCCGCTGCATCCTCGTTGCCAAAAACCCACCTGGCGCCAGCGCGGTCCAGCGCAGAAGCAGGTGACAACAGTCAGAGCTTGTCTTTGTACAGGAACGACAAGAGATGCTTGACATTTCTGCGCTGAAGCGTTTCTCAAACGGAGGGCAGCTTCGCAATCAAAATGAATACGTACGCAGAAAATAACGTCAAAGTTGCCAGGCTTACAAATTGGCAGCCGAGTGTTTCTCTAATAAAGGAAAACAAAATGCAATAAAATCAGAGCGGTTACTCAAGGAACACACCTAGCAATTCAAAACTGCCGTGCTTTTTTTGTTTGGTTGGGTTTTAGGCAAGTACTTCTAAATACTTAATAGAAGAACAAAAACATCCAAAGGAAATGTTTCTAAATTGACATTTTCTTTAAAAAGAAAGTGAAGTGCTTGTTGGTAGTCTACCCTATTTAGCTGTCTGACTACAAATGGCAACAGGCAACGCCGAAGCACCTGACATTTTAGTGGTGACTGGTCTGTATGGTCTTCCCATCGTAGAAAATATAAGGATTTATTCTCCTCATGGTAAGTATTGACCCTGGCTTTGCTTCACTGAATATTTACCTCTCAGGTCAATAAATCATCATGTTCATCTCAATAGAAGTCAGTATCTGCTTATTATTATATTAACCTTTACAAGGCAGCAAACAGTTGTTTTTCCCCCTATAATAAAATATTGCACAAATTGGATAACCAAGAAAGATTTCTTTGCGATGGCGTTTTTTTCACTACCGACATCTTTTGCTCCATCTCAGGCACGTAAAAAGAGCACACCTTTAACATATCGGGAAGATGACCTATTAGAGAGCAGTGTAGGGGAAAGGGACCTGGGGGTCCTGAGGACAGGAGGGTGACCATGAGCCAGCACTGGGCCCTTGTGGCCAGGAAGGCCAATGGTACCTGGGGTGGGTTAGAAGGGAGTGGTCAGTAGGTCAGAGAGGTTCTCCTGCCCCTCTGCTCTGCCCTGGGGAGACCACACCTGGAACATTGTGTCCAGTGGTGGCCCCTCAGTTCCAGCAGGACAGGGAACTGCTGGAGAGAGTCCAGCGCAGCCACCAAGATGCTGAAGGGAGTGGAGCATCTCCCGTGTGAGGAAAGGCTGAGGGAGCTGGGGCTCTGGAGCTGGACAAGAGGACACTGAGGGGGGACTCATTCATGGGGATCAATATGGAAAGGGGGAGTGTCAGGAGGATGGAGCCAGGCTCTTCTGGGTGACAACCAGTGAGAGGACAAGGGGCAATGGGTGCAAACTGGAACACAGGAGGTTCCACTTAAATTTGAGAAGAAACTTGTTGGGGGTGAGGGTGGCAGAGCCTGGCCCAGGCTGCCCAGGGGGGTTGTGGAGTCTCTTTCTCTGCAGACATTCCAACCCGCCTGGACACCTTCCTGTGTAACCTCATCTGGGTGTTCCTGCTCCATGGGGGATTGCACTGGATGAGCTTTCCAGGTCCCTTCTAACCCGTGACATTCTGGGATTCTTGGATTCTGTGAAGATAAACACATAGGTGTCTGTCTTCTGGCCAACGTGATGAAGTTGCTGCATCGCTGAGTTCTCGTGAGCAGCTACACATAGTCAAGCTTTTGCCCCACCCAGGCATTAGCATGAAGCTTTACAAAAGCACAAACTACAGAAAACATGGAGACCTAGCCAAAATTTGGGAAGAAAACAGCTATGTGAATTTGTGAGGAAGGATAGCTAGGCAGAAGGACAGATCAAAAGCACGAATGCAGAAGGAAAGATGCCTGACACGCAGGAAAAACGTGAATTTTCATTATGGAGAGAGACAAGGCTGAAGTTGAGCCCAGCCTCACTCACCAAAACGCTGGAATAGTGGGGAAAATATCAGGAGATACCTGGCGAGGCAGCACTCGCCTCCCTCCTGTCACAAACGTTTGTAGATTAAAGCATGGCGCTTCTTCACGAGGCCTCACATCCTGGCAAATTCATCCCTTCAATAAAAATTAACAACTTCCAAGGCTGCGTGTGAGATACGGCTACACATACGGTTGGCACATTTCCCTACATATTGCCTGAACTGCCACCATCTACCTTGCTGCTTTGTAAAGCAATTTCAGATACAGCTCCTTAGCTATTAAACTTACAATATAAAATATAATTCTCCTTTATGCCGTAAGCTCAAGAAAAGCTCCTTTAAATATGATATATGCACTTCTTCAGCGAAATCTAGATTTTTAACTGTGCTTGCTCCACATGAAGGTGCTGCCCACAGACACCATCCAGGATTCATACATAGAGGAAACTGAATAGCGTGCGTAGATTTATTATAAGTTTCATTAGAGCAGAATACAGTGGAATAAAATGTTCCATGAACGTGGTGCTCTGAGCAAACCTGCCCAAGGAAGGGTGGTTGGCCTTGGGTAGCAGCTGGGAGTGAGATGGGAAAGAGTTGAGAGGGAGAAATTTGGAGCATCTATGAAAAATGAGAAGGATATTGGGAAAGGGAGTAGAGCAGGAGCACAAAATCCTCCCCATAATCAGTACAAAATATCACTGGAACCTGCTGATTGCCTGTGGGTCCAAACGCCATGTTAAGCATCCCTCTCTTCATAAACACTCACTTCCAAAAGCTTCCAAGCAGCTGAACAAAACCAAACTCCAGCGATGATATGGGACACAGAAAAAAAGCTCCATTTAATGCTGCAGCAGGAAGGAAGCCTGGGACAGCAAATATAGAGCCCTAAGGGACAGAGACCACAGAAAACGGGAGGAAAGGACACTGTCTGGCATGGCATGAACACCTATGGCCAAGGAAAAGCTCCACCAGGAGAACCGAGATGAGCTTTCAGCAATACCAGAACTCCCTTGAAAGACTCTGGGTTTTTACAAATGAGCCTGTCACCTTCAAATCTGGGATAAACAGCTGGGGGTCACTATAAAATCCAGCTTAATCCAGGCAGATTCTGGAGCCCCATCAGCAAATGGCAGCTACAGAGAAAAAGCAGCCAAGAAATAACTGTTCTTCCCCTCCCACACCAGGGCAAAGCCTGGCTTTGGAGTAATCCCACTTCACCCAAGGTACTCAACTTTTCCAGCTAGGAAAACTCCTCCAGAGTAAAGGAGACGGGCTGAGTTTAGCCCAGCTCAGCTAAACTGAGACTAACTTGTGCGTCACCCACTGAGTAGGTGCTCCGAAATCCCAAGGTGAACAGCTCAGAGGGTGGAAGACACCTCTGCTCAAGGGCACGTTTAATTCTGATGGTGCTTTGCTGCAGAGGATCCCAAACCTTGGGAAGGCAGCGGGAGAGCAGCACACACTCCGCAGCAAGCGGGCTCACACCCAGTCCAAAAACTTTTGGCTCTTTTGGTCATGTTTTTCATGTGGTGGAATGGAAAGATTTCCTGCTGCGCTCTGGAAAGGGCAGAAACAATAACCTTTGCAATTAGCACTTGGCAGAACAAGCTCCTGTCCACAATAAATTAACAGAACCGATTAGGGGAGGAGGGGAGAAAAAACAATCGGATGCCGTAAGGTAAATCACGCTTCTCCCGGTGATGAGCAGAGGCTGTTGTGGAGCACGGTCACGCTGGGACATCCTGCTGCGTCCAAGGAAGAGAATCAAGCCTGGTCCCAGTCACAGGAGGGCAGGAAAATCAAAGCACACTGCTTTTTCAAGCCTCTCATATGAAATTTATTGCCTTGCTCTCACCTCACCCATAGCAACCACACCCCAACCACAACCCCAACAGAACAAGAAGAGTGATTTTTCAGCCCCTATCTAGTCAACATCCTCTGGTCCTCCACCCAACTCGAGCAGAAAATTGTATTTTACCTGAAAAAGGCATTTGGTCCGGCATCCCGTGGAACATCACTCTGATGCTCCATTTCGACTGGTTTGGACACGCCATGTGCTTCAGAAAGCAAGTGAGGAACCGTAAACCAGGCAAAATGATGAACGGCAGCTTGTCAAGATGGGGAGATGTGCCTGGTGTGGTGCAGCGGAGATCACTGTCAGACCTGCCTTTTGTCACCTCTTCATCAACCACCTGGAAAAAGAAGCAAAAGGCAAATAAGAAAAAGAAGGAAAGAGCAAATAACAGAACTGGCAGACCAGGTGAGATTAAGGAAGTGTTGCCATCACCGGGGAAGGAGAGGAACATAAAATAAATTAGGAGACAGGTTAGTAATCAGGGTAGAAAATAAAGAACAGCAAAGAAAAATGTCTGTCCAGACAGATTTACAGAGGGGATTCAAAACCATTCAAGCAACCAGAAATTCTGCTCTGCAAAGGCTTTTGGGATTTCAGATTTGTAGGTGTTGTTAAACAAAACCCAAAACTGTCCCCAGAAGAGAATGCCCAGGGTTATACGTGTCAGATGATTAGTTGCTGGGGATCTTTTCTGCCTGAAAAGGAAACTCTCAGAAAGTCAGAAGCTCATGAACATCACAATGGAGACCTAAGATCTGCCCCATGGACATCCCCACAACCACCCCATGGGAGTCCAGTCCCATTGCTCAAAGCCTGGGGATGGGTGACTGGTCTGATTTCATAACACAATACAAATTTCACCCCCAAGCTTCTTTTTTCCCCCTCAGCAGCCCTTTTTCCTTCAATGCAAGTTATATAAACACTCCATTCCCACAATGAGTGCTGTAAGAAAACATTAATTCTCATAAGAGCCCCTTGCATCCCTCTCCAGCCAGCAGCACGGGATGCTCAAAGGAGCCAAACAATGTATTCATGCACCCAGAAAAACATCCAAAGATTCTTAAGCAGACCCTGGAAGCGCATGCAAAGAAACCACGATGAGCAGCAGACTGGAAGCGTTGTTTTTAAAACCACGCTTAAACCGCAACACCGTGAGGTGCACTGACAGTTCACTGCAATCTATCTGGATGTGGACACAACACAAATGGCAAGATTTAAACAAGACAGACGCACACACCAACAGGAGTGGGAGGGCTGAACGTATACAGCTCTGGCATTCTAGTGCATATATATATATTTGTTTTCATTTAAGTACACGTGCCATATTAGATGGACCTGGAGATACTCAGAAGTCTCTGAAGACGACGTGATGAGCTCTCAGTGTGAAAGATTCACTCTGCCCCAAAATTATTCCTCGCTTTCTCCTGGTGTGTTAGAGCGACAGCACACTGGACTACAAATGAACACCCAGCCAGCCCTGGCCTTCTCCCAAGCCTTAAATTGTTTATAGCCCATTCCATCTCCACTTACAGCCTTGGGTCTGCTAATCAAATTGCATCTTCTTTCAATAGCTGGACATTTTTTTCCTTTTAAACACCAGCTTATCTAATCTGCACCATTTGCATTTGGTGATGTCTAGATGTGGTACAAGAAGCCAGTACACCAGATTTAATACAGCAAAGTGCTCTTTATCTAAAGCTCAGCATTTTTATTTTCTTTTAAGCATGGGTACGTACCTAAGTAGGGGTTTGTGAAAATTGTTTTGGATCATGTTCACTTCCCAGGAGCCAAAGACCGACACACCATCCCTTTGGGTCACTTGCAGGCTCCTGCAACTGTTTTCTCACTTATAAACACTTTTTCTCCTTCTAAGGCTTATTCATGCATCAGAGAACACCCCTTTTCCCCTTTGAGCAATTACTTAGCGCAAACCTTGGCTTTTAATTGCAAGATTAAAGAACGCATTGGAAAAGTTCTTAGAGAACGCAAGCTAAGTCTGCACCTTGTTCTCCAGCCCTCTGCACCTTGGTGGGACATGGCTGTGTCACCTCTCCATGTCCCAGCGCTGGTTAACATCACCCAGGAGATATTCAGACGTGTTCTGTTCAATATTCAACAGGATCCTCTGAAAGAATCACCCCAAACTGTATCAAAAAGCAGAAATCTGCTAGACCAGGGTCATCTCACAGGAATCCTACGGGGTTCGAATTTCTAATAGCGGCGCCACAGCTTTTGCGTCTTGGGTGTTCCGTGAACAGAAAATCCCATCCATGAGTCAGGATGAGGCCGAAATACAGATCTGAATCCGCTTCGTGTTATTTTACCCAATCATCAAACACAAAATGGAGGGGAAAACACCTCACATATACAACTTACCCACAGACTCATCTACCACAGCTAAAATAATGATGCCCCAAAGCCACCAGAACCTTCTGCTTGAGTCCCGTGATGGTAACGGGCAGGTCTCCTCCTCCTCCTTGGAGAGCTCATTCCGAGCTTCAATTAAAGCGCATTTCAATAGACTCAAAGCCAACAGGCTTCACAATTATTCCCTTTTCCTTTCTGCACGCGTTTGGTCACCGAGCCTTGTTTCTCTCTGCAGGGGAGTCTGCTCGCTAAACCTACTTGCTTATTTAAAACCCAGCAGCCTCAGCCCACTCCCATTTTGCCACCTGAGACCAAAAACCTGGAGTCCTCCAGTCATTAAAAGCAAGATGCAATTAGCGCCAACACCGACTGGCTCGCTCCCTCCTATTCCATGCCCGTGTCTGAAGCTCCTTCGCGAGCTCTAATGTGTGTTTAATGTGCAACTTAATTATTTGATTACAATGGCGTAATTATGTAATTGTAATGTATTGTGCGAGTTGGCTGGAAGGAGACGGGAGACATTTGCTGAGTGACGTGGGATAAATAGAACAACAACATCATCGAGGAAACAGAATAAATCTAATGAGATGATAATTTGGAGGAACAGTTAAGAAAACAGGCGCTTCGGAAAATTAAAAAGTAGCTGGAATTTTTTAAAAGATCTTTCTAATTAATTTATTCTTCCCTCCTGTCCCCTTTGTAATCAGTGAGCGATTTGCCTCCCATTGCCAAAGCGAGTGTGGCTGTGCCAAAGAGCAGAGCCAGGGCTGTCCTGTCCCTGTCACACTCGTCCCATGTCCCCGCTCCCAGCAGGACAACGGGAACACGCACCCAGGTTGTTCTGAGCTGCCCAGAGCCACGTGCAAGTCGAGGAAGCCAAATAACCTCCATGGAAATCGGGGCAGCTGCCGAGTGCTTCGCGGTGATTTACTGCCGAGCAGTAACTCAAGTAACCTGGATCCGCCCGCTGGGTCACGTCAGGGTGACAGACTCACTGTTTGACAGCTGGGCTTTGCATCAGAACGTTCAAATCTATGGCCTGCGCCCAAAAACGAGGAGAAAAATACGCTCGAGGTGAGTGGAAGACACAGGGGAGCTCATTGCAAGCACTGCAAACCACATCTTGGAGACAGACTTTGAGTCCAGCTTTGTAAGCTCTCTGGTTTCTCCTTCCAAAGACTAACAACCACCTTTTCCCCAGCAGCAAGCACATTCTTGAGGAGGCCACATCAATAAATAAGACTACCAGAAACCTGGACAACCCGCTCAGCGTACGGTCTGCCTGCAGCCTCCCCAATTTCTGTGGGAGACACAAGCCCATGGGGAGTTTTTCGGGGAGATCTCTGACCCTGTTTCCCGTCACTCATTAACTGGTAGCTGGCAGAAGGTTTGTCCCAGTAAAGCTTTCCATAGCAAGGGTTTCTCTGGTCACAGCTCAGCTTCTACAAGCGAGCGCTGGAGACTCGTGTACCCATCACTTGGCAGCTGCACACACAGCGCATATGCTGTTTTATAGGTGACACATTTATATACATTTCTATACAACCGGGGTTACACTCATGGCTATTTCAGCCAAGTTTTTCCTCTTGTTAAACCGCTTTCCCAAGCCAGACTTTGGTAAATGTGAATTCTGACCCGTTTCGGTTTGATCCTGTCAAACTCTCGAGTAAGTAACAACCGGAATCGTTCTGCTATTAGCAAAGCAAACAGAGGCAAGGGCAAGTACTGCTGATCTATCTGCCAGCTATCCAAACACTATTAACCGCGGAGCAAACCCTGCGATACACAAGTCAAAGCACCCCAGTAAAACCAAGCTCTTGTAAGGACGCCAGCCAGGGAGAGACCAACAGAACCCAAACAACCATAAGTATGTGCAGACCCAATCTGCCAAAAGTTGCATCGCTACCTCCTACGCAAGACCCCATTTCAGTCCAAGGCATCTATTTCTCCCTGGAGTCTACAGGTATCTTTACATCAGGATTAACTCCACGCTATTACAATTACAGTATAATCAAGCTTCCCTCCCCAATTTGGCCATGGAAAAAGCTGCAGGAGCTACTCGGAAAATTCTCCCCCAGGCTCCATCCCTTCCCAGAAACAGCATTTTGGAACGTGCCTCCTTTCTGAATCAAACACCACAACCCTCAAAAATGCTGCCCATCTCCTGACTTGCACCGAGACAATGAATTCTTTTCCATCCAAATAAGAAGTCAGCACTTTGAGACAACACTTCAGAATAAAAATGTTTGCTCGGCAGAGCCTGCTTTTTACAGAATGTCATCTGAAGCCAGAGTAAAAACATTTATGTTTTAAAAATTAGGAAGAAAATCAAGATTTGTATGCACTCTCAGCTTCCAAAGGAAAAGCCCACACATTCCATTGTGTTACTTTAGAATAAAAATGACAAGGAAACTTTCTGTGATTAAGATTTCTTGCCGTTTGGCTGACTACAATGTAAAAAAGGGACAGCAGACTGCCTTGGGCCCTCAAGGACTTCTAGAGCATCCCTCTAAAAAGCCATCTGGTCTATCGGCTTTAAAACCTCCCACGGAATCCTTTGCCATTACAGAAAAACACATTAACGTTTTGCTCCTGGAAACAACAACAAAAGAGGTGGTGTTTTGCAAACCTGGGTCCCCAGCAGCATCCATCACCCAGCACGTGAGGTCTGAAATCCCCCTCCTTGCACCAGAGTATTTGCATTTCCAAGTGTTTGCGAATTATTATGTTGCGTGAATGCTTGTCTAACTCTTCAGGGAGGCCGCACGGACACGTTGTATATTCAACAGACGTGCAATAAATGCAATTTAGCACCGCCTACCCACCTCCAAACACTCGGCTTCTTGCTCGCAGGGAAGAAAAAAAACTCCAAACAAAATGTTAATAATGCATCAGCGACGGTTTTGATTGTTATTAGATTTGCAGATTCGCTTGGGGTGGCACGACATTCATTACGCATACGCACACCCCAAGCAAGCCGCCATCCCAACGGTGATGGACAGATTGACGGGGAGGAGAAGGGCACAGGGGACAGAAGTGGGGTGACAGCTGCTGCCCGACACAAAAACAACAAAACTTGGGGTGCATGGGGATGAAGAGACTTGTTTTTTGAAAGGAATGAGCCTCGCACCCGTATGCTGGTTTAGAGTTTCCTTCTGTCATGGAAGGAAATCTGGATTAACGCTAATTAAAAGAGATTGAGAATATGATGGTTACAACTAAACATCATCATCTTTAGTGGTTAAATGCATACAGCATGTCCCAGTAATCTAATTAAGATCATATAACACAATATGAGCTACAGTCTAAAAATATGCGTCAAACACCCTGGATCTCCATCATCCGTCTTCACATCCTTCACACTTACCCAAAAACCATTAACGTTGGCATAGGACCTGTCGCAGGTTTTGGACAAAGTCTTTATCAGCACTGGAGGATCTGCAAGGCAAAGGGACCCAGATGCAATACATTGATTTTAGCTAAAGAGTTAATGGACCTCAAAGCCAGGGAAGAACAACAATATTATACCCTGGGAACACAAGTCAGGGAGTCTTTCCCATAGGGGTGATGGCGCTGGAGCCAAATATTTCAGAACCTTTCTGTAAAAGCATCAAACATTGCGGAGACTCCACTGCCTCTCTTGGGAAACGGTCCAGAACTCTACAAAGCCCATGAAAAAAGTTCCTCTAGGACAATTAGACACAGAGGTACCACCTCTGGACTCCTGTATAGGAGCTGGCATATTGTTTCTGGGTTGGATTTTCTATTGGTTCTCTCTCCTGTATATAGACCCCAATACAGGTGTCTTAGCCCATGCATGGCTATGAAACATTGATTTTTTTCCCCTTTCTCAGACAATTACTGTTGCTTTCTGGCCCTGACTGGTTGCATCCCATCCTCTTCTCCCTCCTTCACCAGTGTGAGATGAGCCCCTTGTCCTCTCCTCTGCCCAACCCACAGGTGAATAATTGAAAAAAACTCTGTTTCTTATAGACAACTAGCTTGCCATGTAAGCATTAAATATCAATTATACGAGAAGCCATGCAGAGCTTTAATTATAGTCATGAAAAATCATCCCATTAATCAAGTTTCTAATCAGCTAGTTTCTCGCAATAAGGTGGCGACTGTTATTTTATTGATTAACTCTTAACAAGCCACCGAGATAAATCAATTCTACATTTTTTTGCATATATCCCATTTTACAACAGGAAAAATTCTCAGCTTTATGAGGGATTTGGCCTGAGCGCAAAAATTAAGCTCTTTGCTGCTGCTTTTCCCTGGGGCTTCTTGGTCGTGGCCGGAAAGTGGGTTCCTTGCTCTGGCACCCACCATCCCAGCCCTGTCATGTTTCAAAGCCATGATTTAGGGGGCTGGGTCTGCTCCAGATCAAAAAGAGCTGCAAGAAATAAAGGGTGATATATGAAACAGAAAGCATTGCCTTTTGAGAGGAGATGAAAAGAGCTCGGCTCCCTTAGTGTGGCAAAACAAAAGCCAAGAAGGGACACGGCTGCGGTCTAGAAATACACGGAGAACCAGAGCGGGGAAAAAAGGAGGGAGGAAATAAGGGTGAAAAAGAGCCATTTGAGTCGAAGAACAAACAAGAACAAAGCAGCTGTGAATTCATATAAGCTGGAGTTTAGAAATACACGCTAAGAGGCTCAAAGCACAAAGACACTCTAACAGGCTTCCCTTGGGAGTCACTGGGCAACACCTAAACAAGGGGTCTGCAGAACTGGAGCTGCGGATGGAAGAGGCGTCATGGCAGGAACACAAGAGTCCGTCCTGCCTTCCAAGAGGCGTTGCTGGGACACACACCCAGGCCAGACATCAAGCCACTTGCTTAATTACTGCCTCTGCTGACTTCTCCCACTTACTGCTCCGCTCGACGTCAATTATTCAGCATCAGTTTGTAATAACCTATTAAAGGGGTACCGCTTTTCATCTGCATAAGCAGTTTCAGCCAACGCAGTCTGCTGAGACAGAGCATACACTGAATATTTAGTGAGTCTGACGGCGTTTTAGAAGCATGTGCTAGCGCACAATTGATGATCATGTGTTTCTCGTGTTTCCTGAAGCTCAAGACTAACACAGGACAGAACTGAACCCAAAGTTGATGGGAGCAGCATTTAAAATAAAAGGAAAATGCAGAGTGTTCCTAGGTTTAGATGTAGCTCCCAGAGAATCCTCTTTAGCAATAACAAAGTTTATACAGAACTGAAAAACTACATCCAAGCCCCTCAATCAGGAATAAGGGACAAGTATCTTGCTCCTCCTCCTTGGAAACGTGCAACAAGCTACTACATTAAGGTCCAAATGTGGCCTGACCCACAAGCTCAGTCACAACAAGCCACATGTCATCCCCACCCTGCTGTTCCAGCCTGGCAGGCGGCTGCGTTACAGCTTTAGGAGCTTGCTCAGGTTTCGGGGAGACCTGTTCCTTGTTTGGTTTGGCTACCAAGTACCCACCAACAGAGAGATTTGCGGACCTATGCATTTTTTTGGCTGCTGTGACCTCTCTTCCCACAAAATGCTAAATATCCCTGCAACTGGGGTGCACCAGGATCAGCTGATGCCGGAGTCCCCATGTGCCCTTTCCTCTGTGTCAGGGCTTTTTTCTTGGCTCTTGTTCAACACATCCCATGACTGCTTGTCACCAGCCCACTAAAGCATGCTACACTGGAAAGCTGCCCTGGGAGGAACACCCGGCAGCACACAGCTGGCTGGGCTTCCTGTGGCGTTACACAATCCATTTTCAGCTCCAATCATAGAATCACAGGATGGTTTGGTTTGAAGGGACGTTCCCAGCTCCCCCAGTGCCCCCCCTGCCATGAGCAGGGACATCTGCACCAGCTCAGGTTGCTCAGAGCCCCGTCCAGCCTGGCCTGGGATGTCTCCAGGGATGGTTCATCCACCACCTCTCTGTCCAACCTGGGCCAGGCTCTCACCACCCTCAGGGACAACAATTCCCCTTTATCCAGCCTGAATCTCCCTCCTTTAATTTAAAACCACCACCCTTTGTTCTATGAAATCTTACAGACTATTTTGGGACCTAACCCCTTGCCAGCAGTCTATATAAACCTAAAGAGGTCATGTACAGTTGGCAAAGAACATCCATAACCCTCACTCCATCTTCTCCCACCCTTACCGATTTCTTCCACGCCATTAGGCACTACGGTAATATTATATGTTATATATTACCCCAACATTAGCAGTAACACCCTGGACCAAAACTGAGGCGGCAGTTTTGCTGTTTGGGCAAACACAGTCAGAAGGCATATTTACATCAAAAAAGCAACTCCATACTAGTATGCACCCAAAACAACAACCCTGCCCTCTAATTTTATTTCTACCTGATACAAAATAGGAAATTTCTCCCTGCAGATACCTGGTAAGCTTTCAAGGAGCAAGGACAAATCTACACCTGTTTTTACCCAAGTCCTGCGTATGCTACAGAGCTCCCCCATGCACACACCTTCTGCACCAAACAACTTTCAATATACTTGATGAACTAGAAGGAAAAAACCACAAAACCACCCCAGAGCAAATTTTTCCCCGACCAGCACGAGCGCCTGATTCTGTACAGAATAATAAACGGCTCCGTTGTGCCATTTCCACCACTCACCCACCCCGGGGAAAGCTCGTTCAGCCTCGGAAACGCTTTCACGTGTGTGGGCTGGGGAGGAATCACCCAGCGGGGCATTAAACGGGGGGGCAGGTCTGTGGGGAGGACAATAGAGATGGGGAAAAGGGCTGAGAAAGCTCCCGAGTCCGCCAGGCATCATCACTCAGAGCTGGATAAAGGCAGAGCAACCGGCTGGCTGCACGCATCGGCACAGCAAGAGCCGCTTGATTTATTCTCCGCCGCGGCAATTATTTATTCATAAATAAAGCAAAACAAAAAAATAAAGGGAACGTGACCGGATGCCCGCTCAGAGGTGGCATTTTGGGAGGAAGGAAGGACCAAGGACCCACGCAGGATGCCTGACTCTTCTCCATCCCCCGCCTGCAACCATCACCTCCCATTTAATTATCTCAACTGGGAAAAAATAAGGTAGCAGAGAGAACAGGCACTGTTTTCTCAGTCCAAAGTCCAGCAGCAATCTCAGGCTCCCTGGGCATCGCCCTGTTCTTCATCCTTTGGGGAAAAAGCTGCATCCCGATGGGTTTTTCTTCACCAGCAAATGGAAAGCCTGGGACACACATCGCTGCTCAACCCCCAGAGGGAAGGTGCCTCCCCAAAGATGCTCCCCAGTGCTGGACACTCTTGATAAGGCTGAAGTAGCAGTGTCGGGCTTGTACGCCAAAAAACGTCTGAAAACACCCAAGGAAACGAAAGAACAATTAAACGCAACAGCTCGCTACCCCTGAGATCAATGCCATTGAATAACACATTTTCAGGCCAAGCCTTGTGGGTCTCAGCAACAGCCTTAACAAGCCAAAGAGAATTTGGGCAGATGTTCGGCATCAAGGAACCCAAGCACAGCCTCCCAAACTGCTCCGTTTTGCTCCAGGAGCTGAAGACAACGCGCTTTGGAGAGCGAGTATTGCCTGCTGGCTCTTTCTTGCTCAGGAATCTCATTTTCCACCATGTCAACAAGGTCAAGGGGGCTAGAAACGTACATTTGCTTCTTAGTGACAGCCGAGCTGCGTGAAACCTGGCTCTGGGGCTCTAAGAAAACACAGTAAATACTGTTAATGCTCGCAATAAAACTACTCCATTGCAACAGAAGGGTTTGGTTCCTCCAACTTCTCTCACTCATGCCCAACCGCTTTGTTTGCCATACGGATGCTAAATAAATGCTATGCAAACTACAGCACCAGGTACTCAGCACCTTCCTTTTTCCACCCAAAACAGCTGTCGGGACAGACTTTCTCGTATCCCAGCAGCAACGGGAGTTAACCTCCTTCCCCATCCCACTCTCCATCACCCTTCACCTGCGCTCGTGCTTGATCGACGCTGCCTCTGGGTCACCGCGTGTCTCAGCTCCAGCCATCGCAAAGATTTAAAGATTGAGCACATTTAAATATTAAACCGGGGAAATAAATAATAAATAGAATGAAAAATATTATTTCTCCCTAAATGGGGACATCACTCACAAAAATCAAGGTGAGCCTGGTCCCCAAGGCTGTAAAACACCAAGACAAGTAATGTACCCACCTCCACTCTGTTGTCCCCAAATACAGCGTTTGTCACGCTTCCATCACTGGAGAGCACAGTGAGAAGGCCTCACTCCCAAACATCAGTAAGTCACCCCCACAGAGGCACTGAAATGCAGTTTTTGGTCCATTTTTTAAGCACAGTATAGATGGGAACGTACAGCCCCTCCATGCCCGGCAGGATCTCTCTCATCAGCTCCTGCAAACAGCTCCCCAAACTTTAGTGACAGCATAATTGCGCATTATCTCCTACAACTTCACTTTGACTATTTAGGGGACAATACAAAGAGCAAAGAGATTGTAATATTCGTATTGACATTTCCCCAAAATGCCTCCTTTCCTGATAAAGCCGCTGCCTTATGAATATGGAAAGCTTGCCTGGAGGCTTTGCTTAAATGCAGTTCCTGTTTAACGGGAGGAGGTGGAGCAGTAGCGACCCCTGCACAACAATGGCCCGGCGCTTTTTAGGATGTGCAAGACGTTTTTTCCATTTTCATGGGCAATTCTGTTTACAATCCCTCCTCTAAAAGGGCTTATAAAAGATTCACTCTGCCTCGGTATTTGAAACAAGAGTTAGTGAGAAAACAGGATTTCAGCTCCTAGACCGTCCCGTGGGAATTTCTAATGAAAACCATTTTTTGTCTAAACTTCTCTATAAGAAAGATTTTTTTCTTCCTTGGTTTCAAAAGAAGTGAAAACTAGAATACTTCAGCCACAGGCCAACATATCATGGACTGAAGTGACTACCAGAGCACCCAACCAGAGCTGCGATGAAGAGCCAGAGCAGGGAAACAGTGTGTTCTACAGACTGAGTGCTGGGCTACCAAGAAATCGTTAGGAAACCACTTTCTGCAAGGCCAAGAATTTCACACATCTGTGCCTTTGGGTGCGCATCTCTCAGGAGTGAAGAAATTGAATTTTCTGGAGGTGGGTACTCGGCATCTTGTAAAAATCAAAACTGCTGACAACCAGTAACTTGAATAAATGCTTGGGCCAAACTTGGAGAAAAAGATGTTGCCTTTTTTCTTTTTTTCCTTTTTCAAGGATGAAATCCATAAAAGTCTGTGGGATTTTGCCCCAGACTTCAGCAGAAACACGACTTTACATGCTGTTTCTCTTCGTGTTTCATCTATCTCCACGTCCACGACGGACATTTGGCACCACCATGGTAAGATGTTCCCCCTGGCTCTTCAGACATAGATACCAGCAACCAACTGGTTTCCTTTAATGCTGCACAGAGAAAAAGTCTGATTTTGACAGTTTTATATTTAGGCTCGCCTACTGTTGTATTTTTTTAAGGATTTGCATTTACCTTCTGGACAGAGCTCCAGGTTCTCCCATAGAGGCAACCATCGAACCGTGGCAAACAACAAAAAAGCAAAGGATGTGCTAAAAACAAAATCTATAAGAGCTGTAATACCTCAATTAAGGGAGCATAACTATTGAAGCCTGAAGTATCTAGAGAATCTAAAGCCATTAATTCTGACAGCAGAAGGTGCCACTACCAGAGCTGGGAGAAAATCTTTGCCTTTCAGCTCATGAGCAGGGAATATTTCTCTCCCTGGAAAGACAAAAAAAAACTATACAACAGTAGGATTTTCTGCTGAAATCCACAAGTTTGGGTTTATGTTCTACTTTCAAGTTTTCTATTGGCAAAGCTCTTCCCGATCGCGTAAATACTCTGATTTTGCAATATGGCTGGGAAGGTTGAAAATCAAAGTTTGTTCTGCTTCCAGAAGCTGGTGGGCTGACAGGCATCCCAGTGTTTTGAGCACAAAAGGGGTAAACAAACTTCTGGTCATGGTCCAAATCTCAGAGAGCGGGGCAAGAAAATCTCTTCATGGATGACACCAATGGACTAGAAAACACCTTTGAAGACAGTCAAACACTTAATCAAAGAGGCTGGGAATGGGAATTATGTGCAGAAGCTGCAGTTCCGGAGCATTTTGCTGTCAGACGCTCTTTCGCTCCAGTTTCTCCCTCTGAGCAGCAGCAGAACAGACAGCATTGGTATTTGGAAAGCCCTTTGTTTCTCCACCCACGAGTTCCCCAGATGAGCCCCCTCCAGGAGCTCAATCCTTCCATTTGATGTCCTTCCAGGTCACCGGCCGATCTGTCACATCACCCCCGGTGTGACCTGGCTTTTTCAGGAGCCAGGAAGCGATGGGGATGCTCTGCTTTAATGTGTGCAAACGGCAATACAGCAAACCCACCATCCGAACAGCACAGCTGCTTCCTCGGCCACCGGAGGTTTTTGTCCCTGTGATGCAGTAAGATGGAATTGTCTTTTTCTTTATTCCTTTTTCCCAGGCACGAGAAGCAGATGAGCAGGATGCAGTGGGCGGCTCGCTCGCCAGCTCCAAGGCCAGGACAAAAACCTCCTGAGAAAGGGCACCACATGTCACTGAGAGCACAGAAACGCCATCGGCCTCCAGCATCACAAATGCTTGGCAGCATCCCCTAAGCCCGGCTCAGCCCTACCAGGCTCCCCACAGCTCACACCTCCTGCTCCAGGCCAGGACTTTGGCCCAGACAAAAACATTTCTGGGCTGTGCTGGACCCAGAGGGACCTTTCCTAATTGCTTTTCCCAAGGGAAGGTTAGGCCTTCGCAGCAGGGAGGGATTTTGCCTCTTGCTAAGCCAGGCAGGACATGGGGACCATGCACCCAAGCAGAAGGTACAAGCTGGAGCTGCCCAAGGCCCATCTGTCAGAACAGGAAGGACCAACCAACCAACTCACTGTGGAAATAATTAGGATCTGCCTCGTAGGCATTAATCACATTCTCATCCGGCACGAGACAACATCTGCCAGCCCAGGACACGGGCTCCATCGCAGAGACGTCCCGCCTAGGCGAACAGAAAGCTTGCAACCAAATGAATTTACTCCAGCAGATGTTTTTGCTACAACCTTAATGCAATGATCGACACCATGTCCTCTCTTGTCGGGGGCAGGTACAGCAACCTCAGCGTCCCCAGAGGGATGTCACCTGGGCCACCCGCACCTCCAAGTCCCCAGCAAAAGGGGACAAACCCCTCATCCCATGGGCACAGCCTCACACTGGGGGCAGGAGCTCTCACAGAACTGTGCTGAGACCCCCCAGCACCAGCCAGGTCCATCTGTCCATCCATCGCAGCTCCTCAGCAGCAGGTTTTGCTAAGCCGTGGGGAACCCCCTGGCCCTCAGCCACATGGGTTAGTGCTCCACGATGGAGGATGAACTCACGAGCCCCAAGCACAGCTTCATTTTATTGTAATAAAGAACTGAGTGATGACAAGCCAAGGGGTGAGCGATGGGCTAACGGGCGATCTGCCACAGAGCAAAGCAAAACGAGACCCTCTCTGCTCCGCACCGCCTGCACCAGTGCCAGACGTCACCGAGAAAGCTGTCGGACAAAGCTGTCGCCGAAAGACTAATTCACAGGTGCTTCACAATTTATGCCCGGCCTCTCAGCACTGCCTCTTCCTCCAGCTGCCGCAATTAATGGCAGCAAACCTCTCTAGCTGCTCCTTACCTGGCTGGCCAGAAAGCATCACTCCTTTGAACCCCTCGCACTATCAATACTGCATTAGCAGCAGATACTTCTTTAATGTGGGTGTAATCGCCGCTAAGGAACATTGCCAAAGGTCCTGCCTACACACACCTCTGGCATGGCTCGGCTCCGGGGGTTTGCGATGGGACAGGTGAAATTCTGAGGTTTGCTGGCAGGATGGTCTCCCAACCGCATTTGCAACCACTTCGCTCCCACCTTTAGCTAAAAACAATTCACACCTGCCTGCCCAGCAGTGGGTGACCCATGGATTTAAATGAAGACCTACTGGCAATTCAGGAGGGCACGGCTTCTTTTGAGTACTCTGTCAAATTAACCACTAACAGCAAAGCTGACATGGTTTTACAATGCCTTGGCCATGCTGATTTTTATGGTACTGCAGGCTTGGCCCTATCAGCATCCCAAAAAAGCTCATTTGACCACTTACCAGAGCCACCTCCTGCCCCTCTCAAAAACAGGGCCCTTTATCAGAGCTAATACTGTCCCAAAGTCACAAAGTAGTACACGCACCAACGCAGGAACACCCGCAGACTTCAGGGTAAAAATACAATTCCGCTCCCTCTGAGATTGTTTTAGCTGGGATGCTTCTTGAACCAGAAACCACAGAAATAATTGCCCAGTGAGAAACTTTCAGGTGCATTCCGGGTATCCATCCTAATTCAATTTTCCCGAAGAAGCAGAGTGTACCAGGACAATCAGAAAAGCAATATGTAGTTTTCCATCGGATGCCTCACAGCACTCCTAACCCAAGAACTGCAAATTAGATATTCTCTCCCCCCCCAAAATCAAAATGAGCTTCTAGCAAAGCCCAACTCAACAACAACAGATAAATGAATACACAGCTGGTTCACACCCAAAATCCCCATATCCAAATTCTCTAAGACACACGGGAGAACCTGCTTTGTAACCAGTGGGACTCACACCACGCTCTGTAAACAGCCAGGCCAAGCGCACCAGACCTTAAAGGGTCTGAGAAAGGATCTGACCCTCTCTCCTCCCCATAGTCTGTGTGTGTTTCTGATTTCACTCATTCCGTGGCATCTGGGGCATGGATGAAGAAAAAGCTGACGAGCTTGGATTGTCCCTAATTAACTGTGATAATCACAGCGGGCACAGCTGACCAAAGAAAAGGACCACGGAGAAAGCGGCATCATCCACCACAGGCCCTTGGCACAGCGGTGCTGGATCCTCTGCTCTTGCCCAGAGCGGAACCTCGGAACGGGACAATGCACTGCCCCATTTCCGTGGAAGGGGAATCACATTCAGATCAGGGAGCTGTGATCACAGGAGCCAGGCAGACACGCAAGAGCGAGCGGACTTTCACCCCAAAACCTCATTAAATATAAAAGAGAAGTCACCATGGATGTTAATATATAGCACCAGGATTTATTCCCCCCTTCTGTTCTCAGCGTCACGTGACAACATTAATTGAATGTGTTGCTGACCCTGCTGGGCTTCTTTAAATATTTGCCATTCTCCACGAGCACTGTTTGGTTAATGAAATGAAATTAATGAGCTCATTAGATTGTGCCGTAATCTTTCAGATGCGAGCCCGGCGCTCAGAATCACTGTTCCCTTTCTCTGCTCCTGCGGTTTTCACTCGACGCATTCAGCTCCAGGAGCAAGAGCCCAACAGCGGAGTAATCAATTAACAAGGCAGCCGGGCACAAGAAGGGGACGCAGGAAACGCGAGGCCAACGAGACGCGGCTCGCCAACTTTCCCACGGGAGCCGGTCCTGCAGAGCCCGTGACGAACATACCTTCGTTTGGAGGATGCTTCACCAAGGTGAAGACCAGCCAGAGGAGTCTGAGATGGTGGGATATAGATCCATGGCTACAACCACTCTGGTTTGTACGTGAAAGCTGAGAGACCCTGGAAAAGAAGAGCTCGGGTTTAAAACTTCCAGACGTGATGCTTAAACGCAGCCCCCCGGGTGCTGCTGAAATACAGGGTGTTTCAAAAAGATGGACCCAATCTCTGCAACCATGAACCGCCCAAGAATGAAACTCTTACAGCTTATACAGCAGGCAGAAGACACATAGAACATTTATAGAAAGGTTACTAAAACTTAAACCATCCATAAATTTTTGTGTCATTATAACAGGTTGGGTCTATCTTTTTGAAACACCCCATAGAAGAGATCTCACCCAAAACTACAGGAGGCCACGGAGTTGGATCTCTAAAGCATCTGAGCAAGGAAAGAGCACGTGGTCCACAACCTTCCACCCGAGCAACTCCCCATGGTCACTCTGATAATCTCTCGCCCTAATCAGCCCCCAGGTCAATACAAACAACCCTCACGCAACCATTTTTTCTCCCAAATATTCCCCCTGTCCGGAGCAGCACCCACAGCTTGGTGGCCACCACCAGAGCAGTCAAGAGGACTCTTTGCCTTCGGGCTTCACCACTTCACCAAGTGATTTCCACCTTTATGTTGAGCAGGAAGGATTCTCCCCAGAGCAGTGCTTAGTTCTATAGTCTTGTGAAGCTTCGTCAAAGAATTAACTTGGATCAAAGAGTCTCTACAGCAGCACAAAATCCTCTGATAGGGAGGAAAAGGAGGGAGGGGGGTGGACAATAACATGAAAAACGCTTCAGTAAATCTCTTTCCAAGCAAGCAAATAGGTGTATTTCTGCATGTGTATAAGCCCCACAGTTCAGAGATTGTGTTAGCTATGGTGACTCCTAATAGCACCGGAGGAATTCAGGGTGGGAAATGTATGCAAATCGAATTCTCTCTGCGGCTGTATTTGCCAACAGATTGGATCGCAAAGCTTTATCAAGCTCTCGGTCCCCAGGCTTTTGTAATTTACCTTTTAGCCTAGAAGTCACACGATGATGAACCGGGGGAAAAACAAGGGGATGATGAGCACAAATGGAGAGGAAGCAAGAGGAAGGCATTTACTCAGTGACATGCTGAGAAATGGTAAGGTTAAAAAAAGAAGTGATACCCCAAGTCTTCACAAAAGCCTCAGGGAGAGTAATGTCACAGTCACTATTGTAGAGCACATGAAAAAACAATATATATCTTTCCACTCGCAGGTGGTGGGACCAAAGCTGGAAAAGCCCAACTAGCTGCGTTCCCACACTCACTGCATGCAAAGGATGATCTCAGAGAACCTGAACCATGTCCCCTCCGCGACTTAAAGGATTATCACCTTAGCTTGAAAAAAACCCAGCATCGCCTCTATCTGCCTCCACCAGCTCTGAAAGCCGGGATCGCAACAACCAAACACGTCCTGGTTTTACAACCCTGCAACGTCCACGGCTCAGACGCCCAACAACCCATCTCACAAGGTTTGACTTGTCTCTCGTTTAAAGGATTCCAACATCACTCCCTTTGTGACTGGTGATTAAAGCAAAGGGGAAAACTGCAGCTATCATTTATCCGTGACCTTAGCGGGGGTGCCAAATACTACTGGCTCACCGACGGCAGGGCCCTCGGCCAAAAAGCAATGGAGAAGATCCCAAGGGCAACAGAGATGTGGCAAAAGCAACAGGCAGCACATGGCAGCATTGTTTAGCTGAGCAAAGCCATGAGCTGGTATTTTCTGAGAATGAGTTACTTCAAAAGGGAAAGCAAGTTAGCCTTTCTACACTTAGGGTATTGCAAACAGCACCAGTCACCAGAGAATCACAGAATCATTTTGGTTGCAAGAGCCCTTCAAGATCACTGAGTCCACCCATTCCCCCACCCCGGCACTGCCCCATGTCCTGAGAACCTCATCTCTGTCCATCCAACCCTCCAGGGATGGTGACTCCAGCACTGCTCTGGGCAGCCTGTTCCAATGCCCCACAGCCCTTTGGGGAACAAATTGTTCCCCAGATCCAACCTCAACCTTCACTGGTGCCACATTTGATGCCACCAGGATGCATTTGCCCTGATGGTGTCCCAGCTCAGCGCTGGCTCTGCTGAGCTGCTGCTGACCAGCACGCCCAGGTCCCATCCTGCAGGGCTGCTCTCCAGCCCCTCCTATCCCCATTTATGATCAGAACTTGAAGTTCTCTTGTCCTTCAATACAGTCAACAGCACCTCCCAGTTTAGTATCATCAGCAAACTTACTAATGGTGCATTCAACTCCTGCATCCAGATCATTGATAAAAATATTGAAGAGAACTGGACAGGACTTCGCCTTTGTGAACCCATGTTGACTTTGCCTGATAATTGCATGTTCATATATATATAAGTCTATGTTTAATAACTGAATCCTGCATTCTGTCTTCCTCCGGGGGCGGCCATGGTGCTACCTGCAAAAACTGGGTATCCACACACCCAGAGCAAACCTCTGTCCACCATACAACAACACGAGGCAGAGCGGGGCAAAGGACCCCAGTGAGCGGGTTTATGCACACGCAAGGGTTCAATGACATGAACCCATTCTCCAAAACGCAGCATCAGCCCCATGTGCTGGCCTGGAGTTCCCTGCATCACATGCACAGAGCAGCCGTGACCCACATCGTTATCCTGGCTTAGCCCAGACCCCAGCTGATGCAAGCAATGATGCTTCCACAGCAGTGGTTTATTTAAAAGCGGGCGAACAATCTCCACCTTTGCCTAAAATCAAATCAAAACTCAACTTTCAGCTCAAATAATGTTTACGCCCCATTCAGAAATACAAGACACATTTCTGAGGATAACTTTCCTTGGCTTGCAGCAGGTGTGCAACCACGGAAGCAAAGACTTCAACACAGGCTCTGCAAACCTGCTCCTTGTTCAGCATCCAGCTGCTCCCAGCACCAGCATTTCCCCGCTGGGGTTGCGCTTCACGCCACTTTAACTCGCACAAGACCAGCTCCTACAGCAAGAGCAAATAAACGGGAGTTTCTCTCGGCAGATGACTCCGGCATCACACCCTGTCCTCTGTTTTCTCCCGTGGGCACATGCACAGAGCCAGGGACCCGCAGGGACGCGTGGCAGCCCGTGCAGACGATGCCTTTTAACTGCAAACAGAGCCCAAAGCCCCGGGGCTGATTTGGCATACGTTCTTACAAATACAACCGCATTTTCAAAGTGTATTTATACCTTATCTATGCTGTTTACCCGTATGTTCAATAAATCATTATTCATTATCTGATAAGGTGCTTGCACTGAATTTCTAAGCCGGGCTTACAGTTACCACAGCACGGGACACGCTGGGAATACAAATGGGAAAATAAATAGAGCAGCTGCCTCCAGCGAGGCTGCTCTGCTACCAGGGGACGCTGGTGACACAGCCAGCAAGGAGACCAAAGCCTGGGTCACTGGGCCTGCTGAGCTGGATACAACAGCCTTGTGTTATGCACAACAGCCTCTTTTTTAGCTAATTACACGTCTGAGATCCCTTCCAATGACAGAAGTGACATTACAAAACAAACCATGTTTCCTCTCTTCTGTACCGCATTCATCTCTGCCCTGCCCAGACCCTTGCGACAGCCCAGCACAAACAGCCTCTGCTCTGCGGTACCCACAGGGTCCCCACAAAAGCCTCAGCCCGGGAGCAAGGAGGAAAAAGAGAGAGCTCAGATCTGAGACCTGCAGCTTGAACAGACAGGAAAACTCCTACTTGTGCTGCCTGTGGCCCAGACATAACACCAGAGGAGTGAGAGCAACGCAAAATCCAAACCTCTCCCAGCTCTTTCCTTTCCTTTTGCCTGTTAGAGCATGAAATGCACAGATGGGCAGCACCTCGAGATGATGCTCCATGTGCATCCCATCCCCTTTTCTCTCCCCTTCGAAACAGAATCACAAAATCACTTTGGCTGGAAGAGACCCTCAAGCTCATCGAGTCCAACCATAACCCACCCTCGGCACTGCCCCACGTCCTGAGAACCTCATCTCCATCTGTCCAACCCTCCAGGGATGGTGACTCCAGCACTGCCCTGGGCAGCCTGTTCCAATGCCCCACAGCCCTTTGGAGAAGAAATTGTTCCCTGGAACCATCCAGGAACCAAAACCGGCTCTATTTAGGCCAGAGTTTCAGCACAGCTTTCAATACAGCCCAGGTCTCTCTCACCTCTCCCAAGGATCAGCTGTGTTGGGTGGAGATTTCCATGGGAAATAGGGAGAACGTAGGGAGTCGGGTTCAAATCACGTGAAAAGCGGCTACGCCACATCTTAAAACCAGGCTACAAGGAAGTGTGACATCCAATTACTTGGGAAGGGGAGGCAGAACAGTAATTAAATTTTCTGATCTTGTTAGCCAATTTCTCCAATCACTGCCCCTGAACTGGAGAAGGGGAAGGGAGAGGGGAGACGCTTGCGTCAGCGACGCTTGTGAGGGAAATTAGGTTTTCACGGATTATTGGGTTAGTTCCACTTCTCCTACTTTTTAATTTATTTGTCTGTATGTGCTGCCGAGCTGAAAGGCCGAGATTTTTCCCCCTTTATTTTTTTTAATTAAAATCTGTAGTTTTGGAAGATGAAAACTTAGGAAGGGGGGGAAGATTACAACAATACAACCATGTCAGCCAGAATCTGCTTCCCTCACAAACTTCTGGTGATCCCTCTTCAAAACAAGAGCCTAATCAGATATCTCATTAGAACTCCAAAGAGCCTTTGGATACTTTTACAGAAGAAAAAATATCAATTAACTTTGTTCTATATTAAGAAAGAACAGAATTCATTTACTTACTGCTCCTCGCAGGTCAGGTGGGGTTTTTTTAAAAATTTTCCCTTAATGGCACAAAAGAAATTTAAGAATCGCTGCCTGCATAACCCTCTGCCTCTATTATATCACAGAAGACAGTAACACTATCCCTCTTTCCAATTTCCTTTGAAATAGAAAAAGACGACTAAAATGTGCATATCAGCAGCGTTCAAGTGAATTATCTGTATGATTATTTCCCACTGCCTGGTGAGCGGTTTCCTAGGAACAATGCCAAGGGGCTATTCCATTTAAGCTTTATGAATTTTGGATAAAAGAGAAACTGAGTTCCATGCGGGAAGACCCAAGACCTGTCGCTGAGACACGCGTTCTTCAGGCTTACCCGCGTTTCTGCAGCTTCCAGCTTTCCTCTAAAATCAAGAGATGTCATGAGCTTCACGGCACTGGACCACTGACCCGTGTACTGAAGGATGAACCTGCAGGAGAACAATATGTGGAACCAAAGGACAGCGGTGGAACCAGAAGTGCTGGTGAATGAGGCTGCATCCAGCTGGCGGCCACTCACTAGTGGTGTCCCCAGGGGTCAGGGTTGGCTCCAGTCCTGTTTAACATCTTCATTGATGATTTAGATGAGGGGATCAAGACCATCATCAGCAAATTTGCTGATAACACCAAGTTGGGAGGGAGTGTCGACCTGCTGGAAGGCAGGAGGGCTCTGCAGAGGGATCTGGATAGACTGGAAAAATGGGCTGATTCCAATGGGATGAAGTTCAACAAGTGCCGGGTGCTGCACTTCGGCCACAACAACCCCCTGCAGCACTCCAGGCTGGGCACAGAGTGGCTGGAGAGCAGCCAGGCAGAAAGGGACCTGGGGGGACTAGTGGACAGGAAACTCAACATGAGCCAACAGTGTGCCCAGGTGGCCAAGAAGGCCAATGGTATCCTGTCCTGTATCAAAAATAGCGTGGTCAGCAGGACAAGGGCAGTGATCCTTCCCCTGTGCTCTGCATTGGGGAGGCCACACCTGGAGTACTGTGTTCAGTTCTGGGCCCCTCAGGTCAGGAAAGACATTGAAGTGCTGGCGCGGGTCCAGAGAAGAGCAACAAGACTGGTGAAGGGACTTGAATACAAGCCCTATGGGGAGAGGCTGAGGGAGCTGGGGTTGTTTAGTCTGGAGAAGAGGAGGCTTAGAGGTGAGCTCAGCACTCTCTAGAACTACCTGAAGGGCAGTTCTAGCCAGAGGGGGATTGGTCTCTTCTCCCAGGCAGTCAGCAATAGGACAAGCGGGCATGGGCTTCAACTCTGCCAGGGGACATTTAGGCTGGCTATTAGAAAGCAATTCTTTGCAGAGAGAGTGATCAGGCATTGGAATGGCTGCCCAGGGAGGTGCTGGACTCACTGGCCCTGGAGGTTTTTAAACTGAGATTGGACATGGCACTTAGTGCCATGATCTAGTAAACGGACTGGAGTTGGACCAAGGGTTGGACTTGATGATCTCTGAGGGCTTTTCCATCCCAGTCGATTCTGTGTATGATTCTGTGTGTAACTCAGCTTTGCAATTATTCAGCAATCCTGTGCACTTGGCAGAGCAGGGTTATTTTTTCCCCTCTTTGCTCACTCAAAGGATGCTCAGCATCCTGTCCATCCATCACGCTGCCACGTGGGACACCAACACCCACCTCACGTTGCCAGCTTTACATAAAATCACATTTAGACCCGTGACTTTTGACAGGGAGGTGCGCATGGATGAGAGCCCTCAGTTGGGATAGTCAAGAGGCCAAGCCAAGATCACACAAACCTTCCAACCAGCTTAATATTCAGGACCAGACTTATCCCACCCAAGCACAGCTATACACAGAGTCTGGTCCTTTTTCCATGGAGAACAGAGAGGACCTACCTCTAGGCAGCGGCAGAGCATCCCACCTATGTCTGGCCAAACACAATTTCTTGAGAGTCTTTAAAACAAGCAAAACACACCAAAAAAAGCACATCCCACCCTTCCTTCCTCATCACGGACAAGGTCCGAGCCGACCCGCCCTCATCAGGCTTTGCAGGTCAGAAAAAGCTAACTGTGATGGCACTGGAGAGGAGGGGAATTCACTCTGCTCCGCCATGACCTGGGTTTCACAGCCATTCAAAAGGAACAGCCATAGCCATTAAAAACTTCACTTTACAGGCTGAAGAGGCTCATAAAGAGAGCGTGAATTCACGGAGCGCTGGCTCAGAAAGCCTCTGCCCCGGGTGTCCCGCAGGCTGCTATTGTCTGAAATATGGAATAAAAGGGAGGTTCATATTTTACTTCAGACTTATTTCGCTCTTCCTTTGTTTTCTCTGCAGGCCAACTAAAAAGGAAGTGATTTATAAGGGGAAAACCAAGGGGAAGCGGTTCTAATTAATTGCCCATAACTGTTCCAGCTGTACTGGCATCCAGCAAAATACAGGGCAACAGTGCTTACACAGAGATGCAGTACCACTGTAAGTTTCCCCAATAACCCTGCTTCAAACCAGAACAAAATGCTTTTTGCCCTCGTGGTGCTGGTAGAGACCCCTTGTACACGGCTCCTGGGACCCAACCTGTCCTTCTGCATGAACCGGGGACTGATGGGGTCTCCCAGATTAAAGCTCTGCTTGCAGACCCTCCAGAGAGGGCTCAGAGTTCATCCTCACATTAGCTCAAGTTCAGGCTGCAGGGAGTGAGTCTAGCTGAGGAAATCTCCACTTCAAGCCCAGGAGCGAGAAGTTTGAACTACCTAAAGGCTGTGGCCTCTTGCTTATTTAGACTCAGCCACCGTGCAGCTGTGAGGAGAACACGGGGCTCCTGCTGCACTGCGGAGCCACAGAAAAAGCTTTTTTAACGTCCAGAAATAAATGTGTTTGTTCTGCTTTCACCAATGCTATAGCCAAGAGAACGGGTCCCCGGGGGACAACAGATCACACATTGCAGGTGCCTGGTTTTAGGAGGGGGAAACTCTCCAGCTTTCCAAAGTACACGTGCCAGGAGTTCTGTAGCTGAAGTTCATCTTGACCCCAGCGGGCTGGCCCGCTCCGTGGGAGGAAACAGAAAGCCTGGGCATAATCAGAACAAGCTCATAATTAAAAGCTCTTTTAGCCTTTACGAGTTCCCAGATCACATAGCTGCAGTGAAACAAAAATGTTGTTTTTATTTTACCTCATTACGTAGGGAGCAGCGCAACGGTAATGAGCAGCCTGGCATTTGCTGGAGCTTGCGGAAAATGAGCAGCGACACCCAAGCAGATGTAAATCCAGCGTGCTGCACCCTGGTTAACTCCTGGCATGAGGTTACTCCCCCCATGAGTCTCCACAGGGGGATTTTTATGGGTAGAAGGTGTGGGAAGCAGCTAACCAGGACAGCCTTTAATGCTGGAGTCAGGGAAGGAGGAGTCAGAAGTCCAAAACGCAAATAAGAACGAGGTTCCCTGCTTACCCCTCTGCAAAATCTTGTCCTGAGGTGCTCCAGGAGAAAAGCCAGGCTCCTGCCAGCCCTCCCGCAGGGACAGGCACTGTAGCTGTGCATGACAAGCTCCAGTTTCTGCAACAAGTTAAATCAAAAATTAAAAAAGACACCAATATTTGCCCAGCACTTAGCTCTGGCTGAGCGCTATTATTCTGCGCCATGCGAGATTAACACAAACAGACTGCTTTGTGGACTCGCTACTCAGTGACATCCCCAGGCAGACATTCCTCTGCCTGCTTTGAAAAGGGTCTCGGGACGTGAACTTGCATCTAGCAGGCAGCCCGAGCCGCTCTGCGAGACCCGTTTCTTCCCCGCCTGGGATCCAGGTGAACCACAACCTTTCCCAGGGAGCCTGTCTGATCATCCGCTCCATTTGGGACCACGACAGCCTCAGGGATTCGCCTTCCCAATTCCCAGGGCAGCTTGACATCTTCAGGAGGAGGTGGCAGACCCCTCTGCAAGCCACCAATTCCACTTCCAGCCAAGACTCTAGTAAGACATGGGGGTGTGTACGTGCAGCTACAAAAAGCAACTTCTGCACTAGTTTCTGCTACAACAGTTGAAAAAGCAATAGCCACCCGAAAGAAAGAAGGTCACCAGACCTAACTGGTGGGGTGGTATGTTTCTGCAGAGCGACAGGTACAGTGGGATCCATGGGGAAGAGAGGAGATTCCTCCAGATGGAAGAAGCCCAGGAAACTGCTGAGGACACTGGCACAACCACTAAAGGCTACATCATGCCACCACGAGAAAGGAGACTTTGAAACAGCTAGGAAAAACAAACAAAAAAAGGCAGGAAAGGGAATAATCAGTGTTATCCTGCAGGGACAGCCCTTGGCAGCCTGTGTCCTGCAGCAAGAAAGATGGCCAAGGCACCACTGTGGGACAAGGGACAAAGGGATGCTCAGGGGCAGATATCTGAGGGATGACCAGCGAAGCAGCAGGACTGCACTCTGTGCTGCTGGTAGGAAAAAGGCAAATTTATCTGAGAGCTTGAAGGAGACCAAGAACAGCACAAAAGCAGCTGAAGGACAAGCCCTCCTCTCTCCCGCTCGGCTAAAGCAGCTCCATATGGCCACAGCTCGGGAGCAACGGGACGGAGACCTTGTCAAGGCAGGAGCGGCGGTGCATGACGTTCAGCAGACAGCAGACAAATCCCGCTGCTTTTGGATGTGGCCAACGGGCCATGTCACAGACAGGTGCAGAGAGGGAAGCATTTAATCCTGTTTTCTGCAGAAAACTCATATACAGTGCCCCTGTTGACCACTGTGAAGAGCAGCCGGCCTATTACCAAACCCAAAGTATCCAAGCCACACGTCAAGTCCTCTAAAGCTGAATGGAGGAATGAAGTCAGGAATACTTCTGCATCAAGATGGGGCAGCCACTGCTTCTGGGAGGGACAACACCACCAGCCATCCACCCCGGCCACAGGCAGGGGCCGTATCACCAACCTGAAGACCTGAGGTACCACCTCAGAGCCTCAGAAGGGAGCAGAGACGGAGGGGACGTGGCGAGGAGGAGGGAGGACAGCCGAGCAACGTGCTCACGCTGCGCCGTGCTCCTGTGTTTGTACAGCTGGGCCCAACGTGCTGCTAAACCGCCGCCGCGGGGGAAGGCGAGACATTTTTGCACGGGATATTCATTCCTCACCCGCCGAGCTCCGAGTAGAGGTTTCCAGCGCTCAAGTGCACACTTGAGACTGCACCTGTGGAGCCTCATCCCCTGCGTGTGGGAGGGAAGACAAATTCTGCCAAGACGCAGCTCTTGCTCCTTGTGCAGAACAATGTGATCGGGTCACGTTGTGATGACTGCTAGTAAAGGATGAGCGAGCCACGGCCGGCAGAGGAGCCAAGCACAATAAAATCACACTGTCCCAGGCCATGAGTAGCCTTTAAACCCACAACCTGCCCCAGGCAACAGTGACCTTCACCCTGAACACTCCTGCCACTGAGGCCCCACAAACGCCAGGCCTTGTAAGGCCTCAATTGCAAACAAGCACATCTAAAACATGGTGCACAGGTCCCTTACACAGAGGTTCAAGATGTGAATTCAGATGGACGTAGGTCCCTTACACAGAGGTTCAAGGTGTGAATACAGATGGATGTCTTTGTGACCTACCCCTCTCTGCCACCCAGCACACAGGTCGCAGGCCACACGACCCATCCACACAAGGTCCCTCTAGCACAGGGAAGTCCAAATCTCCTTCCAAATAAACCAGTTTTGGAAATGATGCGAAGACTGCTTTCCTATTAAGAAATAACCTCGAGGTGGTAGTCTGAGGACATTTCAAGCTGTGAAAGTGCCTGTTCCAAAGGACACACCATGGCCCATTTGAGCGTCCAGCTCAGAGCACCTCAGGAAGCAAGATGGGGTCAGCCACAGGCGCACACTCTCCCAAGAAACAACTGAAGTCATGAAAGGCTCTGCTAGGGCAGAACTGAACCATTTTGCCTCAAAGTTGTCACCAAAAAAAGACTCAAGCAGCAGACGTGCCCAAAGCAGCTAAGGCCTTGACCTGCACAGCCCTGACTCCAGCAGAGCCCCCGCTAAACAGCAATGGCTGCTTCAGCGCTCACACAGTGCAAAAACCCAGGGGAGACTGCCCTCACGGTGAACAAGGGTCTGGCTCACGCTATAGAAGCAAGAAAAAAAGCGATTCCAAGCTCAAGATGCACCAGAGCAGGCAGCAAATAGATGACAGACCCCCAGGACCCTGCACTGAAAGGAATCACCCTCTGCAACTCTCTTCATCAGCTGCCCCTGCTGATTGAGCTGATCAGAGGAGCCTGGCAGAGCGGCACAATCAAATCTCACTGACAGCACTTATTTTTCAAAAGGGTCTGGACATTTAATACCATTTTGATCCCCCACTTTCCAAACATTTTCTGTAATTCCTGGAGGCTTTCACTTCACACTAACCGCCCCAGCAGAAGGGTGAATTTTCACCTTCCACAAACCAAGCACAGCCCCGAGCAATCCTCTGTACAAGATTTCATAGGCACCAAGAGTGTGTTTGGGGCGGGGAACGAATCTCCCAGTCTGAAGCATATTCATAACCTTCTAAAACATCTCTTCAAGACCTGCTTACATCAACTGAGCTGTGGTTTATCAAAACACACAAGCCACGGGGCAAAACCAAGGAGAGATGTAACTCACTTCAATCAGACAGGCAGCCAGTGAGTGCCAACAGCCGCATGTGACACAGCTTGTCCTGGAATTGTGTATAATAGTCCACAGAGATGAGATACTCAAAACACCAACCCCAGAACAAGCCTATTCCCAGCCTGTACGGAGGAAATTGAATCCCACCCTGTGTTCAGTTTTCTGTTACGTGCAGCACCACCAGCGCTGATAATACCTGTTTGTTATTGGACTCCTCCACAGGGATGGGGCTACAGTCTAGTTGGAAGGGACCTAAACCCAACATTTCATCCAACTGACCACTTCAGGGCTGCCCAAAAAGTAACACCTTTTATTAAGGGCGTTGTACAAACGCCTCTGGAACACTGAAAGGCTCAGGGCATCAACCACCTCTCCAGGAAGCTTGTTACAGTGCCTGACCACCCATATTCAAGTACCTGAACATCTTTTTTTAAATGGTGGGGCCCAGAATTGTGTACAGAAATCAAGGTGGGGCAACACCAACGCTAACTGCCCTCCTGTCAAGCTGCTGCCAACCAGCACCCCCAGGTACCATCTTGCAGGGCTGCCCTCCAGACCCTCCTCTCCCCATCTGTAATTATAACTTTAAGCTCTCCTGTCCCTCAAGGCAATCAACAGCACCTCCTACTTGAGTATCATCAGCAAACTTGGTAATGGTGCTTCATCCAGATCACTGACAAAGACGGAAGTGGACAGGACTTTCCATTTGTGAACCCATGTTGACTTTGCCTGATGGCACTGTCCTATAAATGCCTTTCAGTAGTACCCACTATCACAGAATCATTTAGGTTGAAAGAGACCCTCAAGATCATCAAGTCCAATCGCTAACCCACCCCTGGCACTGCCCCATGTCCCTGAGAACTTCATCTCCGTCTGTCCAACCCTCCAGGGATGGTGACTCCAGCACTGCCCTGGGCAGCCTGTTCCAATGCCCCACAGCCCTTTGGGGAAGAAATTGTTCCCACATCCAACCTCAACCCCCTCTACTTCCCAGGTCCCCTCAGCCGCTCCCATCATACTTGTGCTCTAGCCCCTCACCAGCTCTATTCCCTTATCTCAACTCACTCCAGCACCTCAAGGGCTTTATTGTCCTGAGGGGCCAAAAACTGACCCCAGGATTTGAGGTTTGGCCTCCCCAGTGCCCAGCACAGGGGGCTAAAACCTTCCTACCCTGACATCGCTTAGAACAACAGTGTCCCTAATAAGGTGGTTTAGAGCACCATCAACACATCTGTTTAAAAAAAAATGTGAAATACAGGTAAGGTAAGGAATCTCATCCCCGGGGAACATCCATGGACTACGGTGGTCCAAGCAAGATACAGCCACGTGAAGAGCAAAGCCCTGATTCTGCAAGGTGTCCTTGGAGCCTTGTTATCTGTGATTAATAAGGCACGATGCAAACATGTAGTTAAGTCTGATTAGATCAATAGCACGCCATGAATCACTTCTATAGGTTTCCTATAATATTTATATATACTGCAGTTATCAGCGAGACTCTACTGTAAAATCATCTGCCTTGAAATTTATTTGAAAAAGTACCTTTTACACTCTATTAAAGAAAAGCAAACCAACTCTTTTATTCTCTCTTCGAGCTGAACTTACCAGGCAAAAGCTCAGGGAAGCCTTCTGAGACTGTCCTGTGTGTTTTATTGTCTCCTGGAACGGGAACGCCACCTCCATCCCTGTTTTCCCCCAGCCTCCACACCAAGCACACTGCAAATAAATACAATAGAAAGGTTTCTAACCATGGTTTGGTTTTGGTAGGACACAAGCAGGAGTGCAACAGAGACAGCGAGGGGTAGGGAAACCAGCACACTTGTTCAGTGATAACAAAAATTACCATGGCAAAGACCTGCACTGGGTGTCAGGAACTCCTTCTGCACTAAATCAAGGCAGAGAATTTACAGCAAATTAATGAAACTAATTTTCTGACTGGAATCATCATCTGTGAATTATCATGTCTTCACTCATTAAATAAATTATCTGTGTCTTCCAAGGCATTAAGAACGCATCATAAATTACAGCCCTTCATAAATAATTTGTTTTTGCCTGGGTTTAAGTGTAGAGGGAGAATAAAGCAAGAGAAAGAAAAGAACACAAAGGACGAGGGAAGCAAAGAAACAAAATGCATGAAGAGAAGGGAAGAAAGTAAAACAGAATTAAATAACCAGAGAAAATAGAAAACAACCCCATCAAAATAGAGACATACAGTATGTCCAGCACGGAAGGGAAGGAAATGAGGAAGGAAAAAGGAAGCAAGGGATGAAAGAGAACAAACAGGACAAGTGGAACTGTGAAATCTTTCAGGTCGCTGTTAACTGCAGCCTGGTGAATGTGGCAGGAAACGAACTGCTAATATCCAAATCCTCTCGCCTCTTACAAACGATTCCAATCCAGCTGAGCGTGTTTCATGTCAATGAACACAAACAGTCTGTCCAACAGAAAAGGGATGCCAAGGAGAGGAACGCGCTTTGTCACGGAGCACTGACGGTATGTGCTGAAAGGGGCCCCAGAATTTGTAAATGACAATAGGAAGGTGACAGCAAGGACTGAGGATCAGGGGACACAGCTCCCCCAGGGCTTACCTGCCAAATGAGGACGGCTTCTGGGCCATCCCCTCTGTGCCAACAAGAGGGACAAGGAGGTGACACAGCAGTGCAGACCACGTCCCATCATCCAGCAGTACTTCTGACCAGGTATCATCCAGGAGAACAGCACTGAGCACTTAACAACGCTAACACCTCACTAAGAGCAAGGCCACCTTTTAGAACTTTATTAGAGAGCCTGGTGCTCCAGGCAGAAGCTGAAGTACCAACTAAACTGATGTCCAGAGTGGCCAGAGCAGCTGCTTTCTCAGCCAGAGCCTTGCCAGCTTCTGGAAGTTGGGTGCCAACCTTAGTTCTAGTGCCAAAAGGACAAACCCATGTTAGCATCATCAGCTGCATCCCAGGTTTCCAGTCACAGTGCAAGAAAACTAAACATATTCTGGGTTTGGTGCCCGTTTGCCTGTACACAGCGAGAGTCACGCTGCATGGAGACACCTCCCATGGAGCAAGATCCTTGTCCTAAACAGTTCTGATTTAAGGCTATTTCTGATGAGAAGTGCTGAGCTGGATGAAGTTTTAGCAGCCACAATGGTGCTGAAGAACAAGTCCCTTGGCCTTTTCTGCAGGACTCAGCACAGCCACATGACTCTTCCCTGAGCTCACTTGGAGATGGCCGCAAGTCACGCAGTCAAACTGGAGTCCTGCCAAGCACAAGCCACGTACTCGGCCTCTTGGTTAAACTCGGTTTAGGTTTAGCTTAGTTAGCTCAGAGCCACAGAACTGTAGCCGCAAGGACGTTTTTTCCTGGCCAGCTCAGAGCATGAGCACACATCTGCCTTCAACATCTGACGTGGCCACTCCCTTGCTAAATCTCTCAAACCAGATGTGGTTTAGGCCTTTAACGTTGAGTTTCTTGTCCTTCATCCCAGGATTTGGCGGTGTCAGTACTGGGCTTGGGGACAGGGCAGGGTCACAGCAGCTGGACCAGCTGTGGCCTCCCAGTTCACACTGGGGTGTTCCTGCAGGAAACTGGAGGGCAGCCAGTGCTGGGAGCTCTTGGAGAACCAACACCACAGCAGCCGTTTCCTATTTGGAAGTGGAAGAGCTCTGGTCTCAGCCCATGCGAGTCACTCATCAGGACGAAAGGAATGTTTTCCCTCTTCTTTTTCAAAGTCAAAACCCGACCTATGGTACACGTAGGCTTGGAAAATCTGCTGTGCTACCATCAAAACCACTGCATAACAGCTAACAGCAATACAAAAGCAACAACAAATGTCAAGCCACAGCAGGGTAGTTTCCAGAAAATACATTAATACCATCAGTCCAAGCAAACATCTCTGGGAAAGCCCTGGCTGGGTGACAGCACGCATGCCGTCGTCATTGGACTTGGGCTTAACGAACCAGCTGAAGGTTTTTGAGAATCCACCAGTTGCATTTGAAAGGCAGCTCCCTAAAGCTGGGCTGTGGCCTTCGGTGCGAAAGGACCTCCTTGCTGTGAACACAAGAGCTGATGCACATCTGTACAACTTTCATGGCACTAACACACTCAAAACTGCTTCTGCACCAACCTGCAGGCGCTCAGCTCTGTGTGCCATTCACTGGACATTCCCAAAACTTGAACGGCTTTGGCACGACTCTTCCCACTGTTCACACTGACCCGATTTGAGGCTGGAAATAATTTCCCCAGCTAATTTCATCATTAGCGCGGCAGCCTGCCAAGGATCCAACAGCAGCGACAGATGCCAGGTTCGCTGCCTCAAGTCCCTGCTCGGGGACCCCATACGCTAAATCAAACCATCTGAGTGTTCGACAAGTTCATGAGTAACGCATCCAGGAACAAGAGGGAAAGAACAACAGAAACATCCTCTAGCAGGAAAAATGAGAGAGTTTGGCTCCAGTTCTTTTTTCAGGGAGTTTTGCTGGGTGATTCCTCAGCCCCACAATGCTGAGCAGAGGGGATTCTGCAGAGCTGAAGCTCACCAGCAGCTCCCATCTCCTCCCTGGTCTCCAACCAGCCCTCCCCACCAGAACAATGACAATATAGAACCATATAAGCTCTTCTCGGGGGGCAAAAAAAGTCTTTGTCTGTCCAGACTGCCACAACTGCTCACCACAGGGTCACAGCACACAGGCTTTTCACACCTCTCTGAAACAGCACAATTCCCTCCTGCTTCCGTCTTGGCTGCTTCTGAAAGAAATGAGCCCAAATACAGTACAAGCTGCAATATAACCCCAGGCTGCCCTTTCCATCCTTTCCACCCCTGGTGCCAGCCAAGCATCTCCTCTCCAGCTGCTCTTCCCACAGGTATCCAGCCCAAATTCTCATCACCTCCTACCCCAGGGTGCCGTGACAATCCTGCTGTCACAGGGGGGAACATCTCACTGGCTCCCATAGCTCAGCAAAAAGGCTGATTTGTCACAGAAAAGCCTTTCCCAGAAGCCTCCAGCTGATTTTAGAAAAGGTCAGAGCAGCCAGCCTGGATCCCGTCACCTCCACACTGCCAGCGGCATCCCTGGGAATATTTATTTCCCTTTTCCTTGGGCAAACAACTCACTTGGTTCAGTTTTCTGCATACAGACTCTGCAAACACCTCTTTTTCCACCACCAGCTTAGACAGCTTCAAAACCCAGTTCAAAAGAGCACTGGGCCCTTGTGGCCAGGAAGGCCAATGGTACCTGGGGTGGGTTAGAAGGGGGTGGTCAGTAGGTCAGAGAGGTTCTCCTGCCCCTCTGCTCTGCCCTGGGGAGACCACACCTGGAATCTTGTGTCCAGCTGTGGCCCCTCAGTTCCAGCAGGACAGGGAACTGCTGGAGAGAGTCCAGCGCAGCCACCAAGATGCTGAAGGGAGTGGAGCATCTCCCGTGTGAGGAAAGGCTGAGGGAGCTGGGGCTCTGGAGCTGGACAAGAGGAGACTGAGGGGTGACTCATTCATGGGGATCAATATGGAAAGGGGGAGTGTCAGGAGGATGGAGCCAGGCTCTTCTGGGTGACAATCAGTGACAGGACAAGGGGCAATGGGTGCAAACTGGAACACAGGAGGTTCCACTGAAAGAGGAGAAGAAACTTGTTGGGGGTGAGGGTGGCAGAGCCTGGCCCAGGCTGCCCAGGGAGGTTGTGGAGTCTCCTTCTGTGCAGACATTCCAACCCGCCTGGACACCTTCCTGTGTAACCTCATCTGGGTGTTCCTGCTCCATGGGGGGATTGCACTGGATGAGCTTTCCAGGTCCCTTCCAACCCCTGACATTCTGGGATTTAAATAAGGGGATTTCCATCAGCTCCCACAGTAACAAGTAAGTGCAGCCAAGTGTGAAGCAGGTCGGTCTCCTCCTTCGTGGATTTTCGCGCTGTGCATTTTGTGTCAGGGCTGTGATGAGACCGGGACTCAGGGGACATTGGAGTCAGCTGTTTGCTAGCAGCCTCCCTGCACACGCCTCAGTGTCTCCAGGTCCCTGCCCTGGCTCTCCAGCCAGCGCACATCTGTCCCACAGCTGGCACGACACTCCCTCCTCACCCAGCCGGAGGATGGAGAGCCAGAGATTTATGTACTCCGTGGTTTTTATGTGCTCTCCAGAAGGCTGCGGAGGGAAAACTTCGCCGCTCGCAAAAGCCTCCATCTGCGAGTTTATTTATCCATGCTGGGAAGGCTGTTTATTCTGTTTCTGGGTGGAAACTACACTGGGATCGTGGCTTAATTGTATTGTTTGTTGAATTAATTGCTCTGTTTGATCGGCCTTTCTCCCACAATGCTTGGGAATGAGATGTTTTTGCTGCAATGTGGGAACGGAGAGGCTTGAAGCGGCGGCTTCTCCCTGGCAGATGAACACAGTCCAGCATGCAGCCAGCAAAACGGGCTATTCTGGGGACAGCACAATGCAAATATTGTTGCAGAAGGTGTTCAACAAGCTTTGGCATCCTGGCAAAAGCATACAGGGCAAAGGCAGGGAAGCATATGATGTGTAGGATACCAGGTTGGTGTTTTACTTCTTTTTCCAGCTGATGGCTGCCCTCCAGGATCGGTGCACCCAAAAGGACCTGGTGCCAGGGGTCATCTCCTCACCGCCACTGGCCGGGGGCCCGTCATCTCTCCAGCCATGAGAATTGACACTGTGGCTTTTCCAGGTCACCTGGTGAATCACGGGATGAAGAGCAGACACGGCATCAGCGTTATTTTCATATTAGAACATTTTTTCCCTCACTTTCATCCCCGGCTTTTTTTCCTTTTTACATTCTGTCAGCAAACACACAGCTCAAATGAACTCCTCCTTGTCTCAGGCGCCTTTTTTTTCCACTTTCACAATCCAGGTTTCGTCCCTGCCTCTCCCACTTCCCACACACGCTTCCTTCTGCCCGCTGGCCTTTGAACGGAACACAATAACCAGCAGCCGTGGCTGACACGGCATTTCCCACACACATGCTTTTTCATTTCCCCTCTTCCTCTCTGCAAAATGAAACCAGCACTAAGCCTCCCAACACCCTGGAGTCACCGCTTGTCCACCAAGGCACGGACACCGCTTTACCCTGGGCATGGTGGACACCTCCCCGTGAACCACACGTGCCTTCTCTACGCGACACAAGAACCTGGAACTAAAAATGACGATGTGGGCAAAGAGATGACCAACTTCCCACCATGTTTGGCAGTACCTCAAGATAGGCAAGAGCCTGGTTTCTCCCACAAACCAGTTATCCCACAAAATCACAGAATGTCAGGGATTGGAAGGGACCTGGAAAGCTCATCCAGTGCAATCCCCCCATGGAGCAGGAACACCCAGATGAGGTTACACAGGAAGGTGTCCAGGCGGGTTGGAATGTCTGCAGAGAAGGAGACTCCACAACCCCCCTGGGCAGCCTGGGCCAGGCTCTGCCACTCTCACCAGGAACAAGTTTCTTATCATATTTCAGTGGAACTTCCTGTGCTCCAGTTTGCACCCATTAGCCCTTGTCCTATCACTGGTTGTCACCCAGAAGAGCCTGGCTCCATCCTCCTGACACTCCCCCTTTCCATATTGATCCCTATGAATGAGTCACCCCTCAGTCTCCTCTTGTCCAGCTCCAGAGCCCCAGCTCCCTCAGCCTTTCCTCACACGGGAGATGCTCCACTCCCTTCAGCATCTTGGTGGCTGCGCTGGACTCTCTCCAGCAGTTCCCTGTCCTGCTGGAACTGAGGGGCCACAGCTGGACACAAGATTCCAGGTGTGGTCTCCCCAGGGCAGAGCAGAGGGGCAGGAGAACCTCTCTGACCTACTGACCACCCCCTTCTAACCCACCCCAGGTACCATTGGCTTCCTGGCCACAAGGGCCCAGTGATGGCTCATGGTCACCCTGCTGTCCCCAGGACCCCCAGGTCCCTTTCCCCTACACTGCTCTCTAATAGGTCATTCCCCAGCTTACACTGGAACCTGGGGTTGTTCCTGCCCAGATTCAAGACTCTACATTTTCCCTTGTTCTATTTCATTAAATTTCCCCCCCCTCAGCTCTCCAGCCTGTCCAGGTCTCTGATGGCAGCACAGCTTCCAGTGTCAGCTGCTCCTCCCAGCTTGGTGTCATCAGCAAACCTGCTGACAGTCACTCTATTCCCTCATCCAAGTCATGGATGAACATATTCAATAGTACCGGTCCCAGTACCGACGCCTGAGGTACTTCACTAGATACAGGCCCCAACTGGACTCTGCCCCATTGACCACAACTAAAGAAAGGAAAGTCCAGGGAGCACCTCAGGAAGGTGACATCCCCAGAGGACCTGATCCTGCCCCTTCCCCTCTGCGTGCTCTGGCAATCTCCTTTCCATGGCAGATCGGGAGCTGCTGGAGACAGCCAGATGTTTCCATCAGCACATCTCTCGTGTCTGAGTCAGACCCGTTCCTCGCTGATAAGGCATGAATACTGTCTGTATCTGTCCCGGTGCATGCCTCTCTCTCTTTTCTCCTTCATAAAGCTGTCAGAACAAAAATAACATATTAGTGGAAGAAAGGAATGTCAGGTGTAATATAATAACGCGATCAGGAGGCTGGGGGAGCGTGCATGCCTGTCTGGCTGACGTGCCGGAGTATGAACGGCTATGGCTCCGGAACGCCTTGCACTCCTTTGCGCCCCCTTCTCCCAGTGCCCGCATCGGACATGGAAAATGGGGTGATAAATACAGGGAGCGCTTACTCAGCACCATTCCCCCCCAAAGAACACCTGTGTTTGACACTAGAGCAGATCACATCCCCACACCAGAGACTGAGGAACACAACAGGAACGGACAGAGCGCACCAGGCTGCAGAACACCCTGTGCCCGTGGATCTGCCAGGGAAACAGACACATTAAATTAGGCAAGAACCTCCTGTGGTCTCCACAGAACCATTCTGGTTGGAAAAGCCCCTCAAGACCACTGAGTCCAAGCGTTTCCCCAGCCCTGGCACTGCCCCATGTCCCTGAGAACCTCATGTCCGTCTGTCCAACCCTCCAGGGATGGTGACTCCAGCACTGCCCTGGGCAGCCTGTTCCAATGCCCCACAGCCCTTTGGGGAAGAAATTGTTCCCCATATCCAACCTCAACCTCCCTTGGCGCAACTTGAGGCCATTTCCTCTCGTCCCATCACTTGCTACTTGGATGAAGAGACCCTCCACGCTCCAGCCTCTTTTCGGACAGTTGTAGAGAGCTGTGTTTTAAGGATTTGCAAGGACAGAAAAAGCATTGTACACCTTTTTGTATGATGCAGCACGATGCTGCACTGAAGAGTGAGAAACCCCAGGAGAGAGAGTGCCCATCACAGCTCAGAGACACAAGGAAACATGAGGATTTTGAGGATTCCTGCACACTTGTCAGTACGGGTCAGTGCTGTCGCAGGGTTCTTAGAGGTTCTCTGCAAGCTCAGACCAGCAAAAACCAAGTCTAGTCTGCTGCAGCTCTGCACAGTTCCCAACCCCCCCTGAGAAGGCATAAAATGGCAACAGCTTCACCCACAAATAACTAGGCTGACCAACATAAATCTTGCCAACTAGCGCCACAGTCCAGCCCACCGCTCCCCTATTAATGAAAAAAACCACTTAATTTACCCGTTTTTAACACAGAGAGGTATGTATACAAGGTTCTCAGTGGACCGCTGGCATTAATTCACCACCCAGGCAGGCGGCCTATGCCCCAAACCGCGGCTTTTACTCGTTTTAACTCACTTTGCTCCCCCCACAGAGGCATGAAAGGGTCAAGTTTCCCCCCTTAAAGCGGGAGGGGGGGTTTACACTTGCCAAACCGCTTTTCCCCTCCAGCAAATTCCCCCCTGGATGGGAAATTCGAGCCCCGTTGGGAGGCGTTCGGGCCCCCAGCGCCGGATGGCCGGCGCTTCCTTTGTGTCCCCGGGAGGGGGGGCCCGAAAACTAATTAATTAACGCCTCGGTCGGCGGAAAGGATCAGGTTCCTGTTGCGCGGGGGGCACTCCGGGCCCCCTGCACCCCCCGGCTCGTCCTAACAGGCTCCGCTTCTCCCGATCTGCGCCTAAACTTTGTCCGCAATTCACTAAACTCGGGACCGCACAGACAACAGCCGGGGGGTTCCCGGCCGCACGTTTTTCCTCCTAAATCCTCCCTTTTCGGTGCTGTTTTCGCCAGGGTTTCCCCAGATTTCGCCGTCCCGATCCCTCGGGATTTGCACCCGAACACCGGGGGGGATACGGGGGCGGCGCCATCGCGACCCTTTGTTCCAGCGCACGTGTCCGCTCCCCCTCGCTTTAAATTCTACCTTTATCCCCCATTATCTCTCAGAATTCTCAAAATTCCCTTTTTTCCCGTTGCTTATGGACATTTCCGCAGGCGCGACCACGCCAGGATCGAACCATCAATCTGTGTGCTGCCCCCCCATCTAACTCCTCCATTTTTTGGCACCGATCCACATCTCATGGAAGCACCCCAAAAATTAATCTAGGCGAGTGGTAAGCTCCAAAGAGACTTTGTTCTAACTAAAAGGGGGTTATCCAAAATTATTCAGCACTCCGACATTATAAAACACACATTCAGGCACCAGCTTAATTGCTACATAGCTGAGTCAGACTCAAGGGATCCCAAAACTCAAGAGTGATGATTCACAAAACGATGATTCACAAAATGTGCACCTATCCACTCTCAACATAGAATCACTTACCAGTTCAGCAAGGTGTCTCCGTCCTCAATTAAATGTCCCTAGAGAGCATCCTCATCTAAGGAGGAACCTCTTCCACCACAGAACCATCACTCCGACCATGATTAACTCAACTGGGATCACCTGAGCTGGGCTCATTTATGGCAGTGGCCTAGAAACTTCTCTGATCTAAGGCATTTCATTGGTCAAGGGCGCTGTCTGTCAAGCAAGAGGTGGGTACACGACCATACTAGTCCATCAACCTTGAAGTTTCTGGTGCTTTTTTTGTGGGGGAAAACCTGCTACGCATTTGTACTAGGGTTGATTGCATCTACTGGTTATCTGTTTCAGCATACACATACTTTTTTCTGCAAAGAAAAAGAGGAAATACATGAAGAAGAAAACATGTCTTGCTCTCCTACAAATGTCTTATCTTCAGCTTGAAGGGGTGGGTCTCATGGCACCCCTGGGAAGGACCCTCAGGTACGAGGTTCTTCTCACACACCTTCTCCACCGAGTATTTCAACACTTTCCAAAGAACACAATGCTATCACGTTCTACAGTGGTGGCAGATTTTGCGTCCCCCAGCTCCGCCTGGAACGATGACATTAATTGAACCGGCTGCAGAGCTGCCAGGGCTGAGATCCAGGCCCCAGCTCCTCTGGACCTGCTGCTGACATGCTCCTCTTTGCTATTAAATATTCTCCCTACTGCTCGTTCCTTTCCATTTCCTCCACCCCATCAGCACTAATCCAGGACGAGGGGAGCTGCCAGGCAGGAGCATCTTGCCCGCTGTCCAATTTGGGGACATGCCAGACCGAAGTATAAGATTCCTACCAACAGCACACATGCAAATCAGGTCTCCTTCTGCAGCCTTTAATAGCCCAAACCTGATTTAACTCTTCAAACACAATGAGCAAAAATCCCTTTAAAAAACGTGCGCTACTGTTCCAAAAATTCTGGCTACTTTTGATATGCAAATACCGACCCAGCCTCCTTACAAACCTTGCCAAGTTCTTGATTTCATTTTCTTAATTTCATCCAGTAGCACCATGTTGCACAGAAAGACAAGAAGTGTTTCCTTCTAATTAATTCAACAACTGGTCCCTTCTGTTCTTTGGTTTCTATCCTACTCTGTTTCAACCTGGTCAGTTGTTGGAGGTATCTAAGGTATCCATGAAAAGTAACGAGGCAGTAAAGCCACCGTGATGATTCTTCAATTAGCTGTACAAGGATGTGCACCATCGCAGAAAAATGTTTCTTCTGCTAATGAGAACTAACGATCCCATACCTGGGGGATTCTGCACTCTGATCAAAAGAGTCCAATCAAAACCTCTGCAAATTTCCCATTAAACCAGACAAAGGAGGGGAGGAAGGCACCGAGTCAGATGCCAAAGAGATAATAAAATTCGCTTCCACTTCTCCTTCCCAGAAAACGGTAAATCTAATAGGCATGACTAAGCAGCTATGAGGGGAGACATGAACAAATTTGTAAAGCAAAGGGGAGTTTAAAGTTCATCTCATTTTCCCCTTCTGCAGCATCGCCTGCAATCTTATTATGATTTAAAGGCCACCTTTCCCCCAGCGGGAAGCGGGTGAGAAGGGTGGGATTCAATTTTGCATACCAAATGCGATGGGAGAAGGAGAAAGGCCAGGAGGCACAAGCAGAACAGCCACATCCCTTTGGCACTGTTAAATATGTGTTGCTTTTTCCAGTTCCTCGACGTACAGGGGAAAAAAATAATGGCACGGTGGCATTTTCTAAGTTTGTACATGGAACGACCGCACCTTTCACTGCTGGGAACAAGGCCAGAACAAATCCTGATTCAACCAACACCAGCCCCGTGAGAGCCTGGTCGGCCTTGAGAAACCTCCTGGCAACCAAACTACCATCCTGCGCTTTTCCAGGAGCTGTGGCCGTTCCCTGCAGCGTTCCCAGCTCGCCAGAAAATGCTCCTGCTGCCGTTGGTTCACACCTTCCTCGCTTGAGGATTAACTCATCTCCATGTCACAGGATGTTCCCATTTGAGGGCACAGAATCATGGGATGGTTGGGGTTGAAGGGATGTTCCCAGCTCCCCCAGTGCCCCCCCTGCCATGAGCAGGGACATCTTCACCAGCTCAGGTTGCTCAGAGCCCCGTCCAGCCTGGCCTGGGGTGTCCCCAGGGATGGATTATCCCAGAGGCTGCAGAGGAATGAAGCCAAGCAGCATGTCCCACTGCCTAGGGATGCTCTGCCTGACCCTCCTGGCCCCCCCCATCCCTTGGTAAATCACATTTTTCCAAGTAATGTCCAATCATAAAGAAGGCTTCACATCAGTGAATGGATGCAGTAGTGTTGACCCATAAGAAGGGAGGTATAAATGGAGCAATGGAGCTGTTTGCAGCAGGGGAAAGGCGTGGAGAACTGTCACCAGCCAGATACAGCAATAAAAGTGCTGGTGAAGGGGATTCAAGAGTCAGTTGCCCCATTTAAGAGCAGCACAGATGTGGACACTGCTCCTTCCTCTGCCACTGACCTTCTGCAAGTCCATGGGCACGTCGCTTTGCCAGGGTCCACTTTTCCTGTGTGGGTTTGTCTTACGAGCAGCATGGCCCAAGGCAGGGGATGTCTCATCATGTCCAGGAACAGCTCAACTTGTACAGATGTGTGATGGTCAGAGTCCCCAGCGCCCACCATCCTGCCGGGCTTTCCTCCAAGGGATGCTCAGAGAAGTCACCGCCGCGCCACCAAGAAGGCAACACCAAGAGCCAGGCACGGGAGAGAGCAGCTCACGCTCCCTGGCTCCACACACCTGTATCCTCCAGTTCAATAAAATGTCATAACAGCAGAGAAATTCCACGATAAACACAAATAGATCAATAGCATTAGAGCTACTCTTAATAGCTGCCTCAGGCTTTTCATACTACACCTTCAAAAATGTCCAGTAGCGAGTAATTAATGACCAAGCCAAGTAATTACTTTCTTGATTTTTCTCAAAACTAGAATTCACTGAAAGAACCTTGAGCTTTACCAGGGCTACATAGCAAATTAATTCAGTTAAGTGCTGATATTACACGTCTGGGCTGCCTGTTAAAAACCAGCAGTGCTGCAGAGCCCGTCTTTCCTTGCTGGCTGCTGTAACCCTTTGTGTGCTTCTCCAGCTGCCCAGGGGAAAGCAACTCAACCCTCGATTGCTCTGCACGTCAACCTTCACAGATGGTGCTACGGCACTCTCAGGCCAGGTAGGAGGCAGGTAGTTAGTTTGTGTTAGAGGACCAAGGAACTGATCAGAGATGCCATCTGTGAAGGCAAGGACCTTTCTGTCTCCAACACACCACTCCTGGAGCCAGAGGATGGTTGTATGTCCAGTTTCTTGCCACCTCTCTTCTTACATGTGCTCGATTTCTGCTAAGGGTGAGATGTCACCTCAAGCCTATCCATGGCTTGTCATCTGTGTCTGCTGACCCACCCAAGAAAATCAGGACACAGCCGTGGCACACCTGAAATAACCTTCACAAGATATTTTAACAAGTCCGTTTCTACTCTCGTAGATTTATGTGGCTTCATCCACCAACTAACCCAACGCCATGGGAGGAATTGCATGTAGGGCTCTTCCATAGGTAAACGGAGACACAAAAACTTGGAGCTATATTCAGACTGCCTGCTTGGGATGCTGGCACCACGTTGGGCACCATTGCAGCATCTCAGAGAAAGAGGATGATGAGCAAGTCAGGCCACCCATTACCCAGAGCTGCCAGATATACCCCAGAGAGAAACACACACAAAACTACAGGACCTCGGGTGGGAGGAGGAATGTGAGTCTGGGTCTTCCAAGACCTCTGGCCTTCCTCACTTGGCCCGTCCTTGTCCCTACAGGGCATCTCAGACAGCAAACTATCTAAACAATCCTCAATTTCAATCATCTGCAGCATGAGATGCTGATAAAATGAGTGTTGCGACTGCTTGTATGTGCCCACGTGAGAAAGAATACAAGTCAATGAGCAAATTACTGAAGTAATCTTTCCATCCCTACCGGTAATGAATTATTGTTTCCCTGCTCCCAAGAGCATGGTTGTAGCTTGGGAGCTTAACATTCAATCTGACACAGACCTCCAGCATGCACTTTTAATCCCTCTAAGCTCAGTGACAGCTCACAACAAACCCCTCGAGCAGGGGAAGCGCCGCGTTTCTTCCCCATCTTCCCATTACCATATTTTTAATTGGCTGGGAACATCCTTTGCTTTGTCAAAACAAATTCTGCTAAACCGGCGCTTCAGATTTAAGTGAAGGAGCCAGGAGCTGAGAGAGGGAAGCCAAGAAAATCCCCCCGCAGATGAAGAATTGTGGCAGTGGAGACAGGGCAGGGTCTGGTCACCCCTGTTTGCATTGCTGGTCTTATGAACCATCCCCGGTCCTGCAGCTGCTTCTGAGGCTTTAATGCGGGGTGGATGATGAAGAGGTGCCAACACAGATGGATCTGCTGACTTGAGAAGAACAGAAATGTTTATGGTAAGAAGGATATTAAAAGGAAAATACGGTGGTAAAAGCCCATCTAGAAGTTCAGAGGCCAACAGCTGAGCCAGCCAGAGCTTGGAATATGACGGATAAATAGCCAGTGCTATGGAGAAATCAATTTTCAGAACATGAGAACCAGAAGGCTCTGGGATATCCTGGTGAGAGGAGAAAGCAAAAGGAAATAGTGTACAAATTATGATCATGCACACAGGTACCCGACACAAGTTATATGCTTTTTCCTTGTCACCTTGTTTCCCCTCTCCCCCGATATCAAGGGAAAATGGGGTTTTGACAAAGGCTAAAGTTTGTGAAAACTCTTCCAGTTCCCTGTTGCTTGCTTTGGGTTTTAAAGAAAACCCTCTCCTTTTTGACCATGAGAAAAAGGCTGAGCTCTTTCTTCCTAGCTAAAAGGTTTTTCAGAAGGATGCGATGGAAAACAAACAAAACTGAAGCTGCTGGAGCAGGGTGGGAGGCAGGTTTCTACCCAGCACCGTCTTCCCCATGCCCTGGATCCCTCAGGCTGACTGCTCAGCAGGGCCAGCAGAAACTGAGCAATTGTATTTCATCCACCTTCACAGCTGAGGTCAATAAGCAAAAATCTACTCACTCTTGCAGACAGGGAAGGTGGGACAGGGGAGAAGTTGTTTAAATACCTTCCAAGCTGTAAGCACGCAGTGAATTCCATTGCGGTCAGTGAGACAAGAGATGTATCATAGATTAGTCTGGGTTGAAGGGATGTTCCCAGCTCCCCCAGTGCCACCCCTGCCATGGGCAGGGACATCTTCACCAGCTCAGGCTGCTCAGAGCCCCCATCCAGCCTGGCCTGGGAAACCTCTCCCATGCCTCAGCATCCTGCTGAGCACTTCCCTTGGGGTGGGAGCAAGGATGGGATGCACTTGGTCTAAACAGGCTCATCTCATTTTGGGAAGAGCCAAGATAGTGAGGTCAGAGCTCACCACATTCACCCCAGGATGGATGGACAGCACTGGACCATGTCTTCATTTGACTTCCATCCTCACTGCATCAACCAAAGCAGAGTCAAGTGGGGATGATATAATTTTCCTCAACAAATGTACTGTCCCCAGGGACAAAGGGGGACTTACAGCCCCTAATTTGTTGCCTGCTCTGCTCGACATGCTTTGGTGCAGCAGAAGTTGTTGGATCAGGTCCTAATCCAGGAAAGCGAATCCTGTCTTCATTCACGCTGTGAAATACAGGGGGGGGGACCACACAGAAAGAACCTGACAGCACAAGTGGAAGAATTACCATCAAGTCCAGGTTTCCAGGAGCTTCAGTGTATCAGTTTTAAGTCCAGAGAGGCTTGGCTTTGTTGTGTTGGAGTGGCCCTATTTTTGTTCTTGCTTTGTTTAGTATAAAATGAAATCTAAATAAATCAGCGATGTACAGGACGAGTACGAAACAAGCAGCAGAGCCTGTTCCACAAAGGTGCTGAATGGCTGCGGCTCCCCGGGGAAATGCCAAACAAGCTGCTTCACCAGCCTGCTCCATCAAGTTAATTTTTCTGCCCTTTTATTATGATGGGCAGTCCCTAGGCTCATTTGCAGCATCACACAACAAGGGCTATCCACAATAATATGAGTTTGGAGAATACTTAATATCCCTCCCCTGGAATTAGGCAGCCCTGTACAGTAATATGAGAAAGACATCAGGATCCATCCCTGCTCCAGGCATTGTACCCAGCGTCTTGCATCTGCGCTGCACCAAAACACTAATCAGAGAGCTATAAAATATGGACATAATTCCCCTAATGTCTCCAGCATTTAAAGGCTGATGAGTGCTGCTTCTAAAAGAGCTGGGCCAGGGACTAAAGTGGCACGAGACATCTGGCCCAGAGTTTAAGTGTGGGTGTCAAAGGAGATGCCGATAGCGCAGGCTCCATCCTCCTCCCTCTTCTGTTGGTTTCCACCCTAAGCCACCAGCAGACCCAGGGACACCTGAGACACGAATCCTGCCCCTGCAGACCAGCTCCTGGCCTCCTCCCATGCCCAACAGGGTCCTGCTGAGACCATTTTGCACAAGGGTCAGTTGCACAGCACCATATCAATGCCTCCGGGTGTGCAGAATGCTCATAGTTATAGATGGCTTGTTGTTTGGGGTTTGGTTTGTTTTTTTTTTTTTTGGTGGGGTTTGGTTGGTTTTGTTTGTGTGGGTTTTTTTTTTTTTTTGTTTGCCCCCTCCTTTTATTTTTCCCCCCTTTGGGTGTGTTGGGTTTTTTGTTCACTTTTCCTCTTCAGGTAAGCCCAGGAAAACCATAAAACACACAGGGCAAGAAACACAACCAAGCCAATTCATGGAAACTGCTGCAGAGCCCCAGAACACCTCCACCAACTACAACAGGGAAATAACACCTCCCAGCACAACACAGAGGATACTTGCCATCCACTGACAAATCACCCAGACAAGTTTCTTATCCAGGTTGCAAGAATGAAAACAGATAAGCTGGTATGTTACTAGACAGAGGGGAAAAAAGCCAGATCTGCCTCTTTCCAGAGTTCCCTGAAATAAGGACATGACTTCATCAGCAGCTGAGTTACAAAGTGGACATTTGCCCTGCAGCAAAGAACTTAATACCCCCTCATCGGGACGGCAGACTTGTCTTTGGAGAGTCCGTGTGTCCCAGAACCATGTGCGGTTGAGATTGGCAGGCATCCCATCCCGTCCCACACCTGCACAAACACACATCTGCTCTGCATCAGGGCAGCACAGAGCTCCACAGGTGAGTTTGGTTTGGATCTCAGCTACTGCCTGGGGGGGGGGGATTTCATCCTGCTACCCCCCATGGAAAGCCAAGGAGTTGATGGAGCTGGGGTGGTTGCACCTCTCAGGATGCCATTCATGGGACAACAGAACCTGAGCTTGGAGGACAAGAAGCCCACGCTCAAGGTTTCTGGTCAATATTTTTTTGATCAAATCCAATGCTCAGCTGCTAATGCCAAGAGTTCAAGTTCTTGGAAACGTAATCCTTCGGTTGAAGCTAAACACTGAGGAAAAGCAGCCAAACCCACTAACCTGGATTTTCAGAGTGCGGGAAGCAAATCCTCCCCACTACCTCCAGAACTGGAGAGCACAGCCCGCCCTGCTTTGGCCACCACTGACAAGGAGCTGCTTTGTTTGCCAAGCCACACAAAGTCACTTCCAACCATCCCCATCACCATCCCTATTCTCTGCCATGGCCAACCTTGAGCAACCAGGGCTTGAATCACACAGCTGGCTGCATCCTAGCACTTCGCACTGTGGTGGGACCCCTCTAAGCATCCCAACCACCAGCTGACAAAGCTCATGCAAGCCACTCGCTGGTTCTCTGTGGTATCCTGTCATAGGACACCTGGGAATGCTTCAAACCTGCTCCAGAGGAGGATATTTACCAAGAGGGTGGTCAGACACTGTAACAAGCTTCCTAGAGAGGTGGTCAATGCCCCAAACCTGTTAGTGTTTAAGGGACATTTGGACAATGCCTTTAACAACATGCTCTAACTTTTGGGCAGCCCTGGAGTGGTCAGGCAGTTGGACAAGATGATCATTGTAGGTCCCTTCCAACAGAAATATCCTATTCCATTCTTCAACCACCACTCCAGGGTAACGAGCATTGCCAGGGAATTTAGTAGGAACCTAGTAGAAAAGTCAGTGAGGCCAACCAAGCAAAACCCAAGATGTTCCAGGTTTGGTTTAGTCTGAGTAAGCACCCAAGGTCTTAGTACCCACCTGGACCTTGCAGGGGAGCATACAGACAGAAGAGACAGTCCTCAGCACTCCACATACACCAGGTTTTAAATGGTTCCTGGGTTTAGCTTGGCAAAGCTGCAACAAGTCTAAAAACCAAGCAAGAAGAATGGGCCACAGATCAAGCCCAGTAGGTAGGTGATGGAGAGAAACCCAGAGATACCATCCCATGGGGTTCATTATCATGTAAGGTGAACATACCCCAATTCACCAAGGTACAACCCAGTGAAAACCAACTACCAAAAGATCCAAGGAACAACCACTGAGGGAGGATCTGCATTTTCTAACCCACAAGTTTTCACTTTGGATTTTATTTAACTGTGTTAGATATTCCTATTCCTTGCTTATTTCTGCTATGAAAGGCTCCTAAATGGCTTTAAGTGTGAATTTTTCTTGCACTGGAAGACACTGGGTTGACTGCCTTAAACAGAAATTCCCTGTGCACAGGAGGAGCAAAGAAATCCCACGCCAGCCTAACACACATTATTTTAGCCCCATTGTAGAGATCCAGGTCTCAGAGAAAAAAGATTGGTGCCCAAATAGGCCTTGGGATCTCAACCAAGATCCCTCCAGAGTAGACATGAGAGATGCAACACTCCAAATATCTTACCACAGCTGAGCTCTGCCCCCTCTTGCTGTCACAGGCTTTTCCATCACTTCTCCATCTCTTTTTGTTTCAAGCCAAAGCTACAGCTTCAGTTTTCTGCCTTCTGCAGCTCAAAGATTTGGCTCCTGACCCTACATCTTGCATCTCCAGACTCCAGTCACCTCCTGCCTTGATCTCGGCTTCCCAAGCCATTTGGGAACTAGTCTGTGCTCTGACAGCAGCAATCTTGCACCGTTTGCTTTCCTGAATTGATCTTTGAGTTCTTTCTTTGTATTTGCTCTTCTGAGAATCAAATTCCTCCTCCTTTTCCTTCTCTCAACAATTATTCCTGTCTGTTTTAGAGACCGCATCCACCCCTTCTGCTCTGCAGCAACCACGTCCCCAAATCCCAGCAGTTAACCCCAGAGAGCCCCTTTCTGCTCTCCAAACCTGGCACCCTGCACAGCCAGGGCAGCTATAAAATTGATTTATGCAGTCTCTGCCTGCAGAATAAAGTCAGTCACATTTACCCACCTCACTTTAAGCACCCATCCAAGGGTTTCCTATATATCACCAATGGAGATGGGCAGCACCTGCCCACAATCCAGCCCCCTCAGGCTTAAATCACCAGGGCTGGGAGACCCTGGAGCAATCAGCTCCTCATTTCAGGTGCTGCGAGATTGAGTTTGTATAAACCACTAGGAAACAGTGACCCAAGTGTCCCCAGCTGTGCTCAAGTCCCAAAGGACCTGACCTACCATTTGTCTTTAAAACCAATTCTTCCTTTCCAGCTGCAAAGGTTTCAACCCACACTGTGATGACCAAGGTGGCAGCTGCCACCACTATCTTGCAGCCAGTTAAAATGGAATGCATATTTATATACAAATAAATATATAAATAAAGCTAAAACAAATAACTCTCTCGACAGGCTCCTCTCCTTCTCCAAAGTGCTAAATCTTCCCCTGTCTGCCGTGTCCATCACGCAGACCGTGGGATTCGGCAGCTGGAGATCTGTTTCCTATAAATTTTCTGCACAGTGCCTACAACACTTGTAGTTTCTCTGAAAAATAACGATTGGAGGGTGGATAGAAGAGAACAAACAGTTCGGATGAACAGTTTATCTGATGAATTCAGCCTCTTCTCCTGTTCCTGCAATATCAGGTGGACAAATCCAATTTCCGCAAACGCATTTGTTGTTTGAGTTTATTTGACAAATACTTCCCCAAACAATTGCCTCTACATTCACTTAGCAAATATTTAAAATATGAACTGTGCTGCTTAGTGAATCCCTTGGCATTGCACTAGTCCCTAGTGGAGTGAGAAAGTTAGTTTTTCCCCCAATATTAGTTATTTCTGCATTTCAAATTGGATTTTTTTTGGCCGGTTCTCATTCTTTTTGCGGATAGCACCAGATGATTTGGTGGTGCTTATTAGGAAAGGAGCCGGTCAGTCGGCTTCTGATGAAATAGAGTTTCAGTGGAAAGCAATAAGCCGTTGAAGCAGAGGCATTTCATCAGAAACAGCCCCCAGTCCAAGGACTTGCAGTGGATAAGCAAGGACTGTGCAAAGCCAGCGCTCAGCAATCTCTGCTGGTTGTTGTCCCAGGCTGTGGACCAAGCGAACAAAAATGATGGCAGAATTTGAGGGATATAACATCATACCTTGGCTAAAGCTTGTTTCTAGAATTGCCTGTTCATAGCAAAATTGGGGGAAAACAATCATTTTGGGTCCAAACTGGACCAAACCCGACACTTGAAGAAACACTGAGGGACCAACATCTGCATTTCAGCAAACTCAGCTGCAAAGGTGCATCGTTTCAGGCCTAGAAAACAATAAATTTCTAGGCCCCACGATTACGAAGGAAAACTCAAGAGCCTTAGGAGTTCAGCCAGAACCAGAAGGCAAATAAAAAGTAATCACAATTCATTATTCATCAAAATCTTCTCCAATCTGTTTTAAGACCATGTCAGGGTATTTTAGCGCTGCAGGTATCAATAGAGGTAAAAAAAAAAACCTGCAGCTGTAACTTTGAAATTTGCTTTTCATGATTTTTTTCTGCCAGTAAAAACCTTGTTGCCTGAACATTATTGGAAAGATACCAGGGAAAGGTTGGGAATATCGCCCAAGCAAATTCACTTAAGAATTCAAACAAACGCATCAGGACAAGATTTTGCTTTTGTCGCCTGGCTCTGGAGAAGAGCTGAGCAGTCAGGAAGAGGGCACTAAAGGAACAAATGCTTCATTAAACCTGGTTTTGGGCAGAAGAACATCACGCAACTGATTACTGGAAACAGCCTTTCCCACTCTTTAGTCAACCGAGAGCCTTTGAATGCAACATTGATTTGGACAGCAGCTCTTCATCTCCCCGTTATTTATTTTGCCACCCAGAGGGATGCAGCCAGGATGACCCATCCTTCCAAGCTGCCACCAACACGGGAGAGGAGAAATGTCATGTTCTAACCCCAAAAGCTCCCACCCGCTGCCAAGATCAGCATACGGGCACATCGGGGAGGCAACAAGAATGAAACTGGCGATTTGAGACACAGTGAATTCTTTCCCTGACCACCAGAATGCTTTTTTCATTCCAGAAAAAGCCCCAAATGAAAACAAAAAGCATCAGGTGGTGGCCCTGGCAGGTGTTTGTTTGGTTTTGTGTTGGGTTTTTTTAACCTTCAGCCCAACTGTGTCAAACTTTCGCAGGACAGGACTGGGTAAGGAGAGAGATGATGGTTGGGGTTTTAACTTGGCTCCATGGCCAGGGCTTGCTTTTGGATGCAGGTCCAAACCCCTTTCTTGCCTCGAGGGGAAGTAAAACACCAGCAGCCCTTCAAGAACCACCAGGTTTTGCTGGGCTGGGTTACCTGGCAGATCTCCTACTGAAAGTTGCGTTGTCAGCCAGATACGAAGCAGCACCATAGAATCATAGAATGGTTTGTGTTGAAGGGACCTTCAAGCTCCCCCAGTGCCCCCCCTGCAATGAGCAGGGACATCTGCACCAGCTGAGGTTGCTCAGAGCCCCGTCCAGCCTGGCCTGGGATGTCTCCAGGGATGGTTCATCCACCACCTCTCTGGCCAACCTGGGCCAGGCTCTCACCACCTTCAGGGACAACAATTCCTTCCTCATGTCCAGCCTGACTCTCCCTCCTTTAGCTTAAAACCATCACCCCTTGTCCTATTGAACCCATGCAAGCACACAGATCTTCTGCTGAGTGCTCCTCACCTCCAGGGAGATATTAATTTGAAAAGCCCATCTCTAGGTCTCAATGAATTGATATAAATGGGATCTATAGCTCTGAGAAGAGATTATTTCCCACTTCTCTGTCCCTGGGAATGACAGTTTTCATTAGGCGCCTTGAAGAATCTATGCCTTGTTCCAAGGGGCTGCCGTTGCTCCTGGATGTCCTCTAATTCCCTGCTCCATCCATGACTCAGCCTGCTCTCTAGAACACTCCTTAATGGACTGGCTCACTCCAGCCAAATGCTTTATATCTCTTTAGCTCCAGGAGCAGATGGAGTCGAGGGACGGCAGGATTTATATTTCTTGCTCGAGTTGCAGCTTGGCTCGGTGGAAATAAAAAACCCCACCAACATGAGAAAGAATGAGGAAATGGCATCATAACAGCATTTACCTCATGGGCTTTGGAGCCTGTATATTCTACCTGGGTAGTGTTTGCTGTTGTCAGTGTTAATCCCGTGCCTTCCTCCCCAGCTGAGGAGGAGGAGGAGGCCCGGAGGGATATTTCTGCTCTCCAGCCCATCTGATGGATGGGACGGAGCTTCCAGAAGTGCAGCCAGATTCTCAGCTGGCGAAGTCTGTACATCAGCGCTGATTTAATGCCGGCGGATAATCTGGCCCGGAGCGTTTCCTTCGGGGCACGGAGAAGAAAATCAGGAAACGCCCCTGACCTCCGAGCGCTTCAACCGGAGAGAAAAGGAGGCAGAGGCAGGAAAGCGAGCGAGGAGATTGACGGGGGAAAAGGCAGCACAACAGGCTCACAAACTCCTCACCTTTCTCTGTGTTTCGTGCAAGCCGAGGGGAAAAGACAAAGCGGGAGAAGGAGGCAATTATAACGAACGCAAAAGCTTAATTACCCCTTCTTTTTGTTTGTTTTGTGAAAAGGAGACTAGAAATATCCACGTCTGCTCTGCTTGGAAGGCAGCCCTGGCGCTTGCTCCCATCGTCCCCCCTCGCCCCGCCTGTGCGCAGGGATAATTAATCCATTACGGGATGGAACATGCCGCGCCGCCGCGAAAAAAAATAATAATAATAAAAAAGATCTATTTCTCCTTTGCTTTCCCCCTCCTCCCCAAAGAGACATCTGAAATGTATCATGTAATAAATGTTTCTTGGATGGAAGGAGAGGTATTGTTCTCTCGCCGTGGAAACAATCCGGGCGGTGGGGCCAGCCGGGAGGGACTGGGGCCGGATACGTTGCTCGGTGGCTCCAGCTATATCCCGTACGGCAGGGCTGCCTCCGACAGACACGTCGTGATATTCCCCCCGAAAAGCAGCACTCAGCTCAACACCAACCTCCAATCCACAGGACCTAGAGATGAGACGCAGCAGACTTGGAGTTTCCACCTATAATAGACTTGATCATCCTCCAACAAGCATCATGTTGGGTTGGTTTGGTTGGTTTTTTATTCCTGGCCAGACATGATCACTATTTCTTCAGCCCTCACTGAAACTGGGGTGAGATATTTCCCCTTTACACACTTTTTCCACCCCATGGCCTGCTGCTCAGAAGGGCAGGAGCTCCCTTTTGTTGTGCTAAATCAATGGATTTTTCAAGTCCTCTCTAATTAAAAAAACCCGCATGCCGTGCTCTTCGTGCCCCTTCGCTGGTATTTATGTGGAGCACGCCAAGCTATTGCATTAAAGGTTTCTGGAGGAGGATGGGGGAGGCTATTACCCACCCAGACCCTTTGCTCAGCGGGGGTTTGGTACCCAAAAAGCATGGAAATCACCCGAGATCAGAACTACCCGCCACTGATCTCACCCTCATCCCAGCATCCCGTTTGCATCAGTTCACCAGAAACGTTTCTTCTTTCCGCTGACATTCAAATATTCTTGGCATGAAGGAGCTGCTGACATTTATTCCTGCGTTGCCACGTCGCAGGAGTTTTGGCTAAGACACTGGAAGAGTGAAGGGACCTTGTTACTTGGTGAGGAGATGTCTTCTGCAGTCTATCAGTCTAGATTAGGCTTGGGTCACTTCCTCTGTTCATTTCCCCAGCTGATTTGTTTTTTAAAGGCTCTTCCACAGAAACACTTAAGCTCAGTACAATGTTCTTGATTGCGACCAGAACTGGATGAAAAATGCTGAACTAATTGGAAGACATTTTCTTCTTCAGTCCTCCCTCAAAGCATTTCCAGGGTGTTTGGTCAGTCGTTGGAACTGCACAAACCCTCCCTGGGCCTCCCTGTGCAGCAGCAACAGCTTTTTGCACAGCGTCAGCAGCATTTTGAAAGCCTGCGAGTTGATCTTACGGCTGCAAAGTGACTCTTCTGTCTGTCAAAGACAGGGGGATGTCATAACATCTCTATTTTTTCCCCAAGACATCTCTCACACTGACCTTCAGGTCATGGAGAACAGTTCCCCCTACCTCTCCATCTGCACATGCTCTGAGCAGATACCAGGAGACCATCATTACTATCTACTACTACTATGGGGAAACTGAGGCACAGGTGGCAGCAGCTCCCACACCTGCCACCTCTCAAGTTCCCATGCAGAACCCCACACATTAAATCATCCTACAAAGCTTCACATCCACCTTCAAACACATGCCAGTCACCCCCACCCCAAAGCCACTGCAGAACCCAGTGACACCAGCCGTTCCTCCACCCCATCGCACCTTCCTCCCCACCAGCACCTTCCTCTGCACCTCGCAGGAATATTTCACCTCAAACAAGCAGCCAAACAACCACCCGCCCACCCAAGATGCCCATTCTCTCTGTCACGGGGAAAGTTTTCCGCCTCGCTCGTTTTCTTCCTTGTTGAATTAACGCAAGCCAAACAATCTCCTTTCTTCCCCGTGCGTTTCTCCTCCAGGCAGCTCCCCCTTTTCTTTCTTTTCCATTTCAACCACCTCCAGCAGAAGGCCCTTGGAGGCACTAGCGACTTCAAAGACACCAGGTCCAATGTGCGGCAAGTGATAAAAACCTACACAGCATGTGTTGGGCAAATTAATATCCCCTCCAGAGCCAGCAGCTCCTCGGTCCCAGCAGCACCATAATGAGATGTTCTGCTGAAGGGAAGGGGGGGCTGGATGCAGGAGGGGAGATGTATTTAATGTATGCAAATTGACTGGCATGCAAATTGCCACCAAGTTAAAAATAACACATTGCATAAGGAGTCTGTCTTATAAACCATTTGTTTATTCATTAGGGTAATATCTATTATCAGGCTCCTCGTTTCCTTCCACATCAAATGCTCACTTTTGGGGAATTTTGTGTTTTGCACTTTTTGGGGGTAACTGTGATTTCCCACTGACCTCAGCTGCCCCACAGCAACACTCGTTCCTTACCTTTTGCTTCCTTCCTTCCTGCTCAGATTAAAGGGATTAAAGTCACTTTTCCTCATAGGGAAGATGCTCAAAGCAAAGCAACCAACTTCAAGGACAAAAGCCACTCTGGCCACCCAGCTGGGCTCCCACAAGCCAGGACCTTCCCCAGGGCTGGACCAGAGCACCTGTCCAGGCTGGGCTCAGGGCATCCAAAATAGATTTAATTAGGGCTGGAACAGCTCTGCTGTGGGACAGGCTGAGACACTTGGGGTTGTTCAGCCTGGAGAAGAGAAGCTCCAGGGAGACCTTATTGTGGCCTTTCTGGACTTAAATGGAGATGATTAGAAAGATGGGGACAGACCTTTTTGTGGGACCTGTCGCGATAGGACAAGGGGTGACGGTTTTAAACTAAAGGAGGGAGAGTCAGCCTGGATAAAGGGAAATTTTTTAAGATGCGGGTGGTGAGGCCCAGGTTGGCCAGAGAGGTGGTGGATGAACCATCCCTGGAGACATCCCAGGCCAGGCTGGACGGGGCTCTGAGCAACCTGAGCTGGTGCAGATGTCCCTGCTCATGGCAGGGGGCGCACTGGGGGAGCTGGGAATGTCCCTTCAACCCAAACCATCCTGTGATTTGATATTTTGATACCAAGACTTTCTGTTTGCAGTAGGTTTAGGAAGTGCCCCAAGTAGCAACTACTTGTCTGCTACACCCTTCTAGAGAAGTTCTTCATCCAGCCTCACTGAAGTATGATAACACCTTGCAGTCTTTAGACATTCAATGCCTTGGGAGACAGACATATGGGGTATTTCCACCGGACTGAAGCACAGAGACGGAGGGAGCCCTGGCAAGATGTGATGGTCTAACACGCAGTTGGTGGTGCAGAAGAGGACCAGCAACTGAGCAGAAGTTCCATCCATCCCCAAGCAGGAGAGAAAAACCAGCAAACCTCTGCTTTAGCTGTAACAAAGGGTCAGAGCTACCACAGCTGCACCATTTCCATGTCCCGGAGGAGCATGTTCTGAGTTCCTTTTTTTGATCATTTATTATTACTCAGGCAAAGACCAACACAGCTACAGTGTTAGTACAACCCTCCAGCACCTGCCAATAAGCAGATTTATTACTTCACTAGTTAACTCTGCCCGTCACATTCTTCCATCCTGTGTGTGTTAGGAGCTGTGAAAATCTTATAGAGACTAAAAGGAGCCTAACCACAGCACTTAGTGTTACTCATTTTATTTCAGCTAGAATCCTAAATCAGCATATAAACAGATATTCAGACTCCTCTGCCCCACCAAGGGACATACCTGTGCAGGGACAGGCGTGGAAATCCATCCACTTAGCAGTGAGGGTGGATTTAGAGTGATTGGGTTGAGCTGCATTAACCTCTGTGTGGACATGGTCACTCCAGATTCGAGTGGCCATTGCTCAGTTTAATTTGAGCCACTTCAATTCGAGCTAATTTGCTACCAGAGTAAATAAGCCCAAGCAAATAAAGGTTAATGACTGAGCAACTGCCTCCCCAGAGGGGAGCGATGCACTCAGAGCTCACCTATCGAGTCACCGTGGTTTAACAACAGCCACTGGCAGGGACAATCCCTCATCCCTCCACTTGAGCTCTGGCTTGGAAGAGCTGGGCTGTCAGATACCCCATTGTCACCAGCTCAGGTTGCTCAGAGCCCTGTCCAGCCTGGCCTGGGATGTCTCCAGGGTTGGTTCATCCACCACCTCCCTGGCCAACCTGGGCCAGGCTCTCACCACCCTCAGGGACAACAATTCCTTCCTCATTTCTAGTTTGAAAGGAAGATGGAGGTAACACTGCAATGCTGGCCACCACACTGCAACACCTGATCTGCTTCGCTGGGAAAAGCTGGAAGAGACAGGCTCTTTAACCCTTGTACAGATGTGACGGTACAACAACCACCACCTCATCTGGGATGGTAAATCAGGATAAAAACACAGGGCCACCAGGCAGCAAAATGGGATTAAGCACTTTCATGGATGGGAGATCAAAAAAAACCCAGCCAAACAAAAGAAAAAAAAGCAACAAACCCAACAACCAGACTACAGGGACAAGGCAAGGAAATATCACATCTTCTAATCCCTCTCTTCTGATGGCAGCAGATGCTGGGCACAAGGAGGACAGACAGCAAGAGAGGCTGACAATGTGCTTTCTGCACAGGGCACCTGCTAATGACACACCAGTCCAGATAAACAACTGGTTTGGCTCAACAAAGGCCTTGCTTATGTCCCAAATGGTCCAGTGTGCAGGCTGCTCCTCCCCACACCACCCCATCCATCTCCAAGCCCTCTGCCCCCCAGGCAGCTCATCTCCACCACTGTGGCAGTCAGGAGCCTCTCACAAGTCTATTCAGAAGAGGATGGAGACTGGTACTTATGTGACAGCAGCTGCTCTTTCACATTTCCCTGAGCTCATCTCAGTCAGATGTTTGTTCCCTGCACTCCCCAGGCAATTCCCTTTCCCTACCTCATGCTCCTTCCCCCCCCGCCCAGTTTGTCACATCCAGTGACGTGGCCCCGGTGGTGACCGAGAGCTGGTGGCCATCTCCTCCCGTCCCTGCGGGTAGAGGTGAATGATCCTGCCAGGTGGTGCATTTTTTGGAGGATGCACAGTGACTGAGCAATGAGCGGCCCTGAATCCCAATGAGCTGCCACCCTACCGCAAAGGTTCACTGACGTTTTCCCAGTGTCAGTCACACAGAAACAGATCACCCTTCCCAGCCTGAAGCACGCAGGCCACCTCCCTTTCCCATTCATTAATCCCCAGCAGCTGTGGTGAGAAGATGCAGAATAAGGAGGACGCTTGGACATTGCATGATGCTACACCTGCACCCTCGGTTGGAGGTTCCTCCAGGAGGTGCAGGGCACAGCCTAATCCCACCACAGAGCTTGTCTAATCCCAAAAGGTCATTTAATACAGTTTGCTATCTGGGGTACCCGATGACTTTGTTTAGCCAGCAGCTAGCAGCAAGGGCTGCTCTTGACCTGTTTGTTGTGTGAAAACCACTTGGAACTGCTAAGCAATTTGTTTCTCCATTAACTCAGTGTCCTCCATCAGCTAAGTCCTGCTTCAATTCCTTGACCTAACACACAGCCAGCTGTCCCGGGCCAAGGACAAACCAACCTCTGCTCTTAGATTAATATTATTTTCTTTTTTTCCATTCACTAGTGCCAACGATTGCAGTAGGGGCTGCAATCTTGAGACTTAAAGGTTACAGCACTTTGACTGGTGAATTTAAGCTCATCCCAAATTAGACAGCGGTATCAGGAGTTGCTACTTTCCTCCGCGAGGTCTGTTCCCTGCTAGAATTGCTGAGCAGCCTGGATACATTCCCCACCAAACGGCGCACACTGGAATGCTTCCTAATTAACTGCACAGGAGAAGATTAAAATTCCCCGATCCTGCAAAAGTCAGAGATTAAAAAAAAATGGAAAAGCTGCCGCACAAGCGTGACACCAGGGCACAGGAGATCGAGCAGCTGTGGCGAAACACGTACTCACCATCGCGATAATTTTAGCTTAATCATCCAGGGCACGTTAGGTGGCAATCTTCGTAAGGTGGAGCATGCCCACAGGACCAAATAGCAGGGCCTGAAAACGAGGAGCGTCACAGCTCGAAGCACAGGGACACGCTCTGTGGAACTCTAATTGCATGACGCCGGGCAGCAGGCAGGATGGTCCAACAGCTGGTGGAGCAAACCCGGTCACCTCCAGGCCTGCTGGGACCCGACCCAGGCGCTGCAATCACGGCACACTGCTCCACATCCATCCATTCCTGCCAAAAACCGCAATTCTGAAGAATGGCAGAAAGGAAACAACGCGGCTTACTAATGCCCAGCACATCCCACAGCCTGAAGCTCTCCACCAGCCCCACGCCTAATTCCCAGCTGCTAGATTCAGAGAGGATCTTATTTTTTTGAAGTACCTGCTGCAGCCCATGACCCTGCACTTGGGATCACACAGCTCACAGCTAAAGGAGACCAGGGCTCCTCACGCCATTCCATCGCGGCCGCTCTGGTTGCAGGACTTGTTGGTGGGTTCAGCTCCAGCTTTGCTTCCTGCTGCACCGCCACTGTGGTGGGGAAATCAAGGCACCGCAGCAGGGGTGAATTATTGCTCACAAAGAGTGAATCACACCCCGAAGCTCCAGGGCAAAGTCACCTCCATGAACACCTTCGCTTTGAGGAGTTGATGCCTAAGCACCAAGTCTGCACAGTAAACCTGAGATTAAGCAGAGCAGAACAGAGTATTCCTGGGTGAGAACACAATGCAGAATGAAAGGTTACCTTGTCATGCCCTCAGCTCCTTTCCCATGCTTTTATTTATTTTAGGAAAAAAACCTTCCTATGCCCAACTCCCAGCTTTCAACCCCAGCTTTGCAGAATGTAAGAACACTATCGTAGCCTCCATCCTTTGCAGGAGACCAAAGGTCCTGGAGAGCCAAGGCCTCAGCAGACTTTCCAAGCAGCCAACACATTTTCCTTCATGGTAGTTCCAGAAGATGGAGCCTGGCAGAGTTACTTGGGAAAGCTACCCCTTAATGCTGGTCATCTGTACCTAGGCTTAGAAACCCCTTCAACTACTTTGACCCTCAGCAGGAGCCAGGGAAGGTATTCTGGGATCACTGTTCCACCTGATTTCAAAATGCAGCCAGAGAAGTGGGAAAGCAGAGCAGAGTGGTGGGTTTCACCTTCCATCTCAGTGAAGAACATTTATGCAAGTCCTTCTCGGCATCCGCATTGCCTTACTCTGCTTATAAAACACTGAAGGCCAGTCACAAGCCGTTGCTAGAGAATATTGTTTTCCTCTCAGAAGAACGTTTTCAAGGTCTTCCCCTTGCATCCACATGGAATTATCTCCCAGAAACCACTGGCAAATCTTCACACCCGCTGTGATGTACCACAGAAGGAGCTACCACCACACCGCGGCGGCCAAGCCAAGAACTGGCACTAACAGGAGTAGGTGAGGATGTGCTGCTCAACGACTTCAGTTTATTGAGCATCCCTCATCCATGTTTCACAGCCAAGCACGCTGCAGAGCACCTATGGCAAAGATAAAACAGATTTTGAAGCTTTTTTGTCCATTTTAATGGAGAAGAAGTGAGGTGCAACTTGCACTGGACAGGCTGTGGAAGGTGGAGCATCCCTGGTCCATGTGAGGAGGAACCAAGGTGAACCCAGGAGGACATGGAGCTGCAAGGCAGCCTGGCTGCAGCATGCGTTGAGCACTGGAGAGATGATAAACCAAGGGCAACACAGAAACACAAAAGCACTTGTATCTATTTTTTAAGTTACAGCAAAGGGTAGAAAGCGTTCTCATGGACTTCAGCATCGGAAGAGCTCGCATACCAATACAGAGGTTGGTTCTGACCTACTGACATTTCTGCAGGTCCATGGTTCATACATGGGACTGCCACTTTAAATTAGAATTGTCAGCTTTTTCCATCACAACAGCCTGGTTTTTGGTTGTTTTTTTTGCCAGTGAAGAATAAATATTTACAAACCTTAACTCTCGCCAACAAAGGCATGCTGTTCCAGAAGTTTCGAGGGGTTTTGTTCCGTTTTTAAACAGTTTTAGAAATCATCACTTCAATTTCTGTTATTAAAACAAGCAACACGGTAAAAAGATATATGAAGGAGGGGATGGGCCACAGAAGCTCACTGTTAACATTCAAGGGTTTTCAGCGATGCGTTGGAAAACGTCTGAGAGCATTTGCAGCAAACACGGATGATAATAGCGCAGTAACTCCAGACAAGGACAGGTCACCAATCTGCGGGAAACGCTAAACTAATGGGGGCTCAACAGTTCCGTGCAAGAAAATGTGAGGTTGTAAACAGGCAGAAAATGAAAAGATTCAGGGCAAACAGACACTGGGGGCGGCAGCACCTCTCCTCCAGCCAGAGGAGCTGACTCGGCGCTCCTCCAGCATCTGGAGAGCTGCAAACAAAACCCCTGAGCCCAGGAAAGAAGCCACCAGCTCGTCATCGAACGAGTGTTTGTTGTCCCCAAGTGCTTGACAACCCACGTGTGTGCAACAGCGTCTCCGAGTGCAGCGCACTTCACCGGGGTGGAGAGGAGGGTTGAGCGAGCCCCGCTTGGGGCAGCGAGCAAGGGTCAGGGTAGACATCCGACTAAACACGAGCTTTCAGCATCACGCTGAGGCCAGCCACACTTTACTGGTGGAGTATAAAGAGATATGTATTTCACATTGCTACCCAGAACACCATGTCCAGCTTTTGCATTCACACTCACAAAAAAATCTGTCAAGAAAGGGAGAGTTTGGGTAATAGCTACAATAATAATTTAGGGTGAGAAAAACCAGCCTTAAGGTGACAACCTTCAGGAGTTGAGTCAATTTGGTTTCCTAAGGTTAAAAAGCAACTTGACTCTGGTCCGTGCAGTCCTATACAAAATGATTTTTTGTATTAGTGGCTCTTTAATCTTGCTAACCATGATCCGCTAGCCTGAGCTGGAGCTTGGAACATCCAAAACCAGACCTGAGGTGAAAATGATTGCCATATGAGTCCATGAGATATAGATGTCTTTCCAGAAGAGATGTTCTAGTTTGATTACAAGGGGTTGTCCACACGACCGGAATCTAGGGGATCACATCGTCCTGCCTGAGTTATGCTGAAAGCAAAGCAGGTCTCCTTGATTCCCCCTCCCAGCTCCAGAGGAGACGGTGGAAACCAGTTCAGCCCCTACCCAGCTTGCCCAAAGCGGGGCGAGAAGGTCCAGCACGTTTGCATGACAGTCACCGCAGAAAGGAGCAGCCAAAAGGGACAACCTGACAGCTCCTGTGGACAGAGAGATGGAGAGACCAGGCTGGAAGCAGAGAGATAAATACTGGAGGTAGATGATGCATTGTGTACCCCCCCCACAATATATAGCTGCTTGACTCTATTAGGTAGATGGATGGCAGGGAATTTAAGAGGAGAAATAGATTTTTTTTTTTAAAAACTAAGCTAATTAACTAAAAAGGCTTGTCTGGAAACACGGGCCCCATTGTCTGCTGACACACGGCTCAGAGCAACATTTGTCTTCCCTGTTATTACTCTGCCTCCCAGAGCATCCCTCGCGGGCACGGAGTGGGTGGTGGTCCCTGCAGCAAACCTGGGGCACCCAAACCACCCCACGGGATGCTCAAGTGACGCCGTAAATACACATATGTGTGTATACATACATAGAGGCACTCGCTTGCATGTATACACATGCATTTACATATATACGCAAACATACATTACTGATATATTCGTGCAGAGTGTATCATAGTATATAAAAGAATAAAAACCATGAAAGAGCAAAGTTTGCAACCAAAACCAGCTGGCTGCTCCACACCAGCCTGCCCCTTAATTTAAAAGCAAAACAGGGGGTGTACTTGGTGAAACAGAAAGGCTGTAGATTTGAGAGAAATAAAAGAAAAATACGACTTGACCCAGCACGGTCACTTCTGGAATCCACTACCCCAGGAAGTCATGGAGACGCACACCGGTGGAACAGACGTTTTAAAGGACTGGATAATTTTATGAGCATTAATAACATTTGCAGCTATGCAAGCTAATAAAATGTTACAAGGGTAATCAAACTTCATGCTTCAATGTGTAAGTTGATCACCTGTGAGCATTGGGAAGGAATTTCCTCTCTGGTGCTGTTGCACTGAGCAAGTAGCCAGCTGCGCCATAGGGGCGCTTCTTAAAAGTAAAATTAAAAATAAAAGAAAATAAAATATAAAAAATCAGCGTCATTCCTGCCGCTAAATCTTTGATTTGGTTTTCTCCTTCTGCAGCAGCTGGCACCCACCAAAACGACTAAGCTCCCAACATCAGTGGGAATTTTGCTGTCATCTTCCTAAGGCGCAGTTTTGAGACAACGTATCTGCCACATTCTGAAGATAATATCGCTTTACCCTTGGAGGATTGTTCCTATATGGCTTACACCAAGCTTAACCTGTCGTTCCAGGACCACAGATCCCACATTTACTCTTCAGTGCTTCCATGTGGCACAAGCTGCGTTGGCCAATGAAGCACTGGCTCTCCCATGATGTTGCTGAGCCCCATCATGGCAGAGCTCCAGGTATTACCAGGTAAGCTTGGCAGTTTGAGCTGTCTCCACCAATTCAGAACTACCTGATATGTTATTTATAACGGCTGAGATGCGACCTTGGTGTTTCCACTGTTTGCTAGTCACGGAAGTTAATGCCCTTGTAATTAATGAACTGACAGAAAATGCTGCAATCTGCTGCCACAGGCTTCGCAAAAAAATATATTAAAAAAATGAATAAATGACAGACTTTGCTCCCGTGCCTAACCTTCTGTTCAAGGGAACGCAGCCACAGTTCAGCCAGCTGGGGACGAGGCTGCAGGGAGGATGGGACAGAGCAAAAGTATCAAAATAATCCTTCCACTTAAAAATAACCAGCTGAAGGGTTTACAGGTAGAAGCCCAAGGGGCTGAAGAGGACTGCTGTGTGCGGCCAGGTGCTGGTGACAGAACACCAAAGGCATGACAGTGCGAGCAATCAAGCAAAAGGCCTGTTCCACGCACTTTCTCTCTCCAAAACAAAAAGAGGTGGAGTATATTAGTATATTATTTAGGGAGCAGTGTAGGGGAAGGGGACCTGAGGGTCCTGGGGACAGCAGGGTGACCATGAGCCAGCACTGGGCCCTTGTGGCCAGGAAGCCAATGGTACCTGGGGTGGGTTAGAAGGGGGTGGTCAGTAGGTCAGAGAGGTTCTCCTGCCCCTCTGCTCTGCCCTGGGGAGACCACACCTGGAATCTTGTGTCCAGTGGTGGCCCCTCAGTTCCAGCAGGACAGGGAACTGCTGGAGAGAGTCCAGCGCAGCCACCAAGATGCTGAAGGGAGTGGAGCATCTCCCGTGTGAGGAAAGGCTGAGGGAGCTGAGTCTCTGGAGCTGGACAAGAGGACACTGAGGGGGGACTCATTCATGGGGATCAATATGGAAAGGGGGAGTGTCAGGAGGATGGAGCCAGGCTCTTCTGGGTGACAACCAGTGACAGGACAAGGGGCAATGGGTGCAAACTGGAACACAGGAGGTTCCACTGAAAGAGGAGAAGCAACTTGTTGGGGGTGAGGGTGGCAGAGCCTGGCCCAGGCTGCCCAGGGAGGTTGTGGAGTCTCCTTCTGTGCAGACATTCCAACCCGCCTGGACACCTTCCTGTGTAACCTCATCTGGGTGTTCCTGCTCCATGGGGGGATTGCACTGGATGAGCTTTCCAGGGCCCTTCCAATCCCTTCCAATCACATTCTGTGATTCTGTGATTCTGTGATATTGGCAAGGCACTCACTCCGAGCTCACCATGGTCAGACCACAGTGGGTCTGGTGTGCTCTCCAGTCAGGTATGGTCCTTGGAAGGTAGGATCACAGCCTCATGCATCCATCCATCCTGTTGGTTGGTTTTTTTTAAACAAAAATGTGCTTATCACCATGGTAACTACATGCCAACCTGCATCATTCAGTACACGCGAGCAGCCAGCACCCAGGCCTGGCTTTGCTGCTTGTGTTCCACCTGCCCTTGGCAGCACATCTCCTTGGGTCCAAGAGCTGGGGCTCTTCCCTTTGGTGGAAGAGGCAACACACTTCCCCAGGATAGGAGGAAAAAGCATTTTATTAGAATTAGGAGGTACATCACTCATCACTCGGGGTCTTTTTTACTCACAAGACGCCTCATTTGAGCAGAAGGTACATTCCAATGAGAACCATGAAGATCCACCAACCAACCATGCCCATATTTCCTCTCCTTCCTATTTGTCCTTAAACAACACCAGTTCAATATTCCTTTGGGAGAGGAGGCCAAGGATGAGAGGATTACATGCATCAATCGCCCTTTCATCCCTTAACAATCATTCTCACCCTGATGGTGACCTCCAGGCCACAAAACCCATATTTTTCTGAACACACAGCATATGAGAACTGCACTCACTGCCCTCCAAAGACCCTTCCAAATTATGCTCTCTCCTCAGCAGCAGCTGGCCCAGAACATGATATGCCCCAAGAAAGCCATAACTTACCCCATCAGGGCAGAGAAACGCTTTAAATCACAATTAGCAGAGCACTGTCATCAGAGACCAGAGCTGACACCACATGCGATGTCATGCACATGAACCCCAGCACGGTGACAACAGCCGTGGGCGCAGAGAGATTTTAAAATTATAGGCAATAAAGTATGACATCATGATGACATCATGGAAGGAGGAATTTAATTCCCGGCTCGGAGGCTATCAGTTACTGTTCTGTTCTAAAACCCGTCATTATCCGTGTGAGCAATGAGCAGAATCAATCATTTCCACGGGTCTTTATGGCCACCGTAAATTTTGAACACTTATGTCTCAGCCACTTTCCCGTGTACGTACGAGCCCATCTGTCGGCTCTCACGATGCTCCCGCCACATCCCGGCGCTACAACACCCACAAGCACATTTCAGGCATAATCATGGCAAATAAAAGAAATTCATGGCTGGTGTGAGATCACACACGTTTGACTTCGAGGTGTTCAGGTACCCCTCAGTTCCACACATGTTTTCCTTCCTTCCGCGCTGACACAGAAGGGTACACCCTAGGATAACCCTCTGACACTCGCATGACCTTAAAAAGTCATTTAAAAACCTGTTTTGACAAGCCAGATGCTTCAAGCTCACCCGTCGCAGGCCGCCTGTCTCACCTCCCCCTCTACTGAAGCACACAGCGATATATGTTAATAAAATAGTATTTTCACATATAGATAGAGCACGCAGTGCAGCAGGTCACAGCAGAGGCAGAGGTGAACGTTCTCTGCCCACACAGCTGAAGCAGGGGGAATATTTGGGCATGTTTTTATGAGTAGATGATACTCATCTGGCGACTCTCACAAACGCGATCTGGCTCATGTGGCCTCACAGACAGTTAACTCGCTCTTCATAAGACCTCCAGCAGTGATAAGGGATGGATTTCTCATAAGATTATTGATATAGAAGAGATGCCCCTTGCCTCTGTCTCCTTTTTTTTTAGTATTTTTTTATTTTACGCATTCCTGCGAAAAACAAAACAGTGATAGAACCCGATAGATATCTCCTGGAGTATCAAAGAATATCAGAGACCCTTTGACTCTGTTATTTCCAGTCATAAGCTCGGGAACTCCTCCATCGCGGTGAGCTGCCATTTCTAATTTCCTGACCTCCACAGTATTAGATTAGGCCAAACAGTCTGATCTTTACCAGATACCTTGGAAATACAGAAATATCCCCTTGTTCGCTCCCACCAAGTTGCAAGATACCATTCCCCATATGTATTAAAATCGCAGGACTGACTCGTTTCCATCAATTGTAACTTCACACATCCTGTTAACTGCTTATACATCTCGTGCAGAAAACTCATCATGTACAAAGTGATTACCTGATGTTATCAGTGTGATGGAGAAATGATTGCCAGCTGCTTGGGACCATCAGGATAGCTTGGACCTATTTGCAAGACCCCTGGCCAGGATGCTTAATAGTGGTGCCTTTAAGGGAGTTCAGTTGATAGGCAAATGTGATATCAAGTTTTGACACATTTTTGACTCTTTGTTGATATACGGAATGAACATGTCAAGGTATAATCCCAGGAAAAAAAAACCAAATCACAGCGATAGTTGGGTACAAAACATTCAACTTCTGCTAAGGGAAAGCTCAGTAGCAGTATCGCCTGGATCACAACTCAGTGCAGAGTTCACTTGGTTTTCAAGATATTTCCTAAGACAGCCTTTACACAACCTCAATTCATTACTTCTGCGGAAAGATCAAGGATAAAACTGGGGTTTTGAGATGAAAGAACGTTGCGCATTGCCTTCTCCTTTCTCACAGGCAATGAATAACCCAAAGAACAAAGTATCCTCATTTAAGAAGGGCTGTTGGACAAGTCACTTTTGCGGGAATTTGAGGGAGGCTCTTGGTATTCAGGGAGGGCAAAGAGCTGCTAAAATTCCCTGCTTCAATTCGCAGGTCTCGCAGTCACAAAAAATCACTGTATCATTTCAGATCCGCACCTCTGATTACTTGGAGGCTTTCTGGAAGTGTGACTTCGCACTAATATCCAGCATGGAGAATGGTTTTCTAAAAGCCAGCGAGTTTTTCTTAACCCAATTTCCACAGCCCTCATCAGTAACACACGATTAACAGACAATTTTAGGCAACTTCTGAGACAGCAGCCTGTGTGCAACCCTCTCCATGCACGACATCGCTAACAAACCGTACAGCTACACATATTCCAACCAGGAGATGTAAAAACGGGCAAGGGATTGACTCTATTACCTAAAAGCTGCTGTATAAATGTAGCTCGGAGTTAAACATTCAGAGCTTATGCAGGGCTAGCAATTACTGAATTTGTTACTGCTTCAACTGTCATGACAGGCATTGAAATAAATCTCATTTATATGACATTCAGTCATCTAAAAATGCCTATTTATTTTTTTTTTAAAGAAATTATTCTAGGATGTCAATGTGCTACACATGGCTCTGCTTTGAGACCTCTCCAGACTGGAGATCAGGCAAGATATACAAACCTTTCAGCCTGCCAAGCTTCATACTTAAGATTAAGCCTAAATTCTGAGCGTGTTCTATACGGTGCCTCCATGAATGAGATTAAGCAACCCCTCTTGCCATTAAATGTTGTCTGAGCGCACACAACACAAAAACCTCTCAATTGCTGCTGCAACCTTTGGAATCAGTGCGAGCAGGTCCCTGTCCACCGCAGTGAGGAGAATACGTATGGGGAGAGGGTAAGATTAAATCAAATCTCCTTCCCTGGGTGCAGGGATTCAGAACCAGGTCTCGCATTATCCCGCGGTGTTCCCTAAAGGTCGAGTTTGTCCCCTAGAATTGAATCTTTTGGGTTGCAAGGGACCTTTCTTTGGAGCCTAAGCCAGAGCCCAGGCGTTCCTCCATCACGAGCGGTGAGGAAAACCACCTGTTATGTTCCTCCATTTGAGCATCACGCTACCACAAATTACAGCTCAATTAGTCTCTCCTGGAATCCATCACACGTCTCCATAGGAGCGCGGTCCCAGCTACGGCGCTATCCAGACAAGTTGAGACAGTAAATAGAAAAGTCTAATTGGGGAAGGGGGGGGAAAGATGCTTTTTCCTGATGTTAAAAATATCTGACACTTCCAGGAAATAATGGTATAAATAGAAAATGAAACCATTCCTCCTCCAAAAATATTTCATAATTACATGTCATAAAAATAATTAGGTTATGGCGAATTAGTACAAATGTTTACAAGAAAATTGCCATGCAAAACATTATGGGTAATAACATGCTAATTGCTGTAGAAGCAAAAGCTGATTATGTTTCAGCAATATTAAAAGTTGCCAACTCGGCGCTTCTATCCAAGCTTCGATATCTGTCGGTGGTATCTAGGGACACAAGGAAAACTGGTGACAAGTGGAGATGGCAGGTAGGCATGTCCATGCCCTCCTCACGGTTCTGACGTCCCTGCTGGATGGGTTACTCAGGCTCTACACCAGCTTCTCCAGCACATCGCACTCCACCAAATATCTGCTCAATGGCTCTCCTGGTTGCTTCAGGTGTAGGACACGTTCCTCCTGCTCCAGCCCACCTGCCCAGAAGGGACCAGACCATGGACGGATGCTCTTAGCCCTTTGCTCAGTCTGCTTCTATTTCTGCTTCCCGGCATAGCACCGTGGTCCTATTTTGGGGCAATGCTACAGCTGAGTAAGAGCAGAGGAGCATGCATGGATCTGCACAATCTGGAGCTTTTGGACATGACGACGAGCAACAGTACCTCATCTACGCACAACCCAAACTGCTCCCCCTCCTGCTTTTGGGAAGAGGGGGATTGCCACAGCTTTGCTCCCACCAGCCGCCACATGCCAAGGCCAAGAGGCAGCAGCAAACCCTTGTCTGCTTCTACTCGCAGGTGCTCCTGTGCTGGCCACATCAGAGCAACCCCCTTGGTCACCTCCAGGCAGCCAGAGGAGTGACCTCTGCCCATTGAGGGCTCAGGAGCTGCTTTTTCAGCCCACCAAAGCCCCACACCACCGAGCTCCTGCCATGCGGGACCACAGGTCTCCAAGGTGTCACCAAGTTCACGCGCTAGAAAGTTGTGATATGGTTTGCAGCAGCTGCTGCCTGAAGGTCTATTTTTGTGGGGTGTACATGTCCTCCTAGGAGCTGAACTATCTGGAACCCACATCTCCAACCTGCTGCTCAGCCAGCTCATGTGCCCAATGCGCTTGATCCAAGATATCTCAGGAGATAAGTAGAATCCTAGAATCATTTTGGCTGGAGGAGACCCTTAAGATCATTGAGTCCAACCATAACCTAGACCTAGTGCTAAATCGTGTCCCTAAGAGCCTCATCTATACACCTTTTGAACCCCTCTGGTATTTCTAGAGCATGGGCAGAGGTCTGTCACACATCCAAATAAATCTGTCATGCTCCTTAAGGGCACGTTTTCTTGTCACCAGATGCGGTTAACCGCTGTGTCACAAGGAACGCCGGGTAAAGTTTGGACATGTTAGCTGAAGGTGTGAATTTAAAGCAGATTACTTCAAAGTTAGCAAATCCCTAAGGGGTGTTCTCATTCGGAATTGGAGTGACATTAATTGGGTTTACCAAACTCATTTCCAAAGCAAATTGTGATAAACTGGATTACATTTGAATGAGGGCATTCACATAGAAATTTAACATAGTTTGACTAATCCTCTTTAAGAGCAAATTTAGCTTAAACCTTCTAAGTGCCCCATATTCCAGTTTCTCCTTCAGGGGAAGTGCTGAGTTTTAACTTTGAGAACTTTATCATCTTGGTCCCTTTTCTTTTTAGGCTGGAAATGAAGTGCTTTCTACAAGGCAGAGAAAATCCTCATCACCCTTTTACCAGTGCCCAGAGCCAATGCAAGTCTCAGACCATTCCAGAGGAGACATGACTTGAGCCAATGCTCCCAAGAGCAGGCAAAACCCATCTCTTCCAAGGAGCTGGGGACCACCCTGACACCCAACCCAAAGCCCACGCATCTCCACGGCCTTTGGTGATGCCCCTCGCACCGACGTTGCTAAAGCATCTCCTCATCCCAGCCTCCCAAGTTTGCAAATACTGAATGAAAGCAGCCATGGAAATGATTTTTTTTTTTTTAACAAAGCATCATTTCAGATGTTAATTCCAACACTGGCTAATGAGAGGCTTTGCTGTGAATAGACTCAGCCTCCCGCTCAGCTCCGCGGTGTTAAACGTGTTTGGCCGTGCCGGAGCTCCACCATCTGCTGTGGCCCCTTCATTATGCACCGAGTCACACCGGGCAGCTCCCGGCAGAAAGCGAAGACGGAGGTAAACTCGTATTTGGAAACAAAGGAGGGCTCTCTCCATCCTAATTAGCGGCGGGTTGCGGGGAGCAGCGGCGGGAGGCGAAGGTCACTTCCCACAAGGCTCGGCTCGGGATGCCGAAACACCCACTTAATTCAAGCAGCTCGGCGGGCAGAGTCAGACCAGAGCAATTACGCTCCCAGGATTTCCCTAAGGGAGGTTTTAACAATGCAAGCCTTGGGAAAAGAAAAAAAAAAATAAAAGAAAAAGAAAAGATGACTGCGGGAGCTCTTTATTCTGCCACCTTGGAGTGGATGGAAGCGCGGTCTGCGCTGCTACTGACTCTGGGAATGGCTCTTTGTGCAAGCTGGGAGGGTTGGCTTTTTACTGTTCCTCCTTAAGAAATGAATAAGAGCAAATTTTAACATTAAAAAAAAAACCTAAACCTCAAAAACCCACAAACATGAAGACACTTTGTAACAGGTTGGATTCTCCCTGAGCTCTCCAGGTTTCCTCCCAGATGCTGCCAGTGAGAATTAACCTTTAAAGGAACCGCCTAAGCACAAACTCCGGGAGACGCGGCTCCTCTGCTGGGATAAACGCTGCCTGGCTCAGCTCAGGAATTCAGCTGTTGTGTTAAATGGTTCCCTGCACTGCAGCCACCTCACACACACAGCTCTTCCAAAAGGTCGGAGCAGCATTTTTAACCTCAGCTGGTATTTCCCTCTCGCACACACCCAGCGACCCTCCCTGCGAAAGGATCCGCGCAGCCCCTGACATCTGCCAACGGTGGGAACGTTTTCCAGGGATGCTCCACAGGACCCCAAAGGAGTTGTGTTCATCCCTCCATCCATTCCAAAGGCTCCAGCAAGGGAAATTCATGGTAGTTTTCAGTGGGAAAGGAAGCCAGATATATATATATATATTTTTTTTTTTTTTTTTTAAATTATTTTTACTCCGGATAACCAAGAGATTAAGACACCATCCGGATCCCTCCTCAAGGGCCTCAGATACAAAACGTTGCCCTGGTCCCTCTTCACCGGCCCAGCTAACAGCGACCGGTCACCATCACAAACCATCCAGGATCCAGCCCAGCCCGCTCTCGGATGGGAACCTCCTTCAGCCAGCGGCTCCGCAGGGGGCAGAGCAGCCGTGGGCTCAGCGCAGTTTTCTTTAAATCGTTTGTAAAACGCTTTCCAGCAGACGACCCGCAGCGCTTTCCCTCTGCCGGTGCACATGCTGCTCAGCAATCAGCTCCAGCACCAAGGTGTCCAGCAGACCCGCTGTGTCCCGAGCGCAAGTCACAGCTGACTCGTGCTGCATCAAGCCACCCTCTGTGTGGTACCAGCAGCCCCAACAACCCAGAAAAAATCCTTTAGAGATGCAGTTCGCCCTTATTTCCTCTCCCAGCTATATCAACAGTAACTAATACTCAGCGCTGGCACCAAGGAGGTTTCCAACTGTTTGTAAGCAGCCCATAAAATAGCCAGCAGTGCTCGATAAGTCTCCGGTGTTTGTGCATCATGGCTTTGCCCGCTGTTTCCAGCAAACAGAGCTGGTGCGAGTTTGCTCTGGCACAAAGATGGGAACACCAGAGCGATGGGCTCGTGGTATGTGTCTCTGCATGCCCCTCCTGTGTGCTCACAGGCTGCAAAACCTTCATCTGTCCCAGCACATCTCTTGGCATCAGATTGACTTTGCAGATCTGGGTGGCTGGAGGTGAAAAGTGTTTTTCTTCTTGCTCAGAGGTTTGCCAGGTCACTTCTGAGAGTGCTAAGAAATGGGTTCAAGCGGAGGTTCAGCCAGGCCTGCCAGAAACAGCGATGCTCTGGGGTGTGGGGGTGCCACCACGGATGTACAGCTCTCCACCAAGCTGGTGACCCCATTGTGCCTCCATCATCCATATTAAAATGCTGCAGCATCCTGTTTGCTCTCTGGCTGCGCTCCCAGTCACCCCAACCACTGCCCCACTGGTGGATCCCATTAAGAAGCCAGCTCCTGCCTCTTTTTCTGCTGCTCAGGTTTGCTCTGCACTCACTTGCTAAGAGATAAAACCTACATCAGCACCACCTCTGTGCCACCCCAGCACACAAGGCACACATGCCATTACCTCCTGGGTTCATGACGGTCAAAAAATCAACACTCACAACCAAAACCGCAACAAGGGCACCCACATGCTTGGCTGTTCACCTCATAAACACAGTAAGTGCCTTGAAACAGCAATTCAGCTGCCAAAGTCACTCTCTCCATCCTTCTTTCTCCTGATGCGCTCTGTCTGCAGAGAGCAGATAAAGTTTTAGCTGCTCCCTCTTTCTCCTCAGAGTGGTTCTTTGCCCATTTTGTTCCTGGTCTGATGGTTTTTCGGGATATCACTCAAGGGACAAGCAGCTGCTCTGCTCACCAAACCTCCTCTAAGCATTCGGTAGAGCATCTGCTGAGCGCAGCAGCCAGTCCCAGCACGGCTCACGCTGTTGTTTTTAAGGAGCACATCTCTCACACCTGCCAGGCTGAAGGAGATGGTGCAGATGGAGCAGTGCAGCCCAGCTCGCTCCCTTTGCACACTGCCAGAGCCAGGGAAGGTCCCCAGGGAGCTTCTCCCAGGGGCAGAGGGCGCTGGCAGGACATGAGCTCCAGCAAGGAGAAACAAGTGCTGGCGTGTCCCCATGGCACCGAGCAGCACCACCATCCCGGGGATATAGAAACACAGAATAATTTGGGTTGAAGGGACATTCCCAGCTCCCCCAGTTCCCCCCCCTGCCATGAGCAGGGACATCTGCACCAGCTCAGGTTGCTCAGAGCCCCATCCAGCCTGGCCTGGGATGTCTCCAGGGATGGTTCATCCACCACCTCTCTGGCCAACCTGGGCCAGGCTCTTTCTACCCTCACAGGCAACAATTCCTTCCTCATGTCCAGCCTGAATCTCCTTCCTTTAGTTTAAAGCTATCACCCCTTGTTCTATCACAACAGGCCCTGCTCAAAAGTCTGTCCCCATCTTTCTTATCACCCCTGTTTAAGTATGGAAAGGCCACAATAAGGTTTCCCTGGAGTCTTCTCCAAGCTGAACAACCCAACTCTCCCTTCTATCTCAGCAGGATCCTCCTGCTCCAAAGCCACTGGGAACCACCCAGGACGGCAACTTATGCTCCCACGGAAAACACTCTGCCCATGGTCTCCAGACCCACAGGTCAGAGGACACCCCTAATCTTCAGTGCTCTGCTGCCCAACACGACCCTCCACCCTGATGGGCCCTGAGAAATACCCCCATACCCCCCCAGCAATTAAGCCGTAGCTGCCTTGGCTAGGCAAGACAAACAGTGTTTGTTGGGATCACTTTCCTGCATGCCAAGCATAAAGCAAAATGCCAATCGATGCAGCTGCCTCACCTGATGGTTTTATTTCTCTTATCCTCCCACCCCCACTTTAAATTTTGCTGTACACCGGAGCTCTCGGTGGGGCTTGCACCGTGGTGATAAACCAACACAACCCCATTAACCTGCGACCCGTGGGCGAGAGCAAGAATTCGCCTTTTCTCTCTTTCCCCCCCCACCCCCTCTTTTTTTTTTTTTAACTCTCCCTCTATCAATATTTGATGAGGGCAATTTCAAAGACTTGTTTAGTATGATCTCCGCATAAGGAGTCCTTCGGAGTGTTTATCACGTTGAGGTATAATTACATTCAAATCCTGAGACGCAGTTGCCAGGGTTACAGCTGCTGGCGGCTCCTCCAGCTTTTGTGTCTCGGGAGGTTCTCGCCGCCCCCCGCTCACACCTCCCTTTGCTGCTGGGGTAGGGGAGGAGGAGGATGATGATGGGCAGGTTGTGGACTGGGTCACCCCGAGCATCTCCCAGGCTGCAGGAGAATTCGGCATCACCACGCAGAGCATATGGAGGGTCTTTGATGCCACCTGGGTGGGTTGGGGTAGGACTGAGCAGGGGGTTGAACATTGCTGACAGAAATATTATAGTAAGAACATCAATGGCTGTAGAAGCTCCATGGAAGGAGAGATACCAACACCTTTCCTTCAAGCCTTGAATTCTACATCAAAATGAAGTATAAAGAGCAAAGACATGAATTGCCAAGGGTAGAGGGTTCAATAATCCCAAGGGAGGGGGCCAAGACCTGCTGCCATGCCAGCCCAGGACCTCCTCGCACCCTCTGCAACCCTACCATGAGGATTGGACAACCACTCAGCCCTGCCACAAGCTCCTCTGCTCTAACCAGGCCAGGAGAAGCACTGATGCCCAGGGACACCAGGTCTACATGCACCAAGAGGAGGGCAAACTCCATCTAACATGTTCTTGCAAGCGTTCCTGGCATGAGTCTGGCTTAAAGCATATAGCATCATAGAACGGTTTGTGTTGAAGGGGCCTTCACAGCTCATCTATTCCAACCCCTGCCATGAGCAAGGACATCTTCACCAGCTCAGGTTGCTCAGAGCCCCGTCCAGCCTGGCCTGGGATGTCTCCAGGGATGGGGTGTGTGTATACATATAGATATATATATATATCTATATGTATACACACACCTTACATGGTATCTGCTGGAGACCTGGGCTGGTGGAACTGGCCATGCAGGAGTTTTTATCAAGTCAGAAAGATAAGTAAAACCCTGAGATTTTACACTGCAACACCACGTCCCCTTCCTGCTCCACCAGCAGATCTATAGATCAACAGCAGCACTTAATGGGGCATTAATCACAACCATCATTAAACAGGCAACCCCAGGAAAAGCCCTTCTCCCCTCCTGCCCAAGCTCTGATGCTGAACCAAGGCTGTCCAGCCGTATTTAATATATTTAACTCCTTTCCCTGGCCCCGAGATGGGCAGAAACTCAGCTCATACCTTACATTTCCTGGACAGTGTCTATAAATGCTATTTTACCCGTACAGAGAGGAACTGGAATTGAATTGCCTTTGTTCTAGTTCCGATTTTAAATAATGTGAACCTTCGTACAATAGGCAGTGTTATCGCTAATCCCCGCAGTTGAGCCCGAAATAAGCTTACAAACCATGCTGCAGGCACTGTGGGAAAGAACAATTATTCTAACAAAGGATGGAGAGAGGGGGAAACAACCATGTGCTCCTTGGGTTATACGGAGGGTGAACACAATTGTTGTCAATTCACAACAAATAAATAATAAAATTTAAAAGAAAAAAAAAAAAGCAAATGCAGCGCGAAGGCCTGGTAAAATATTTACAAATATTTCAATAACAGAAAAAGTTACCTGCTACAGTCAATAGGCTGTAAAACGAATTCAGATGGAAGCTACTGTTTACCCCTAAATCAGCTCTAATGCACCAGCAAATGTGATTATCAGCATTCTGTGGGGAGTGGCAGCATCAGCATTCATTACAGGTGTGCTCCGTAAAGAGTCTTTTGGCCACAGGTTCATTTGTAATTATTAAAATGCATCTTGTTAGCCTGCACCGAGCATGCAGCAAGTTCCAAATTCCCAGGCACCGGCATGCAGTATTTGCTTTAATTTATTATGTGTATTTTAGGTATTATTTTACTGTGTCAATGCCACAGCGCAAATGAGAAACCCCATCTCAAAGGCACCAAACGGAAAATAGCTTAGCATTTTCTGTCACCCATGCACTTGGAGCTGGCACGTCCTCTGCTCCTAAGGGAAAGCTTTTACATCAAGGACAAGCAGCAGAAAGCTGGCAGCCGCGGTGGCTATTCCACTGCCAGGCGTGGAAAAGGGACCAGCACGGCCCCTGGGGGTACACCAAGGGGAAAATAATAATACAGAGGCAGAGAAGCCTTGTTATCTCCCTAAAGGCACAAACCCAAGCATTGCTGGGCCACCCTGAGCAGCGTTGTTATCCAAAATAACAGCAAATACAGAGAATTTATAGACAAACGGGAAGGTGGAGAAGCCCCAGGAGAGTTTGCAGCATCAGATGGTGATGCAGCACACCTCATCTCACTTATCCGAGAGAAAAGCGAGGACAAAACCAGCCGAGGAAGCCTGGAGCAAGAGTGGGGCAGCTGGAGGATGGGGCTCTTGAGGAGCAGCTCTCAACAGGGCACACTGCGAGGGCAGCCTTGGCTCTGATGGGTAAAGGGACCAGCACAGGAGACACCGGGGATCCCAACACCTCACCCAAAACCCACGTGCCCATCCCTAAAGCAGAGGGCAGGCGCAGATCCGATCCCAAGTATTTCCCCAAGCCAGGATGAGGACGTTGGGATGAAGGTCCAGAGTGGCACGAGGAGCCTTGTTCTGTATCTGACCTTCAGATATGGTGGTACAATGGGTGCTGATATCAGAGGAAGAGAACATGGATGAGATGACCACCGAGCATGTCTGAGCACTCGGGTGACAAGCAGGGCTTGTAAGGGACAGGATCTGACATTTAACGCCTCTGTTTGCAAAGTGCTTGACATTCACGATAAGAGGAGCGGCGCAGATCGGCTTCTGCCTGTCTGGGAAAGCACGTGCGCTGCTAAAACCAGCCCGGCTTTCCCGTGCGGGTCCCTGGGAGATGCCAACGTGGGGAGCTGCACCTGCTGCATCCCTGGGATGGGCTGACTCCAGCCTCATGGAAAACTCCCCTTGTGCCTTTGCTTTCCCCCCCAGAAGACGGACCGTCTCTTCTACCGACACATCGCACTTGGGGAGCACACAGCCCAAAAGAGACGGGTTTTGAGCTTCCCTGGGGCTCTGAGGAGCCATTTGAAGAAAAATAGAGCAGAGCACTGTCTCCTCTGCTGGAAAGCTGTGCGTTTCGGTGGGCTGGATGGAAATAACTTGTTTAAAAAGTGCCTCACCTGACAGCAGTGGCAGAGGGGGAAGGAAACAATTAGTAGTTGGTGTCTCAGGCAGAAGCCCGAGCCCTGGAACTAGATTTAAAGGAGGACTCAGATTGGAACAACATAGTTGCCACCGCTGGTGTGGGGTGCAAGGGGTCCCCAAGTTCCAGGAGGTGTCTGCTCCCCAAGGGGGTCTCAGTTTGAAAAACAAGATGAACCTGGTGAGCAAAATAGTGTAACAGAGATGGTCTATCAAGTAGGTTGAGCATTACCAGTGCTCCCAGCTTCCCATCCCACCTGATGCTGTTTCGAGGACGGCAAAATGTTCCTGCAGGATTTCCACCCTGGGCAGATACTGCCCTGCCAGCTGGCTCATCCTTCCTCATCCTCATCCTCACCTTCATCCTTCACCAGTAGAGCTCTCAGTCCCACGCTGGTCTCCAGAAGCTCTGCTGAGATGTGGCTGGAGAGCAGTCAGGTCTCAGGAATGGTCCTCCAATGGTCCCAGGCTTTACAAGGCAGGCCCTGGCAAGGCTGGGCTCAGGAAGGATGATAAAACTAATTAGTATTGCCACATAATACTAATGTCACAACACATAAATAAAAACATGTTACCACAGTGCTAACACCTTGCCCAGTGAGGAGACAGGACATGGGTGGGGACAGAGAAGGGAGCAGAGCCCAAGGTCCCCAGGGCACAGCAGAGATCCCTGCCCTCCATCCCATTCATCCAGCTGTATCTTCTCTTAATTACATTAAAATAACACTCTCCCACCTCATTTTTTTATTATTAGAAATGAACAGATTTAAAGCTTTTCCCCTCAAATTATGCTTCACCTGAGTAGATAATTAAAAGACTGTAAAGGAGATACATTTTTATATGCAATTACGCCTACTTCTGCTGCTGTATTAGGGCTTCAAAAATATTTGCAAAACAACTCAAAACTTTTATTTTGTCAGCACGATAATTGCCGCTTGTCACGGCCGTCCACACAGGTGTCTGTGCTCTAATGAGAGCCGCATCTCGCGGGCAGCTTTGCTAGGAAAGCAAGGGTGGGCGCTGGGGATATGGAGCATCATGGACATGGTGCCAGTGGGACAGTTGTGCCCAGTGTGACACCGAGATGGGCTGGCCCAGGGCTCAGGTACCAGCTTCAGAACGGAGAAGGATGTTTGTTTGCATTTTATGTGGGATGGAGGGGAGGATGCTCAGAGCCTTCCCATAGATGGTGCAAGGTTTCTTCTCTGTTCATCATGGTGGGGACACACATGACCCCACGCTGCTGGATGCACCTGAAGGCTCAGGATAGAATCACAGGATGGTTTGGGTTGAAAGGACATTCCCAGCTCCCCCAGTGCCCCCCCTGCCATGAGCAGGGACATCTTCACCAGCTCAGGTTGCTCAGAGCCCCGTCCAGCCTGGCCTGGGATGTCTCCAGGGATGGGGCATCTACCACCTCTCTGGCCAACCTGGGACAGGCTCTCACCACACTCAGGGACAACAATTCCCCTTTATCCAGCCTGAATCTCCCTCCGTTAATTTAAAACCATCACCCCTTGCCCTGTGGCTACAGACACCACCGCACCACAGCCCGGCAACACTTATTACAGAATCACAGAATCCCAGAATGTCAGGGACTGGAAGGGCCCTGGAAAGCTCATCCAGTGCAATCCCCCCATAGAGCAGGAACACCCAGATGAGGTTACACAGGAAGGTGTCCAGGCGGGTTGGAATGTCTGCACAGAAGGAGACTCCACAACCCCCCTGGGCAGCCTGGGCCAGGCTCTGACACCCTCACCCCAAACAAGTTTCTTCTCACATTTAAGCAGAACCTCCTGTGTTCCAGTTTGCACCCATTGCCCCTTGTCCTGTCACTGATTGTCACCCAGAAGAGCCTGGCTCCATCCTCCTGACACTCACCCTTTCCATATTGATCCCCAGGAATGAGTCCCCCCCTCAGTCTCCTCTCGTCCAGCTCCAGAGCCCCAGCTCCCTCAGCCTTTCCTCACACGGGAGATGCTCCACTCCCTTCAGCATCTTTGTTGCCCTAATTACTTGGGGCTCACAGACCTTGCCTATCACTTAAGGTCATTAAACCCACCTGAGCAGGGTCCAGCACTCCCAGCCCCGAGGCGGTTCCTGGCTACACAAGCATCACACCTCAGGTAATAAACCCTCCCCAGGCTAAAACTGGTGCTGAGCTGACACCTCCTGCCCTGGTACCCACACGCTGCTCCTCTCCACAGGTCACTTGGGTCTCAGCAGGAGGGAAAAACTGAGGTGTTTTTATGCTTCATGTTGTTGTGCTTGTTGTATGGAATGGCGTGTGGGTTGTCTGGTGACCCTGGGAATCGTCCTCCCCGTGCTGGGACAGCTGGAGCTGGCTGGGTGCTCACAGGGTGCATGAGACACACTGGGTGACAAATACAACCTCTCCACGGCAAACCAGCCCTCCTGGCTTTGAAGTCCCCGAATCCGTGCTGGAACCCTCTGTGCATAAAGAAGATATAATACCCCATCTCCCTCATAAGGGCATCGCGAAATAAATTCATTAGTCTTTATAAAGAACTAAGAAACTCTTATTAGAGAGCCATGGAAAAAGCCCACGAGGGAAATGAATAATTGGACGTGCAGTGCGGTGCTGCGGAGACACAGGGTAAATAATGCATGGGCTGTGCGTGGAGACAGGGGATAAGGGGCCGGGGAGCATCTCCAGCATCGTGTGCTGGTGGTGGTGGAGCCCCAGAGGGGGAAAACCACCCCTGGGCTGGGCATGGAGCCAGGCACTGTGGATATTTGGGGGTTTTGGGAAGCCCAGGTTTGCACTTTGCATGTTCCTTCAGTGCTGGTCGACTGGGGAGCAGGCAGCAGCCTGTGCTGGGGGTGCTGCAGCATGACGGACCCCTTGCTGTCCCCCAGGCTTTCAGCTCTCCTGCTTGTGCATCACCAGAAATAAAGGCTTCCCCATGCCGCTCCTACACAGAATCACTTTGGTTGGAAAAGATCATCAAGTCCAACCGTTCCCCCAGCCCTGTCCTACCCCATGTCCTGAGAACCTCATGTCTGTCTGTCCAACCTTCCAGGGATGGTGACTCCAGCACTGCCCTGGGCAGCCTGTTCCAATGCCCCACAGCCCTTTGGGCAAGAAATTGTTCCCAGATCCAACCTCAACCTCCCCTGGCGCAACTTGAGGCCGTTTCCTCTGCTCCTGGCGCTTGTTCCTGGGGAGCAGAGCCCGACCCCCCTGGCTCCAAGCTCCTTTCAGGCAGTTCAGAGATCAGAAGGTCTCCCCTCAGCTCCTGTTCTCCAGCTGAACCCCCAGGTCCCTCAGCCGCTCCCATCACACTTGTGCTCCAGCCCCTCACCAGCTTCTCCTCCTGCCCAAACCACACCATGTGCACCAGTGAGACTGGTGACTGTTACTGGGAGCTTCACGCAAAATCCCCAGAGACACGCTCTGCAGAGGAGAGGTGTTGCAAGGTGAAGGTGTTGCTAACGATTTGCTCGTTCCGTGCTCATCACACCCAGGGTGTCAGCAGAGAAGATGCTGTGGGTGATTCCATCGCTTGGGGGAGGTAACTGGAAAGCAGCTAAAAGCAATGAATTGGGGTAAATTCTGTCCTGTCCCAAGCACTTTGGGGTGCAAGCTGTACCTGCGCACACACACACGCTGGTGCACGTTGCTTCAGAGGCGTACATGGTGTGACCTGATAAACAAGCAGTTTGGCTGGACACAGAAGGTGACTTTCTTGGGAGCATCCCCCAAAACCTGTCCCATGGGGCCTGGGGGGGATTCACCCCATCAGCAGCCTCAACCTTACCCCATCAGCAGCCTCAACCTTGCCCCATCCCAGTCCTCCCGGCTCCAACACCCACCGGCTTATCCTCCAGGAAAAAAACCCCACTTTTAATAGGCGCTGAGGCATCCACAGTAATTCCAGCAGATGCTGCCACTTAACGTGGGTTGGCACATAACTTTATAATCAGCCCATATTGCTCCAATTACAATTTAGCCTATAGTCCTCTTGGGCTTGGCTTTTATTTGTGTTTCATTGCCAAGCACGGGAGGGAAGGGAGGTGGGAGAGGACGGGGATGTGTGTGTCTCCGACCTCCCCGTCCTTCGCTGCCACGTCTCTTTGTGCAGCCAACACCTCCTTGTCCTGTGCCTTGTTTGCAGGGAGCATCTTACCCCTCTAAGATCAAGTGTCTCCCATGGGTAAGCACCCCATGGAGCATCAACAGCCACCCCAGCTCAATTTTCTGCTTGCAGTGGGGTAAATCAGGAGTTACTCTACTCGCTGCCAATTGAGTTAGGCTGGCGTCAAGCCGGAGTATCAGGTATATTGAAATTTCTGCGAGCTGCTGCAGAGTAATTGGAGCCAACACGCTGCTTCCATTTTTCAAATCTGATAGCCATGAAGGAAAGATTTTTCATTCTGAGAGGTCGTCTCTGCTCCGGCTGTGACGGCTGCCTGTATCTATATTCAAAGCTCAGGGAAAGTTTTGCAGGCTCTGTGTGGCCTTGGTAAATGACAGCTCGTTTGCACGGGGTGCGGGTGAAACTGCTGGCTGGTTACCCTGTGGGGAAAGGAAAAATAATGACACAGGGCTGTATAAACCCAGATCGGTGAGGGCAGAACCGGCCCCCGCTGTGCTCCAGATGTGCTCAGGCCCCTGCACATCTGCCCGGGCTTCTCAGCCCCCACGGAAAGGCTGTTCCCAGCTTGGGGAACACCAAACACTGGCTGCAAACATCCCTTAAAGGCAAAACCCTGGATGTACTGAATCCCATTAAATCCCAGTGGCCCACTAAATCCATTGTCTCCTCAATTAAGGACGCACACAAAACTTCAGCTCTGCCCCCATCAGCTGCTGCCCATTCGCATCTAGCACATCCAAAATCCTGGATTTTATGGCAGAGGTGCTCTGGTTTCATTTGGCATGATGGGATTGGCCAAAAAATCCCAGAATAACAGTTACTTTGGGTTTGCCATCACAGCTCTGTGTACAAAGAGAGGCAAACCCCGCTGTGCCTATGCGAGTCTGGCCTGCAGGGAGCTGGAGCGTCACCACGAGCACATGGAGCTTGCTCAAAAACCCCTATAGCAAACAAAATAAATAAAATGGGTCTTAATGATGCTGGAGACATAGCAAGAATTCAGAAAGATCTCACATCAAACCCCACACCAAGAATCACAGGGAAGCAAAGACCTTGGGGATGTGCCAGCCCCACCTGCAACACCCAGGGGACGCTACATCCCTGTAAGATCACCCCAAAACCATAGGGCGTGGGGAGCCCATATCCCCCCTCCTTAAGAGCTCTCCTGTTTCTGAACCCCAAAACACATGGCTGGTGGTTGCTAAACCTATCTATTTACAAAACTTCCTAATTTTAGTCGTCCCCATGGTTGCTCAATGCTGCAGGGTGATGTCCCCTTGGGTCCCATCACCCGGACAGGCCGTGTGGTCCCGGCTGGATAAAACTCCATTTTCCTGCAATCATATACCAAAATCCTTCAGGTGAGCAGGTTCAAGCCCCATCAGCACTTCCAGCCCGGCTTCCCACAGGAAAGAAAATCCCTTCTCCCGATAATGAAGTCGCTTCGTTTACAAACCAGAGAGCCAAATCTGATAGACATCAAAATGTGAGGGAAGTCAAGGCGCTGCCAGCTCCCCAAATGAATATTCATGGCAAATATTCACCCAGCTCTGAGCCGGAGCTGCAAGGAAGGGGAAGGAGAGGGATCAGGCTCATTTCATCATTTTTATTGAGTGCAATTTTCCCTTTAGTACAATATTCTCTGAAAGTTACTGTTACAAACTCCGACAATTTCAACACAATCAACAAATCGGGGAATTGGGGGAAAAAAGAAAAATTACAAGGGGTAGAATCTTTTACAGACATGTCACTGGTTATGTACAGGACAGGGGACGAGCACGGGGGGACACGGGGCTCCCGGATCATCGTCTGGTGGGTGGCGGGGGGACGGTCCCCAGGGACCGGTGTCTGTCCCCTCTCGGTCACTGCAACGCTGGACCCGATGTCCCTGCAGAACACAAGGGAGGGAAAGGAAAAGAAGGTGAGAATGAGGATGTGACAGGTTGGGAGATGCAGCGTCTCGCAAAAAACACAGGCTGTGGCAAAGATGCTTTTATCTTCCCCCTTCCCACTGCAATATGAGCACCCCCAGGCCTAAAGCAGGAGCAAACCATGAAATCGCTATTTCCAACGTAACAAAAACCACCCATTTTCTCCTCTGCCAGAAGGTCTCTGAACCAAAAGAGCATCTCCTTTCTTACCCTGCAACCACCCAGTGCCACGCAGCAGCATAACCCTGTCATTCAGCCGCTTCAGAGAGGCAAAGATGCTTTAAATATACAATTGCACCTTGGAAACGTGAAGGCAGCACATTAAATAACAAAGCCATTGACCACTGCGTCCCTTCACTGGGCCACCAATAAGCGGGTGTAATTATTGCTGGGTGTCCCTGTGCCGCTCCGAACATACCGATGCTTTCAAAGAACAACCCCGGCTGTGTCTGACATTTCGCTCCGATTAAAATTCATCATCCTCCTGAATGAAAAATATCGTGGTGGTTTTTTAGCAAACCCAGGTAGTAATGAAACTTTTATTTCGTAATTTAGAGGTTGGAAGAGAAAGGGGCACGGGATAAAGGGTAAGAGAAATGGAGATTATCTTTAAAAAGTAAAAAAAAGAAGAGTGTTAGCTAAGGGAAAATGTATCACTGCATAAATGTTACACACCAGGGTCCATTTTGGTGCTGCATGGGGAGGTTTATTCCCTTCCCTTTGTTCCGGCAAAAGCGATCTGGCCAACCTGAATGCTTTAGGCTGATCCCAATGGATCAATCCCAAAGGACCCAAGGGATGGGGCACTCAAGCATCCCCAGGTCCGCAGCCACCGCATCACCCCCCTGCATCATCCTCCTCCTCGTCCCCTGTGAAGCAGCACGGAGGGCTTTGATCTCAGCCCCGGGTTGCTGGCATGACACAAACAGCGATAAAAAGGCCGCGCTGGCGAGATGAGAAGGCGTCTTGTAAGGGGAGGTGAGATCCCCTCAGTTCCAGCAGGACAGGGAACTGCTGGAGAGAGTCCAGCGCAGGGCAACGAAGATGCTGAAGGGAGTGGAGCATCTCCTGTGTGAGGAAAGGCTGAGGGAGCTGGACACCTTCCTGTGTAACCTCATCTGGGTGTTCCTGCTCCATGGGGGGATTGCACTGGATGAGCTTTCCAGGGCCCTTCCAACCCCTGGCATTCTGGCATTCTGTGATCAGCATCAGTGTGGCTGTGGGTGCTGAGCGGTGTGTGTGGGATGCGGGCAGTGCTGGCCCTGCAGCATCCCCCCTGCCCGCAGCCATGGGAACAGGGCAGCCCGGCCAAAATGGCAAATACCCTGAGATGGGAGCGGGGAAGGGATGGAGGCACGCACGGATCTGCCCCCAGCGCTGGGAGCATCCCAAAGCCATCGCTGTGTCACCAAGGACTCCCAGCCGCTGTCCTCACCCAACCAAGCCTTTCACAAAGGGGAGTCACATCTCACCTCCAGGACATAGGGGCAGGAGCATCCCAGCACCTCAGCCCCATCTGGGATGAGGACACGGAGCTGCTGCTCCAGCCAAACCCGCAGAGCCCAGTCCCTGACTGTGGGCATCTCCCCAAAATATTTACACTGGGGAACACAAGAAGAGTTTACCCAAAGCCTGGTGAGGAAAAATAAGCAAATAATCCACTGTGCACACGTTTCATGGCCCATGGAAGCCCCTGCGAGCCTGCAGCCTGTGATTCCAACACGATGCTCACCTGGCTCCTTAGGCAGCATTTGGCACGGGCTGCGCCTCCCATCAGTCCCGCTCGGCGCTAATTAGCATGGATAATTGCATTGATGGCGACCATAATTTCCCTGCCCTCTCTCCCCTACCTCCGCACCAGGGTTCAATTACCTAATGAGACCCCTGAGGATAATTGTCTAGAGAGGAGTGAGGTCACCCCCACTGTGGTCTCAGCACTGGGGACACGTGTGGGGACAAGAGAGCAAAGGGAAAGCCACAGCCTGGGCGGACGGGGAAAGCCACCCACCCTTCTTTATGTGGGGACACAGGGAAAAGTTCGCCTCAATTTATTTTTTAAGTGGATAGGCATTAATCCCCTTAACACTTATCTAGAATTAGTGCAGCCTTAAGGAGATTTTTGCCTAATCCACTTCCACGCTGCCCCAAAAGGGCGCATCTGTTTTGGGAACGAGCAGATTTCTGCTAATCCACTTAAAATTCAGGCCTCTGGTTTGTTCAGATTAACCTCCTCCAGCGTTTTCCCTCCCAAGACCCCGGTACCATCGCGCCTCTGCCACCGTCGGGCCAGCGCATCCATGGTCACCTCACCTAGCAATGGCCCTGGTTTCTCCTCCACTTGCTGTCTGTGTGTCCAGGGGCATTCAGACCCAGCGATGTCCTTAAAATGGTCACTAAAGCTGAGCCACACACTCCCATCAGTGTCCAAGGACAGACAGAGAGAAGCCAGCAGACCTCCCCAAGGTGTGGATGCAGAGCCAAAACTCAAGGTCATAAAAAATGGGAGAGAGATGGGTTTTGGAGGAGACTGAACTCAGCAGAGACAGGTGCTGGATCTTTAAGGGTTTAAGACTCCCCTGGATCTTTAAGGGTTCCTTCCAACCCAAAACAATTCTATGAAAAATATAAGCTGACATGGGCTTGAAGCACCCCCGGTGTGGACTTCGCCTCTTCTCCATCATTGTTCTGGAAGCTTCTGGCTTTTCCAAAATCGGGAGGAATCTCACTGGGAACCACTAGAGAAGGTCTTCTTCGAGCTCTATGAAAAGAATTTGGAAGGCACCCAAGTTGTGATTAGACCAGCATCCATCCCAGCAGGCTCTCTCATGCAAGAGGCACCAAATCAGATGACGACACAGGCGTTAAACAACCCCCTGTGGTTCCTCGGGCAGTGGGGACATCATGGAAACAGGGGACAGGTGGCACCTGGATGGGCATGATACCCTGACCCAACCACCTGCCTTTCCGTCCAGTGTCATGAGGACGGGTGGCCTTGGAACCACCTTCCTGAGAGCTTGAAGATCCGCTGCAGGGTCTGTAAATCCATCCCTCATCTTAGAAACCCATTGATCCTTCTTCTTTTCTTAGCAGTCAAATTCAACGTTTAAGAGTAATGATTTCCGAGTGAACGCAGAGCGGCTCAAATGTATCAGCAGCTTTTATGGCTCAGAGGCAAAAGCCTTAATTCAGGCCCTAACCAACACAAATGTGTTTGTCCCCAGTGGAGCCAAAAAACCTTCATGGGTGATGCCTGGTGATCTATCCCAGGCCAGCTGGGATGCTCCCATAGGGATGTCCTCCAGCAGGCAGGGATGCAGGCAGCTTTTTTAATGAAAACTCTGCAAACCAACCTCAAAACAAGCCAATAACAAATCAAACACCCCGGGGCAGCATCCTCTCCACGTAGGGAAGATGCTGTCACCCCACAGCAGAGCACAGGGACAATCTCATGGGATGTCCTGGCGTGGGGATGGATGAGCAGCCCCGTTCCCTCCCAGGGAACGGAGCACCAAAGGCTGCCAGGCTCAGAAATAATGGCCTGAGCTCGCTCTTATTTAAAAACCAGCTGCCTGCTGTTTTCATCGTAAGCCCCGCTCTGACTCGCAGCAACATTTAAAATTAAATATACATAAGTGCTTTCAAAGAACTGTTAATTTGAAGGTCATTAAATGGCGCAAAACACATTCCTTTTTTTCCTTCTTTTTTTTTTTTTTTCTAGAAAGAGGCACATAATAACGCTATTAATACACACTCCTCTTCCCCGCTCAAAGCTCGCCCTGGATGTGCGAGCGGCTGAGCTCACCTTCGCTTGCAGCGGCACCGCGGCTCCTTTTAATTACCGCTATTGAGAGAGCTGCTGCCTCCTCCACCGTGCTCCACGGGGAGGGGGCTGCACAAAAGACACGGCAAAGCCCGGGGGGAACGATGCAGATGAATTACCAATGGGGATTTTTCATTTTGAGGGGGGGACAAGAGGAGTAACACAGCGGGGATGCTGATGGGAGGGGACAGCCTGAATTTAGTTGGCAATACCCGCTCCGGACACAAGCGACTTGCCCACCAAGCTCGGAGCAAGGGTTTTGTAGCAAAAAGTCCCTTTTTTGATGGAATGCTACACGCGAAAAGACAAAGCCAACACAGATGCATTAAAAAAAACCCTACAAAAGACACAAAAGGGCTGAGATTTTTGCAGTTGCCATAGAAATGCCGAGAAGGAGCTGACAACTGCAAAGTGTTTCTGCGACAGGACGGGATCGGGCGAGCGCGAGGTGGGATCAGCCGCATCCGTCCGTTGCTGCTCCCTGCAGACGTAGGACACAGCACGGGAGCCACCGAGGACCTTTTGTGGTGGTTGGGAGGCCAGGACCCTCCCCAGAGGGGTCCAGCAGCCAAGGCCACCTTCCAGCACCAGCATGTGGTGGATCAAGCCACCAGGACCTTGTGTGATGGATGGATCCCAAGCCTGGAGGAAAGATTGGTGGAGTTTGTTCAACTTTGATCAGAAACACGTTTTTCTTCCTCGTATTCCTGTGCAAATCAAAACCTTGAGCCATCCCTTCCCCTCTGGGATCAAAGAAAGGAACACCAACGCTGACCACAGCATGGATCAGAAGAAGGCATGAAATGGGAGCTTTCTTTTTCAGACCACACTTAGTGGTTTCATTTTTCTTCTTTTTCCACTGTTTTTCCCCCCACATTTGGCAAAAGCCCCTCTATGTTGGCAAAGCATCCAATGGACCCAAACCTGCGTCACTCCTTGGTCCACAAAACAAGCAGCAGGAGCTGAGGCAGAACCTCCTGCACGAGGCGATGCTGGAGCATCCAAACAGCTTCCCCATCACGTCACCCATGGAAGGGACTTCTGGAGTGACCTGAGCATCCAAACTGCTTTGCCATCACATCACCCATGGAAGGGACTTCTGGAGTGACCTGAGCATCCAAACAGCTTCTCCATCATGTCACACATAGAAGGGTCTTCTGGAGTGACCTGAGCATCCAAACAGCTTCTCCATCACGTCACCCATAGAAGGGACTTCTGGATTGACCTGGACGGCTACAGCCAAGAGCCTGGGAGGCTCCTGTTGATGCTGAAAAGCTAATGTTGGCAGCAAGTCTTGACTTAGACATCTTCAATGGTGCCCTGCACCTCCTCCTTCTGGGCATCTGATGAAGGTGAAGAGCCAGTCCAAGGACACACAACGCTGCCGTCATGGCCAGGCAGGGATAACATGGCCACTCCTGGTCTGAAAGGCTTTGCAGTCTGGAAAACTTATTTTCATTGAAAGAAATTGCCCTAAAGAAACAAGACGGTCCAACAGAAGTCGTCTGAATTTTTCACCTTTCTGGTTTTTCAATAAAAAGCAAAAAAACCAAACCTGGCTATTTTGCACTTTGCCCCTTGTTTTCCATTATCAGATCAGATTCCCAGCCCAGGAAATCAAACCGAGCAGGACTCAGCATCTCTGAGAGCATCCGAGCAGCTGGTTCATCCACTCAGTCTGCTGGGTTGAACAGGCAGGACCAAGCGCTTCATATTGAAGTGTTTTACATTAAAAAAGGGCTGCGGTGCCATCACATTGTCCCTCCAGCCCCGGCACGAGCAGGACCAGCTGCCTGGCAGGTGCTGGCACAGCCAGGGACTCATAAAGGCAGAGGTTTGATATTTAGCCCGTGTCACTGTCTTTCGTTTCTTTAAACGCCTTTAGCTCCCTTCTAATAAAAGAGAAATCATAAAACAACCAAAAAAAAAAGCCCCACAAAGAATCCTTCACCGCTGGTGAATATCAATGCGGTGAGGCAGTGGATTAGTATGCATGGCACCCGCTCCATCTGCATGTTGTGTTTGGTGCGGCAGCATCCCGGAATGCAGATTTGGGGCGCGAGGATCCCGAGGGGCAGCAGCAACGGGCTATCAGACAGGGCTCGGAGCAGTCCCTGCTGTTGTAAACACCGGGTGTTTTTCTCTGCCTCTTTCTCCGAGGGGAGCTCAGTGATTTGAAACAAGCTCATGCCTGCATCTTGTTCACTCCTGCTCTTCAGCGGAGCGGTGGGTCGGCTTCCTTAGATGATTAAAGGAATAAAGTGGGAGGTGGAAAGAGCATCCTGTCACCATCCAGTGAGGCATATGGATGGATGTGAGGTAATCCCAAGGTGCAGAGCAATGTGGGGCAACCCCATGGTGAGGATGGATGTGGGAGGTTGAGGCTGGATCTTGGAACAATTTGTTCCCCAAAGGGTTGTGGCGCATTGGAACAGGCTGCCCAGGGCAGTGCTGGAGTCACCATCCCTGGAGGGTTGGACAGACGGACATGAGGTTCTCAGGGACATGGGGCAGTGCCAGGGCTGGGTTAGTGATTGGACTTGATGATCTTGAGGGTCTTTTCCAACCAAAATGATTCTATGCGGGGCAATCCCATGGTGAGGATGGATGTGGGGCAATCCCACGGTAAGGATGGACAAGGGGAAAACCCACAGCACAGGTGGACGTGATGAATCCTCGTGGCACCGATGGACACAGGGCATCCCCATGGCACACACAGACACAAGTCACCCCCACGGCACAGCTGAGCGTGGGTTATCCCCATGGCACACGCAGACCTGGGGCATCCCCACGGCACAGCTTGATGTGGGGCAGCCCCAGGGCAGGCACAGGTAATTGAAGAGGACACCTATGAGCCAGCACACCACCAAATGACAACAGGCCAGCGCAGTGCCTGCGTGAGCGCAGTGATGGATCATTACAACTCGCATACAACCGCCTAAGTAAAAGCCTTATTAAGAGTTCATTCATTTTATAAACTCTCGGCACGATCCGCAGAGGGAAGTTAGATTGCCCGGTCTTACAATATTCTGTGTAAACACTGACAAGCGCCTTGTAATTTTAACTAGATCAATTTGCAAAGGAGACCAGCGGTGGAACAAAAAAAATAAATGAAATTAAACACAGGGAAAAATTCACTGGGAGAAGCTTTAAGGAAGGGAAATGAAAATAAAAGAGGAGCGGGATGGATGGATAGACGGATGGATGGATGGAGAGATGGATGGATGGATGGAGAGATGGATGGATGGACGGAGAGGTACATGAAACAAACGGACCTACCTCCAAAGCCACGAAACCTAAGTCCGTAATTCAATATCAAAATCCTTAGGTCCACAAGATGGGGAAATAAAAGTCCTCCACAGCCATCTCCACAGCTCCAGGGGCTTTAGCAGTCTTTCCCAGAGCACCTCTCCTCTTCCAGCATCATCAAGTGGGTCCATCCCGTCCCCACCGCGGGATGCTGAGCCCTCGTGTCACCATCCCCGAGGCTGCGGGGACACCCCCTGGTCCCCCCATCTTCAGTGCCGGACAAGCAGTGAGTCCACAGGAGGGTGACAAGGTACACACGCGCACGAGCGCACACACACACACACGGGAAACACCTCTTCTCCATTTTCCAGGATGGATTGTTAATTTTTTTTCTTTTGCAAAAAAAATGCAAGCAAAAGAGAAAAGCAAAAAAAAAAAAACCAAAACCCAAGGTTTTTCTATTGAAGGTACATCTCTTCTTCAATATGAAGACATTAACTGGATTGAGTCGGATCCCCCATGCAGTGGTCAGCCAAGTCCTTTGGTAGTCGCCGGAGCGGCAGCCGGGTGGGACGGCAGGGAGCTGCGGGGACATCTGGGGACACTTCCACCGGTCCAGGAGCAGAGAGGGGAGCGGGGTGAGCAGGAAGGGCCAGGAAGAAGAAAAGAAAAGGAAGGTGGTTTCTCCAGCCGGGATGCTCCATTATGTGCCTCTCCCTTCCCCAACAGCCCCTTCCTCCTCCTCAGTTGCGACCACTGCTCACGTGGTGGGATTGGAGTCTGGTCTCTAGGGTTTGGGTTTGCTTCCCCAACACACATTGGTTTGTCTTCATTGTTTTTCGTCTTTTTTTTTTTTAAATATATGATTTGTACATATTTATATGTATTTATAAGCAGTTCCCCATGACATCAGTAAGTGTGCTTCTGTTGGTGAGGAACGGAAGTCACCGGTTAATGAGTCCCAGGGACATCCCTGGCCTGCGATGACAGTCCCCGGGCAGCGGTGGCACCTCTCCAGTCGCTGCCCCGTGGCGTCCGTCAGCTTGTCCCCTCCTGCCTCTGCCCTCCCCGTCCAGCAAGGGACGTCACGCCATCGAGGTTGGAGACTGGCTCATCTGGACTCGCATGGACTGGACGCTGTTCAGGATCTTCTTCTGGTGCCCAGCCAAAGTCACCCCTATTCTCAGGAGGTCTCTGCAAGACAGACAGACAGACAGAGGGTTGGTGTAGCTGTTCTGCTGGCTCCACGCGAGGCGAGGCATAAGAACAGCCTCAAAGCCCAAGCGCAGCCCCGTGAGTATCACTGGGGCGAGGGGGGGACCGAGAGCAGGTGACACCCACACGCTGGCCCAGACGGTGAACCCGCTCCAGACTGAGGGTGCTGCTGCTGGCCGGGGTGATGGATGCTCACACCCTTCCTCGCCTCGCACCCACCTTCCCACCCCCCCAGCACATCACCCAACTCACTCAGACGTCATCTGGGCAACCAGCTGCAGGGAGGTGAAGCCAGCGGTCAGGAAGCTGTCCCGGTACTGGCTCATCTTCACGGCGCTCAGCCAGTCGTCTACTGAGGTAAAGGCAGTGAAGTCGGGGATGGAGCGGTCAAGGAGGGGCTGAGAAGGCCTGCAATGGGACACAGCGCTGGGATCAAGCCCGGCTCATGCAGGGCTACATCTCAAATCCACCCCCCATGCTCCCTCTAGCACTGCCCTGCTCCCAGCACACACCTGAGATGAGGAAGACCACGAGGAAGGCTCATCCCATGGGAGTTCAGAGAAAGGAACAGAGGAGGGAACGGAGCTGGGGAAGGAGCTGGAGCACAAGTGTGATGGGAGTGGCTGAGGGACCTGGGGGGTTCAGCTGGAGAACAGGAGCTGAGGGGAGACCTGATCTCTGAACTGCCTGAAAGGAGCTTGGAGCCAGGGGGGGTCGGGCTCTGCTCCCCAGGAACAAGCGCCAGGAGCAGAGGAAACGGCCTCAAGTTGCACCAGGGGAGGTTGAGGTTGGATGTGGGGAACAATTTCTTGCCCAAAGGGCTGTGGGGCATTGGAACAGGCTGCCCAGGGCAGTGCTGGAGTCACCATCCCTGGAGGGTTGGACAGACGGACATGAGGTTCTCAGGACATGGGGCAGTGCCAGGGGTGGGTTACAGTTGAACTCGATGATCTTGAGGGTCTTTTCCAACCAAAATGATTCTGTGATTCCATGAATACGGCTCTGCCAAGCATCGCTGTGTGTTAATCCAGCTGCGGGAGCCGCAGGGACGCAGGCGCCGGCAGAGCAGTCACCGCGTCGTGTGGTCACACGCCATAAAGAATCAATAGCAAAGAATTATTGCTGTTGCTCAGCTGAAAACTACATGTTCTTTGTCTGACTGTCAAGCAGAGCAAAGACAGAAACACCCAGTGCCTGGTGAACGATTGATGAATTCCTGTCCCTCCCCCCAGCAGCATGAGCCGCTCGGGGAGCGTTTCACCAACAAATTTGGGATGTCGACACAGGAGCCTCCCCCCGCGCGCCAGGAGACTCACACAGCGGTGATGGTAGCCACAGTTTTGAGGCTTGCCGGGTTGCGGATCATCTTGTCGAGGGTGTTGACGATCTCGGTGAAGCGCGGGCGGGTGTTGCGGTCCTTCTGCCAGCAATCCAGCATCAGCTGGTGCAGGGCGGCCGGACAGTCCATGGGCGGCGGGAGCCGGTAATCCTGCTCAATGGCATTGATGACCTGCCGGGAAGTAGCGGGGGAAGCAAAATGTGAGGACGAGGGACTCGGAGGTGTCATATAGAAAAACACGCGGGCAAAGCCGAGCTGCCTGTGCGGGCAGCGGTGTCACGGGCAGCAATGCCAGCCCATTTGATCATGGGCAAAGGGAGCAGGAGGAGACGCTCGCCGCTCCGACGGAGCCGGGGCTCGGGGAGGTTAATCTCTGCTCTGATGCTCGGCGGTTCCTCCCGGCAGAGAGCTGCCACTCATTATCTCGGCGACTGGCGTTGGAGTGCAGCAGTCCAGCTAACAAAGCTCTTTCCCTGCTCAAAAACCCTCTGAACATTTTTTCAAAGGCCGTGCAGCTTCCTGAAGTCCAATTACCAGCCCACTGCCTTTTCTTCCCAGTTTCCCTCCTCGCGTCCTCCCGCTCGCCTGCCTGTTTCATCTCCAAAGCCCAGCGCCGCAGTGAAGGAGCTGGAAGTTGTTAAGACAAGGCTTTTTTTTGGGAACGAGCCCCCCCACACCCTCTAGAGCTGCACGGCTGACCCCAAACTCATCCTCTGTGCTTACATCTTGGTTGGACATGTCCCAGTAGGGCCTCTCCCCGAACGACATCACCTCCCACATGACGATGCCGTAGCTCCAGACGTCGCTGGCCGAGGTGAACTTGCGGTAGGCGATGGCCTCCGGCGCCGTCCACCTCACGGGGATCTTCCCCCCCTGCGGAAAACGTGAGAAAGCAGCTGAGAAATGGCAATGGTGGCAGAGGAGCCCAGACACCCAGCATCAGATACATGTCACACACCCCCGGCCACTGGTTCCCAGGAGGAGCTGGGACCCAACAAGATGAGGAGGCAGGAGCCAAAAACACCTCCATGGATTTATTGTTTACCTGCAGAAAAATATCTTACAATATCTTAAAATACCTTTATATTAGCTTGTAATATCTTAAAATAACTTCAGCTGGTATCTTATATCAGCTAAACAAACCCAAAGGGTTTATCCAAGGGTTTATCCCACTCAGGTGTCACCCCCAAGCGACACCTCTTTCCAGCTGCCTTGCAGGACCCAGCACACTGGTGGCTTGTCCCCAGGCCCCTTCTCGGGGAGACATCAGGTAAGAACAAGGGCTACTTGGCCTTCAGCAGGAACAAGGTCTAACCCAGAGCATCCTCCATGGCACCACCTGAGCTCTCACAGCTGCTGGAAGGTCCTTCCAGCCCCACTTTTGGGGTGGGAGGCAAAAAGCAAAAGACCTCTAAGGCCCAAAGGAAGTTTGGAAAGCACTGGAATAGGGAAGCGCCTTTGGCAGAGAACCCCTGGTTTCTCCTAAAAGCTCGAATAATAGCATAAAAGAAGCCCAGGGATGAAGAAAAACCACAGCCACACGCGGTAGTTACTCCAGGCAGAATTGCGTTGTAAATCCTTTAGTGCAATTGCTTTCCGTAGCCTTTTCGACGAAGCGTCAGCTTGCTCTTGAAGGATGAATGGCAAAAACTGTGATTTGAATAACTACGAATGGAGAAATTAACTGCTAGGTTGTTTTTCCTGCCTTTTCCCCAGAGCTAAAAACCTGCTGTGGGAGGCAGAGTGATGCAATCGCAGGCACAGCATCACTTCCCAGCTGCCGGGGAGATCTATTATGGCCTAAATTAAATAAAAACAGAGATGAGATAATCTCTTTTATCTCTAAAGGTGGGGAAAGGCTAATTCATGCCACATCCCAGCAGTAGCTGCTGGGATCTTGGAATAAAAAATAAATGATGGGTGTCTGAGTCAAAGGAGGGGTGTGGGCAGGCCTGGGGAGGGGGAAAGGTCCGGCAAGCAGGGGATGAAGAATGAGAGGCTGTGACCGGGCTCTTTTAATTAATCAATTAGGTGAGGTCAACAGGTTGCTCATTCCCTAGTCCTCTGTTCATTCTTACACCAGTAAGGTGTGGTGGGGAGGAAGGGAAAAACGGGGCTGCCGTTACCAATGAAGGAGTTAATTAAGGATTAGAAGGGCATCTGGGGAACAGCGGAGCTCCCGTTAGGCTCATCTCTTTAATTAATGTCTGGAACAGGTTTCCAGCAGAGGAAGGTGCAGGAATCATGCGAGAGATACGTACCAAGGAGCTGGTGTAGGTGGGGTCAGACGTGTCGTCCTGCAAGTAGCGCGAGAGGCCGAAGTCAGACACTTTGCACACCAGGTTGCTGTTGACCAGGATGTTCCTGGCAGCCAGGTCTCGGTGCACATAATTCATCTCCGCAAGGTACTTCATCCCGGCGGCAATGCCTCGGAGCATCCCCACCAGCTGGATCACTGTGAACTGCCCGTCGTTTTGCTGCCATCGGAAAGAGCAGATGCTGGGGTGAGGGTGAAGACCCCACCATGGGACCAGAGCTGCTCAGCCCAACCTTGAGAGGATGCTGCACCTCCCCAGAATGATACAGCTGCCTGCCCTGCCTGACTGAAGCATGGAATCATAGAATGCTTTGGGTTGAAGGGACCTTCAATGCTCACCAACACTGCCATGAGCAGGGACATCTTCACCAGCTCAGGTTGCTCAGAGCCCCGTCCAGCCTGGACTGGGATGGGGCATCCACCACCTCTCTGGACAACCTGGCCCAGGCTCTCACCACCCTCAGGGACAACAATTTCTTGCCCATGTCCAGCCTGAATTTCCCCTCCTTTAGTTTAAACCATCCCTCCTTCTCCTATCACAACAGGCCATATGCCAACACCAAATCATGCGTGTTTTGGGGATGTTCAGCACAGCCAAGCTGCTCCTGAGCTAAGGAAGCAGACTGGGATGTACAGGATGGGATGCCACCACCTAGTCCCCAAATCCCCTGGCCTTACCCGCAGGAATGAGTCCAGGGCTCCGTTCTCCATGAACTCGGTGATGATCATGACAGGTCGGCTCTTGGTCACCACCCCTTCCAGCCGAATGATGTTGGGGTGGTCGAACTGCCCCATGATGCTGGCCTCGCTCAGGAAATCCCGGCGCTGCTTCTCCGAGTAGCCGGCCTTAAGCGTTTTGATGGCCACGTAGATCTCCCGTTTGCCGGGCAACTTCAGGCGTCCTTTATAGACTTCTCCAAACTCCCCTGCAAGTGCAAGAGCATCCGCTGCCACCTCCTCCTCCACACGAAACATTGCAAAGAGCAACAATACCCTGAGCTGCTCAGCCTCCAAACCAACTGGCTGAGAAATACCAGCCAGTTATCGCTTTGGGTGCCCTGGTGGCGGAAGATACAGAGAAGGCAGAATTACTGAATGCCTTCTTTGTCTCTGTCTACTCTGCCGGAGGCTGTCCTGGGGAGCCCTGTACCCCTGAGACCCCAGATGAAGCCAGGTCAATGGAGGAGCTTGCTTTAGTTGATGAGGACTGGGTTAAGGAGCAATTAAATAGACTGGACATCCATAAATCCATGGGTCCAGATGGGATGCATCCGCGGGTGCTGAGGGAGCTGGCTGAGGTCATTGCTGGACCGCTCTCCATCATCTTTGCCAAGTCTTGGGAAACGAGAGAGGTGCCCGAGGATTGGAGGAAAGCAAATGTCACTCCAATCTTCAAAAAGGGCAAGAAGGAGGACCCGGGTAACTATAGACCGGTCAGCCTCACCTCTGTCCCTGGGAAAGTAATGGAACAACTTATCCTTGGTGCTATCTCAAGGCATATCAAGGATAAGAAGGTTATTAGGGGCAGTCAGCATGGCTTTACCAAGGGTAAGTCATGCTTGACCAACCTCATAGCCTTTTATGAGAATGTTACAAGGTGGATGGATGATGGCAGAGCCGTGGATGTGGTCTACCTTGACTTCAGTAAAGCCTTTGACACAGTCTCCCACAGCATCCTAGTTGCTAAGTTGCAGAGGTGTGGTCTAGACAATAGAGTAGTGAGGTGGGTTACAAACTGGCTTAAGGAGAGAAGCCAGAGAGTGGTAGTCAATGGTGCGAAGTCTAGTTGGAGACCAGTATCTAGTGGAGTACCTCAGGGGTCAGTACTGGGGTCAGTATTATTCAATATATTCATTAACGACTTAGACGAGGGAATAGAGTGTACTATCAGCAAGTTTGCTGATGACACTAAGCTGGGAGGAGTGGCTGACACGCCAGAAGGCTGTGCTGCCATCCAGCGAGACCTAGACAGGCTGGAGAGTTGGGCGGGGAATAACCTAATGAAATTTAACAAGGAAAAGTGTAGAGTCCTGCATCTGGGCAGGAACAACCCCAGGTTCCAGTATCGGTTGGGAAATTACATATTAGAGAGCAGTGTAGGGGAAAGGGACCTGGGGATCCTGGTGGACAACAGGGTGACCATGAGCCAGCACTGTGCCCTTGTGGCCAGGAAGGCCAATGGCATCCTGGGATGTATTAGAAGGGGGGTGGTTAGTAGATCAAGAGAGGTCCTCCTTCCCCTCTACTCTGCCCTGGTGAGACCCCATCTGGAATATTGTGTCCAGTTCTGGGCCCCTCACTTCCAGAAGGACAAGGAACTGCTGGAGAGGGTCCAGCGTAGGGCAACCAAGATGATTAAGGGAGTGGAGCACCTCCCTTATGAGGAAAGGCTGAGGGAGCTGGGTCTCTTTAGTTTGGAGAAGAGGAGACTGAGGGGTGACCTTATTAATGTTTATAAATATATAAAAGGTGAGTGCCATGAGGATGGAGCCAGGCTCTTCTCGTTGGCAAACAATGATAGGACAAGGGGCAATGGGATCAAGCTGGAACACAAGAGGTTCCACTTAAATTTGAGAAGAAACTTCTTCTCAGTAAGGGTGACAGAGCACTGGAACAGGCTGCCCAGGGGGGTTGTGGAGTCTCCTTCTCTGGAGACATTCAAGACCCACCTGGACATGTTCCTGTGCAACCTCACTTAGGCGTTCCTGCTCCAGCAGGGGGATTGGACTAGATGATCTTTTGAGGTCCCTTCCAATCCAGAACATACTGTGATACTGTGATACTGTGATGCTCTCCTCTTTAAATCTACTTGCCTGTCCTCTTTAAAAGGGGCAAAGTCTGTTGCTGAGGACATGGTTTGGGCTTGCAACCCTTTCCAGGGTGATGGAGCCCAGCACCAACCCAAGCAGAGGCCGAGGCCGCTCTTGCAGAACAGATCTGCAGAGCGAAAGCATCAACACTTCAGGACGAGCTCAAATATCAAGTGTCAGTGCAGATAATCTCAATTGCCTTTTTGCACATCACTTATCTAGGAATGGAAAATAATTGGGCTGTTTTCATTGCTGCCCTCTGATTTAAAATCCCAGGAAAGCGTCCTCTCATTTTAAGCAGAAGAGCTTTTCCTTCACCGACGCAGAATTTGCCTGTGGAGGGATTAGGTTTAAGCTGGGTTTGCAGCCGCTTTGCCTTGATGAGCAGCAAAGAGCGGCTGATACATCGCTGAGCTTGATCCCAGCCAAACCAGCTCCTTCTCATTTTCTCTTCTACGAGTACAACACAGTTATTTAAAGATGGCAATAAAAGCACCACAGATGACATGCAGATAAGTGCACGTGTGTGTGTGTGTATGCGTATGTATGGGAATATGGCACAGACTAGAGTGAGCTTCGGCTCTTTCTTGTTATCTCATAGAAAAGCCAACTAGGAAATCCCAGGAGGCCCCATGGTCACCCAGCAAATATGTTCATAGAGTCTTTCCCACCCCAGAAGACACTTGAGAGCAGAAACCACCCTTGTGCCCACCCTCATCCATCACAAACCCAGGGAAGCCTGATGACTCAAGGCTGCCTTGAGGGTTTTCTGCTGAAGGACCACGAGTCCCCCCAGCTCAAAATTGCTCCAGGTGGGTGCGTGGCCAAGCAGGAGCGGCCAAGAGGCCAGGGAGGGATGGGCGATGAGGGATGGCGAGACCCACCTGCTCCAATGACCTCCTCAATCTTCACGAAAGACACATCGATCTCCTTGGCGAACTCTCGCACCGCCTCATTGGGGTCCTCATAGGTGAAGGGGTCAATGTAGATCTTCATCCCTGGAGACCCTTGTTGTGGGGAAGCAACAGCAAAAGGGAGAGAAAACCAAGAGCAGTTGGGCCACGGCCAAGAACTGGAGATGCCCGTGTCCTCACACTCTCCGTACACCCATTGAGACATCAGTTATCGCTGTGCCCACCTGAGCCACCTCCAGAGACCCTTATTGTCCTTGTTGGCCCCCTCTCATCCTCCTCTTCCTCTCCATCATCCTCCCCCTGTGATGGGAAGCAGCCACAGGCCTGCACTACCATTAGCTGGCTTCACAGTGAGGGCTTTACGAGGCTCCACACATTAGCAAAGAAATATTTATTTACCCAAAAAGGCCTCTGATAGTTTTGTGGCCACTACTAAATTGACAGAGCACGGCAATTATACCCAACAACCTGCACAGAGCCATAAAATATGGCTTTGCTGGCCTCGGTGACAATTGTCCCCTGTACAGGGGCACCGCGTTGCAGCAGGACATGGCCACACAGCAGGGAGATGCAGCAAGTGGGCTCTTGCCCTTTTCATTTTCAAATGGGGGGTAAAAGAATACCAAAACAGGCCCCCAAATGTTTCAAATGGGGTTTGCAGGCGCTGTGTTGGGATGTCCTGGCGCTTGCAGAGCTGCCGGGGACCGACACGCGGATGGACGCATGGACCGCAGCATCGCCTCCGCACCAGGAACCTCCAGCAGCTCCCGGATGCTTCGCAAGTTTGTCAGCAAGGAATTCGGGAGGAGGCCAAGGGCAAAATGCTCACAGGGCCCCCAGGACTTAGGAGGGACCAGGCAGGAGCATCCTCATCCCCAAAAGGGGCGTTTTGGGGGCAAAAGCTCTGTGCCTCGGAGGCAGGTGGGGAAGTCTGCAATGAAGCCATCTGTGCATCTCCCACTTCATAAATCCCTTTACGGCTCTGTCTCATACGCTTTAACCGCCCCATAAATTTTTTTACAAGAGCAGCTGATGCTCCAGCCAGGATTACAAAGGGATTTACAGGATCGTAACCAAGACTGACTCACTGATCAAAATATTGAAGAAGTAAAGGAGACAATAATGCCCAAGTTTCCCCACCCACTCCCAACACTGGCGGGTTTTCAAACACTCTCCGATGTGCCTGCAGGCTCAGCAAACATCAGTTCAGCTCCCTGCTGACCTCCTGCATTTCCCAACCCACCGAAGGAGTGGGATGAGGGCACCTAAACCCATCACTCAGCCCTGCAAACCTCAGCCACTGGCTCGTCACCACCACGCCAGCAAAATTTGGGTGAGTCACCAGGTACCAGAGCACAGCATTGAAGGCAACCTGTGCTGAGCCTGCTTGAAAATGGAGCTTTGTGCTTTTAAAATCACCCCCATGCTCCCAGGAACCAGATTAGGCCATTTATCACAACAGCAGACAACGGCAAATTATTTATCACTCTTCCAAAGTCAAAGCACTCTGCACCGTGACCCTGACTCCCGCGTCACGTCCCTCCCAACTTCATTTTTCCTTGGGAATAAATATTGTTGGGACAGAGAAAAACCCTTATCTGCTGAATCATCACCGCTCAGCAGGGCTTTCCCTGTTAAAGCACGAGAAATTACAGCCTGAGAGACCCCATTTCACCCCAAAAACCCACCTGGGGCAGCCCTTGCCAGCAGCTGGCAATCCTGAGGGGCTCCCGGGGAGGTTGCGATTGCTGTGCAGCTAAATAGAGGGGCGATTTGTTCCAGCAGATGCACTTGTTACTCCATTAGTCGCTCACCACAAATTTCCCACCTGTTTTGCTCTGGCATTTGCAATAACTGAGTGCCTGGAGGCTCAATAACCTTGAAAGGGTTTCGCTGCGTGTCCCTGGCGCTCTCAGCTTTTGGACACTGATCCTCATGTCACCCAGCTTTAAAATGTTAACAAAGACACCTGGTTCATTGCTTTCCTACCTGGTTTGAGCGCCCTGGGGTTTGGGGTGCTTGGGGCAAGGTCAGGATGCACGCGGGGTGCGGAATGTTTCAAAACTTGGGGGAAATAGGAAAAATAAGTCCACCTGCAGCCCAACATGGGCTTAGCCACGAGGCATCAAATAAATCTTCCCCTCAGCACCCACAGTGCGGAAACACGAAGAAAAGTGGGAGGAAAAACACAGGTCCATTGTATTTCAGTATCACCTAGTGATACTTGGAAAACAGTTTCTGGTTTGCTGGAAGGTTTACGCCCCACCACAGCCCTGCTATTGCATTGGGAGGGTTCCGTATGACACTGAGAAGGTCAGAAGAGATCCAGCGTGCTGCTGCCGGCTTGCTGGGCTCTCCCAGCTGCCTCCAAACCCTTCCATGCCATGCCTGCCCTCCCATTTGCTCCATCTCCGCGAATTTATCCTGGTGTGTAGCTCCAGTTGTCTTAGGAAGAGGACACCTCTTCTCCCACCCTATGGTCCTTCTCCATCCGCCCCGTGGGGCCTTTGTCTCCCCAGCCATGTGCGTTTGATGGTGGAGGAGTGAGGCACACGCCGGGTGCAGGTTTTGGAGCGTTTCCCACCCGCCGTTCCCCGCTCACCTCGCCCGGTGCTGTAGTGCTGCAGTTTATCGCTGTACACGGCCTCCTTGCTGTAGGCACGTTTCCTGGGAGGACAGGGGAGAAAACAGCCAGGTTTGAGTGACCAGCGGCTAGTCACAACCCCAAACCGCACCGGTGGCATCTCAGCGCTCTCTCCAGCTACAGGAGTGTCCCCCATCACTCCTTTTCTTACCCCAAGTCTCTCCCAGCTGCAGCCTTCCCAGGAGGACCCACCTGCTGCAGACGATGGAGATGGCCACCAACGACACAATGAAGACCACGCCGGCCGCCGCAGAGCCCGCAATCAAAGGCAGCTGTTCTCTCAGCTCCGACTTGTAGTCATCTGCAAGAGAACAGGGATGGGGTGAGATTTCTCCCGCATGCCCATGGGGTACGGGCATCCTCCTGGCATGGGGAAAGGTCCCGTGATGTCCCCTCCGATTGCATGGGTGCTGCTCCCATGGGAAGGTGGTGGGACAAGGGGGATCCATGATGCTGCGTTGCAGGGATTGTCACACTCAGCTCACACGTGCTTTGGGTTAAAACTATGGGAGAGGAAGCCCTGGGAATAAAGCCAAATCAACCTGCATGGGCCCAGTTTCCCGAAGAGATGAGGTTGAAAAGGTGGATTTGACCGTGTGTCTAGGGTTTCTCGTCCTTCAACAATTTTAAACCTGCTGCTCATTTCGATTAAATTTAATGCGGAGTCTCACAGCCACAAGCAAGGGTTAAAACAAAACTCCTTCCAAAATAAAGCATTGAGCACCCTTTTATCTGTATTTTTCTACTTTGCAGTTAATTACTAGCAACTAGATTTATCTCTTAAATCCTGAGAAATTCTCATCTAACAATCAATTATTATTTAATAATCTACGCTACCCATTCTTATTAGATTTCAATTAATTTCTTATTTGAGGCAGGATTTTTCTTCTCACTTCTCCAGCCCTGAATATTCGAGGCATTGCAGGGGTTTGTTACCATTTCCTTCCCTTTGGTCGCCCTGCGTGGTCTTCCTGTCCCACCCTGGCTGGCACTTGAGTGCAAGCACGGGGTGACCCGCTGTTAGGAAGGAAGGAAAGGTTTCAGAAAGACAGCCAGCGGGGCTGGGACCCATGGGTGTCACCTCAGCAGAGCAGGAACTGTGCCAGCAAAGCAAAAAAAGAGTCTTCTTGGAAGGAACTTCAGCTCCCCCAGTGTCTGGAGGGGTGGGAGGACCACAAAAGGAGTCTTGCTTCATTCACTGCCTTCGAGATTTGTCGCAAAGTTGGGATTAATGAAAAACCCTCCCATGAGTTATTAGTCTCTAAAGGGATCTAGTGTTTTGTGTGCAGGGAAGGAGGTAGGGCCAGCAAAACGCAGTATGACTCTGGCAAGGAGGCCAGAATAAGCCGTGAAGGTCGTGAGCTTCATACCGCCATCCAACATACCACCTCGGGGTGGAGAATCAGCTCTTGGTGATGGGTTTGGCTGTTCCAGGTTTGCCCTGATGGCTCAGATGTGGCTCTGAGCATCCCTAGAGAGCATCCCTGGTCCTTCCTCCAGTCCTTGAGCATCCCAGGAGAGCATCCCTGGTCCTTCCTCCAGTCCCTGAGCATCCCTGGAGAGCACCCCTGGTCCTTCCTCCAGTCCACAACCCCCCATGCCAGACTCACAGCCAGTGATGGGGACTCTGCCACCACTCTCCGAGGCAGGGAAGACAAAACGGCAGCTCAATAGCAGGGGAGAAAACCGAGCTAAGAGATTTAAAGCAGATTACTCCTCCAGCTGGCGATTAATAAGACACTGCTGTAAATCACCTGGCTTTTGCCACTCTGCCTGCCGGGAGAGAGGTTTGCAGAGACGAGTTCGTTTAATCCAATTAGAGCCCAAAGCTGTCGCTGGAAACACAACCAGCCCCTTCTCCCCGTTGTCCCCCAGCCCGGGCTCACCGTCCGTCAGTGTCTGGAAGCACATCTTGCCGCTGTACTTGCCGTAGCCGGCCACGGTGCGGGCGCGGACCTGCACCACGTACACCATGCCAGGGCGCAGCCCCTCGATCCTGGCCGTGTTGGTCTGGCTGCGGGCCATGGAGGAGTTGTACTCGTTGTGGTCCTGTGAGAGAAGGGACGGTCAGGGGACAAGGGATGCTGCAGCCACACCGATGGCAGGGGATATGCGGGGGGATAAAGTCCCCACACCCTGTGTGTCCCCCTGGTCCCACCACAGTGAGCACGAAGGAGCAACAATAAGAGCATCCAGAACAAAACCACTCATAAGCAGCAAATTCCTCTTTGAAGCATGGATGTCCCGGAACATTCCAGAAATGTCACGCAGTTACGGAAACGCCGTTACTCATCCCACAAGACCCCGCTTGAGGGGGTTCAAGTGTAACCGAGGCCCCAGCCCCTCTGGTCCCAGCAGGGCTCCTTATGCTAAACCCTGGTGGAAATTTCATGTCTCAAATCTCATTTTCTGCAACGTGATTTGCCATAAAGGGGCCGCTGGTGAGATCATCTAATTATTCACATTCAGAGGAATTCATTAAAGCCGGCAAGAGGCGGGAAGGATGGAACAGCTTGGGCTTGGCACGGTTCACCGCAAGGGTCGGGAGTGTGTCCCTGCGGGGAGGGACCGCTGCCAGCGACAGGACACGGCGTGACGTAGTGACCCGGGACAGGGACAGCCCTGATAACCTTCACTGGTCCTCGCCATCCCCCTCATTTTCCCCTGACGCTGTCCCCATGCTCTTAGCCTAGAGCCACGGTAGCAATAGGAATCAATGTGCTGGAGAAAATGCTGCCGTGGGCAAGGAATTGGTATTTGCAGCTGCAACATCGCTCTTCTACTTCTGGTTGCACATCACTCCCACCTTTCAGAGCCAGCACAGGTGACCTGGTACCTGTCCCACCACCCTTCCGAGAGCTCATCAACGTTCTGCCTCTCCCAATAAGGAGCTGAGCATCCTCCCCTGCAGCGTGGTACGAAGCTCCGTGTCCCCCCAGCCCACCCTCTGTCGCACGGTTTCCAGCTCAACTCACCGCTGGTGGCCTGGAGCCCACAGCATTGCCGACGTCGGGCGTGCAGATGCGGCTCACCTTCTCGTAGTAGCGGATCTCATAGTCCAGGATGATGCCATTGGGCTGCTCGGGCTGAGGCCAGGACAGTGTGATGCTCCTCATGGTGGCACTCACCTGGTGCATGACGGGGACGGTGGAGGGGGCTGCCAAGGAAGCAGAGAGGGAGGGAAAATTAATGGGGAGCATCCCAAATCTCCCATGTCTGTGGCTGTTCCCCCTATGGGACAAGCTCACGTGTTAGCAGTGGGAAAAGCAGCATCTCAGCAGCGTACGTGGAGCCAGAGCTGTTAGCGATGAGGGAATTCTGGTATTTAAATCAATTACTCTTTTTAATTAGGGACTTAGAAATCCTCAGCGTTGCTTCTCCCCGCGATTGCTTGCTTCGGGGATGTGTCCCACAGCGGGGCAAAGACAGCAAAGCTGTCCCCAGTGGGGACAAACCAAGGCTCGGTGACAGTCTCCAGCTCTGCTTCCCATCGTTTGCAACAACAGCCTCTCCAGGGAATCCAGCGCCCAGCTGCAGGCCCATGTGCTGTCAGCAATAGGACATGGGTGCCGAAATCCACCCACCCTGAGGACAAGGATGGGAAACCCATGGGACACCCCAGCCCAATTAAATTAGCCAAGAGCCACTTTTCCAAAGGGTTTTTGCCCTTCAAGTTATACTTGAAAGAGGCAGAGCCAGCCAAAGCAGCTCAATCCTGCGCTTAATCCTACCAAAAAGCCTCCGAGAAAGGAACCCCGTGCACCCAAAGTGGCGCTGGCTCCATCTGCTCACAGCGCTGGGCAGGGAAAAGTCAACAGTCCGGCACCGCCTCTGTTTACCTGGCATAATTAATCCTGTATTTTTGTTTCTAAACACTCCACATCCACTCGGAGAAGATGTTTGTGAGCTGAAATTAAACACTTAGCTTGATGGCTGCTTTGTTAATTGCCGTGTTCCCCGCCCCGTTAGCATGCAGGTGGATGGGGCTGGGGGCAGAGATGCATTAACCAGCCCGGATCCAGCCCCGTGCAGGAAAAACGGGCGGAAAATCCCACTGCAAAGCCAAAGGGATTTTAGAGGCAAAACAAGGGACAGCACCGATCCTGATGCATTTCCATCAGGTTACCCTGCAGCTCGTCCTCCGGCACTGGGAGCACTTCCACGTTGATATTCAGTCTTTCCAAGACATAGAGGGAGCACGGGGTACAGACAGACAGACACGGCTGTTCCCAGCTCCCACCCCCAGCGTGGGAGATGAGCAAAGAAACACTCAAAAAATCCTACCCCAGAAAAAAAAGGCCTGGAAACAAAAAGCAGGTTTGATTGCAGGGGGTTCAGGAGACAGCGTCGCCAGCCAGGCACGAGCACAGATTTGTATTCCCTGGAGCTGGAGACTGAAATATTTACACCCAGCTTCTCTGTCATGCTCTCCTAAGGGAGCAGTTGGCAAAGGCTGCCGGTGTTAAACCAGAAATTACCGTCCTCTTTCTCTGCCCAAAGCAGATGGGTTTCCATCCCCCCTGCTCTTCACTGCACCCCCTTGCCATCCACATACATTGCGGCTCAGCCCCAAGCTACCTGTGGCTGACCAGGAAAAGAGAAAGAGACAGGAGAGCCTGGAAAAGGGAATGAGAGGAAAACGATGGGAAAGGGATGTGCCAGGAGACGGAGCCTGAACTCAGCCCCGGGATGCTGGGGCAGTCCAGATGTGTTTCAAGGCTGGATTCACCCCATGCCTGTTCCCACTTGGGAAAAGGAGGAAATGGCAATGCTGCTTCATCCCAGAGCAATGTAGAAGGGGAGAAAAAGCAGGTATCGGTCCTCCTTGCTTTGCCCAGGCCTCCATCTTCCCAGTCCCTCTTTTCTTAGCCTTTCTCCTCACTTTCCTGGGGAGAAAACCTGGGTGCAGGTGGTTTTCTGCAACCATCACACCCCAGGAGCTTTTTCCTTTGGGGACAGAGCTCGCAACTACAGCATACGGCTTCAAATCCACTGTCCCCGGACTCACCGGCTTGGTTGGTGGTGATGTTGACGGAGATGTGCTGTGGTGGGAAGGGGCTCTTGTTGGAAACCCCATTGACGGCCTGGATCTCGAAGGTGTAGGGCGTGTGTGCCCACAGGCTGCTGATGAAGACCCGGGTCCCCGTGAGCCCCAGCTGCCTGGGGACAAAGTCCACGTTGTCATCGCAGCGAGAGCAGGCGCGTCGGTCTGAGCGGCACTTCTTGCAGACGATGTTGTAGGTGACATCGTCCCGACCACCCGTCTCCCGCGGCGGGTGCCACTCCAGGATGATGGACGTCTCATTGACGATGGAGATGACGTTGCGGGGACCGGATGGGACACCTGAGAGAAAGGAGAGCGATTGAGATGGAGGAGGACACCCCATGGTTCTGTCCATCAGTCTACCCATCACCTCCCACTTCAAGAGGGATTTGGTCTCCATTGCTTTGCTCAATTCAAGCTCAGCCTCTCCCCATGGGCAATAACAACCACAGAGAGAAGGTTTCAGGGCTGGGGATGAGGACTCCCAATGCCACAAACCCACGTAGCCTCCAAAAATCCCCATGCAGAGTGCATGTAGATCCACCTATGAAGACAGACCCATTTTAATGATGGGGAGATGCTGAGATAGCTCCAGTGCTCACGTGGAGAAGCATCTCAAATAGATTATCGCAGTGACAGAAACACCACTTAGCCAGCACCGCAGAGAAATGGAGGAGCAGCAGGCGAAAAGAGAGTAAAAAATGGAAAGTGGTTATTAATTGTTTGATAACTCAAGTCGGGAGCCCAGGTTTCTAATGGCGTGGAGGAGAGCCGGCACCGCTCGCTGGTTCGCGAGCAGCTCAGATGCTGGATGAGAGCTTAAAATCGCATTAAAATCCACCAGGAGCCATCGCAATTGCTTCGGAAGATGGGAACAGAACGCAGCTCCGCTTGCACGTGCTGCTGGAGCGGGGCCGGAGTCCAGAGGGAGCGATTCAGGAGGAATCCAGGCATCATCGAGGCACAAACGTGTCTGCCCAGGTCTGGGCAAGGATTTGGGGTTAGCCAGGCTGGCTCCACAGCCAAAACCACAAAAACTGGCTGCTGGGTTATATTAAGTAAGGAAAGCAATTAATTACTCCTGCTGGCTGCGCTCAGTGCTGCACTTCCGAGGAAGAAAAAGGACTTTGCCACCATGGGGGGAGCAATAAAAATGATGGAGGACTTGACCCACGAGGAAAGGTTAAGAGAGCAAAGCACACTCTGTCTTGGGGAAAAGCATCCCAAAGGGAGCTCTCCACGTGTGTGTGCTGGGCAACATCGTTAGTGCTTGCAGATAAATTAGCCCCATTAGTGTCTGAGGATGGGATGGGCAGAGGTGGCTTCATCTGCGTTGAGGTGACACAGGATGGGGAGGTCACCCTGCTCCCTGAGCTTCTGCTACAGATACTGCAGATAAAAGTGTTTTGTTCAAATGCCTAGAAAAAAATGTATTTAAAAAAAAAAAATAATAAAATTTAAAATTTCCATTTGCTTTAATTCTCCAGCTACCAGTGTGGGGTCCTCGCTTTCATGGACTCGAGGCTCTACAGACATCCCATTGTAGGGCTGACATCCCATTGTGGGGCTCCCCAAAATCACAGTAGCACATAGTGGAGATGTCAAAGAGGGTTTATGGGAGGGGGACGCGCTGGGGGCAGGACACCAGTTCCCCAGGGAGACTCAGCCTGGAGGACTCGCAAAGGATGCGGATGAAAATCAATAAATAGCAAGTTACCCCCAAAAAAAGCTGACACCCATCTCAAGGAACCTTAAACCAATCCCCGTCTTAGTATCTTAAGCAGACAATATGTTTTCTAGATTTTTTTTCTAGAAAAAGGGAGAAAACCACCTTTTTTCCCTGGCCTAGAGGCAAATCACTGCCTCTCCAATTAATTCCCTCCCTGGGCCACAGTTGGGGACCAGACCCGCAGGTACCACCCTGGGGAAGGGCTCAGGTCCAGAGCAGCACTGCACTGTGATTTAACTCCTCTGACATGGAGAAACTTTGTGGGCGAACAGCTGGCACCTCGAATTAGAGGGCCGTAAAATTAAACGTCGACGAGAAGGAATAAAAATCAGCAAATGAACTTTTTCGTGCTGTATTCCCGTAGCGCAGCGCTACTGTAAATCCGCTATGTAACGAGACGTAATAAAGATATATAGATTTATCTACAGTTGTGCTACCTGCTGACTACCTCCGCTCTGACAGCTGAAGGGATCCAGTAAAACATGCAAATCCTTCCCCTGTTTTCGACGTGCATTTTGGGCACTCCCCAGGGTGCAGAGCATCCTTGCGCTAAAGCTTCTGATGGGCTGATTCAAGGGGTTGGAGCATATTTGGGGGGGTGATGCTAAGGCTGAGACTCATGTCTCCAGTGAGGTGAAAAACACAGCAGCTCTTTATTCTCTCCTGGGCTTTTTTCTCCCCAAAAGCCAGGCTTCAGGCTGCTGTGCCATTGAAGTTCCATTTAAATAGGACAATGAACTTGTTCGTGGTGAGGGTGGCAGAGCCTGGCCCAGGCTGCCCAGGGAGGTTGTGGAGTCTCCTTCTCTGCAGACATTCCAACCCGCCTGGACACCTTCCTGTGTAACCTCATCTGGGTGTTCCTGCTCCATGGGGGGACTGCACTGGATGAGCTTTCCAGGTCCCTTCCAGTCCCTGACATTCCGGGATTTTGTGAAAACCAAGGGATTGAGATGCTATTCCCCCACAGTGGGGATGAGTGAGACCCTGCCATGTCCCCCACCGACCCCGAGTTGTTACTCACTGGTGCAGGCGGCCGCCGGCGGGTCGAAATCCGCACGGTAGTAGCCGTTGCGGCAGGTGCAGAGCGGAGAGGCCTCGGCGGTGGAGCGGCTGTTGGGGGGGCACAGCGTGCAGACCCCCGCGCCCTGGCTGGCCTTGAATGTCCCTGCCGGGCAGGCTGTGGAGAGAGGAGAGGAGAGGTGGGGGCTGTGTCCTGGGGAGGGGGCAGAGGAAAAGGGAAATGGGGGAAAAGAGGAAAAAAAGGGGAAAAAAAGGGGGGGGGGGGGGAAGGGGGGAAAAAAGGGCGGGAAAGGGGGAAAATGGAGAAAAAAGGGGAAAAAAGGAGGCAAAAAAGGGGAAAAATGTGTCTCTCCAACACCCCAACATCACAGCTCAGGTCTTTTTCCATGCAAAATTTAAATACTTAACGTAAAATTTGATGCAACACCCATGACAGCATCTGATGGGTCCATCTCATTAAGCCCGCGCAGCCTGGGGCTGGGGTTAATCACCTTCCTGAATGGGAACTCATTCATAAAGGAGAAGATGCTCCAGTTACAGCTTTAATCAGTGCCGGGGGGAGGTGTTGTTCATCAGCTGTCTGCTCCGTGGTTAGAGGGGGAAGATGGAGTCACAACGATGGGTCCCTTGTCCCTGCCCCACCAACAAAGGGATGTTCATCCATCCTTCACCAAACCCCAAGGGAACCCAAGGCTCCAGAAAGCAGCAGCTGTATTTTGGCACAGAGGGACCAGATGTCCCTCCATCCTGCTCCACCACCTGGCCAGGGGTGATGGCTCCTGCCCTCACACACACCATGGTCCCATCTCCGTGTGGCCCCAAGGCACAGCTCACCGGAGAAACGCCCTAAGTGTCTCATAAACACGGCGATCATCGAGATAATGGAAAGTGCCTCTTAGCCCCTGTCTGCTGCATCAGGATATGAGGCATCTCTGAGCAGCCACAAAGAGGAAATTAATAGGAGCAAGCAGGAGGAACCACTTTGATGCAATTTCCTTGGGAGATAGTGGACCATCTAATCTTTATTGGAGCCCTTTAACCTGTCATTCAAAACTCATGAAGGCCTCTTGCTCGCATAGCCTTTCCAGATATTAAAAGATGATAAAAAGGGATAAATCAAAACAATATTTTACAATTTTATTATGCAGGAGATCTGCCCCCCTCCCTGCCTTAGGCACAAAACTGGCGGTGATGAACCGTCTCTTTCCAACTGTGCTAAGAGCCAGATGGGGACATGGCATCCCAGAGGGACCAGCCACCATCTCATGCTGCCCTCTGTCCTCCCCACTATGGGAGGACATCTCCATCCTTATGGAAGCACCTTATGGGCCATCACCCACTGCGTTGTGCAGACATATGGGACCACGGTGCATTGCAGGACATGGGGTGGGGACATGAGGGCCTCGGGGTGACAACTTGGAGATGACAACACAGACCCTTCCCTGAGCCATGGACACTGCAAGTCCTGCACCCTGGAGACACCAAGTTCCACCAGACTCACAAGGCAGGAGACACAACCATGTGTGGCCACGAAGACTTGGAGGTGGATCTCCATTGCTTCACCTCTCCCCACCAGCAGCTCCCCACACTGTCCCAGTGGCGTTGTGGTCCCACCAGCAAGCGTTAGCATCCATGAGACCTGCAACTTGTGGGCTCTGGAGTTGGAGAATGTGCTCAGAAACGTGCTGGGTTCTTTGGAGGAACAGGACGGAGAGGGCAGCAGTACCAGGATGGGACACAGGGGAGGACAAGGGGGTGACAGCACTACAGACACACCTTGTAGCACACCTGGCTGTGGTAGAATGCAGAGGACTCGGTGGTCCTCCCACGGTGGGTGGGTTAAAGGGGTTTGTTAATTTTTAATTACAATTAATCCAAGTGATGCTTCATCAAAACACCTGAGCAAAGCACACTCTGCAATCCAGTGCCCTCAGGTTCCTTTCATCACTTCGCTTATCCGTAAATTCCTGTAATCTGCAGGCACGTGCCTCTTAATTGCTATTATTACCAATTAGCTTTTCTCGCCTGTAATTACCCCGTGCTTGCCTCAAGTCCCCCGCAGTTTCAGGGCAGGTTGATGTCCTCTCCTTCCTCCCGAAGCTGCAGCCTCCGCTCTCACCACTGCCCAGGTCCCCCTCTTTTTGGGGGGAGCTGAACCATGAGCCTAAAGCCAAAACCAAAGCCAAACCCCCCCAAGGCCCCTCAGGATTTATGGACACTCACCCACCGTGGGATCCATAACCCTTTGGATGGTAAACGCGCAGTCTGGGCGTAAAGGCTCAGATAGAGGGCTCGAGCCCGGGAGGGAGCAATAAATCACGCCACTAACAGCAAGTGCAGCGTCTGCTGTGATTTAAGGGCCACTGCAAAAAAGTTTCCCGGAGCTGGCAAGGTCTGGAGCCGCAATAACGCCTGGGACCGAGCGCAGGACGAGGCTCTGCCTCGGTATTCCCTGCAGGAACGGGCTCCCTCTGCAACCCGCAACCCTCATCCCTTCTGCCCGGAGGAGAATTAATTGATTGTTGATTGTGTGGGCTGGGTATGATTAATGATGTGCTTAACTATCTATTTTCTCGTGTTTAAGCACTAAGGGCAAGTTTGTAAATGATGAAGCAGGAAAGCCCTTTCCCAGGCTGACGCAGGCGTTTGGAGATGAGGTGGAGCATCGCTGCGGGGCTGCTTAAACCCAGGCTTCTTGCAGTGAGATGTCATCACTGGAGGGGTTTTTTTTGGAAAAAATATAGATGCAAATCTCTCTCGTGCCTAAAGGGTGATGGTGGGGATGGCAGCAAATTTGCAGCACCCCACAGGGCTGAATAACCCCCCAAAAGCTTTTGGGTTGGGATGTGGCCATGTCCCACCTGGCAAAGGCACCGCAGACCTGCATCTCCGTCACCACCTTGCACAGGGTGGGATGTATTATTGAACAAGCAACGAGGCTTTTTGCTGCTGAAAACTTTGCTGTCTTAACAGCGTGTACCCCGCACCCGTGTATTTCAGGTGCCGGGGTTGCAAAAAGAGCGGAGGTAAGTGGGACCTGCCTGCTCATCCAGCCCCAGGCAAACCGCCACCAACAGACCAGAGCCTCAGCACAAAGAGTGCAAGTGTGGGGGCATCCAAGCGTTTCATTTTTCAGAATAAATCCTCTCGGATAACGCCTGGAACTTGCACTTTTTAATTACTCTCTCAGGGAAGCTTCAGTCAAAGAAAAAAAAAAGAAGAAGAAAGAAAGAAAGGAAGGAGACATCTCTTCTGTATTAACTCGCTGTAAAGCTCCCTGGGGATGCAGAGTGGCATTTTTTTCTTTACTGGGTTTTAAAATACAAGCTTCTGCAAAGAATTACAGACTTCAGCTTGCGATTCCCCACCCCGGCTCCCTTCACTCGCAGAAACGACAGTCTGCACCGTCTCATCATTCCCATGGCCCCGACGTCACCACTGGGGCACAGATAACTGCATTTGCCAGCTTTTCCCAAATTCACACTCGTTTTGGGTGCCCATTTGGGTCCAACACCTTTGGAGAGCAAAACCTGTGTCTTTAAGCATGTGCCCATGGTCATGCCAACACAGCAGGTGGTGAAAAGATGGGTTAGAAGTAATAGTGCTACACAAGATGATGCCTTTAAGGAAGATGGTGGCACGGAGAGGAATGTCACCCTCAAAGGCTCTAGAAAAGCCTAGAAAATCCAGCCTTGCTCCAAAAAGACGTGTGGCTGGCACCTACCAGCACCCCTGGGAGATGGGCAGTGGGGAAGGTGCCCTGTTGGGTTTGAGGACACCGTGGGCCACGAAAGAAGGAGGAACCGCAGCTTGTTGCACTTACAGCCCGCTGGAAATGGATTCAGGGCCATTTCCCCACTTTCTGCAAACAATTTTTCATTAAGAGAAATAAAACTTGTCTCCTAAACCAAATACTTTATGCACGAAGCTCACAATTTTGGATGAAAACTGAAAAAAGAGAGGAGACACTTGCGAGAAACCCCCTGTACATTTTGCAGATGCTTTTGACACAGAATATAATTATCTTTAAGCATACCAAAAAAAAAAAAAAACCCAATCAATTTTTCAGCCTTCCAAATGACGGGTATTTTAGCAGCAAGAGCATGCAAGCAGCGCTGAGGGGACCGGTGGCACCGTGTCCCCGGGGGACACACACACCAGGCTGCAGAGCCCCAGTGTCACCACGGGCTGTGACACAACTGATGCTTTTGAATTTGCATCGCTTTGATGTGCTGATGACACCAGGGATGCAGTTTAAAGGGAAAAAAAATCAGCAGAATTGGGCAAACTGTCACCCTCATGTCGCCGGCAGGGGCTGCGATGTCCCCATCTTCAAAGGATGACAAGAGTGCCCTCATCATCCCCTCTACAAACATCCAAGCAGGGAGCGGGCGCTCGTTGCCAGAGATTTAATTGCATCCCTACTTGATGCTCTCCCGTCATCCCTCCTGCATCTCTCGTGGGGGGTTGTTTTGTGGGTTTTTTTCCTCTATTTTGACTTTCTAATGATCTGATTCCCTTTCCCATCAAGCACGTAAAGCTGTGCTCTGGAGAGGAGGGGAGGGAGGGTACCCAGAAATGCCCCATCAGCCACCAAACATCATTTTGGTGCAAACTTCACCAAACGCACAAACTCCCACCACTTCAGATCACCCAGAGCGCTCACCCAACCTAATTACAACCAGTACCATCTCGTCACATTGTTTCCCTATTTTGGGTTCTGTCAAGGCAGAAATTCATGAGATAAACACCAGTTTCCCAGAGCCTGGGTTCGCATCCTGCAAGCGATGGGTCTCGTCTCTCCCCAGCGTGCGGAGGGAAGAGGCCCCGGCTCCTCGTTACACAGCCGGTTAATTAAACCAGCCCTTCACCTCCGGAGGAATAGGTTTAGATCCGCCTTGGGACACATGTAAATTAAAATCAGCGGCTGCCATGCTCGGCTCGCCATGTTTTATTTGTGGAGGGAAAGTCAAATTCAACGTGGTTTTTCCCTTCTCAGGGTTTTTGGGTTTGTTTTTGTTTTCTCAAATTGAAGCAGGAAGGTATGGGGCAGGATTTGAAAGGCACTTGGGTTAAGAAGCAGCATTTCTCCCCCAGGAAGGTGGGCTTGGGAAAATTAAGGGTCTCTGGCTGCAAAAGAGCTTTGATACCAATGCTTTAGTTGATATCTTACCCTAAAGAGCGACTTTAAGCCCAGACTAAGGCATGGCAGAAGTCGGGTTTGGCTCCCTGCTGTGGCACCCACCTTTCCAGGCTTGCCCATTTAAGCACCACTCTGGGCTTGGCTGTCTCTTTTTTTCACGGTTGGGGGGATTTTGGAGGTCTAAGGAGGAAATCTGTCCCAAACCTGTTTGTTGGATGAACACAGGCCCTGTGCAGACGGCGCCGCGGGGCTGCCAGCTCGCTCCGAAACGGTCAATGGGGCAGAAAAATAAGACAAAACCAAACAACCAACTTTCAAGGTCACTTTTGCAAATCACTTCTCACCCACTCAGGTTTTGCTTTCCTTTAGTTTCCACTTTGTACCAGGCCAAGGTTGCCCCATCTCTCACCGCAGCTCCATCTGTCAGCAGCTTCCACTCCTTTCCATAAACCAGACGGCAAAATAGTGATGCACATTACATAAATATATATATAAAATATAAATAACAACGACCTTCTGCTCCAGCACTTTTGCACGAGAAATCGGGGTGAAACACGGCTAGTGCAGCTCATGGAGACCCCCAGCCCATCTCCATTTCTCCCCAGTGTTTCAGCTCTTCCCACTAGGAATTAAAGCATCACAACAGAGCGAGGCATTGCAGGGAAGGATGAGGCTGGCACTGCCTCTCCGAGCACCCACTTTCAGTGACCAAACACTAAATAATTTGATCAAACACTGACAATTCATTCATATAGGCAGGGAGGCTTACGGTGGAGCAACCAGCCCCATGTGCCCACAGCGGTGATTGGCACCAGATGCTCCTCATCATCCTAACGCTGCCCGAGCTTATTATTCTGACTCAACCAATGAAGGGGGATGGAGTTCTTGGTGATGATTTGCGGCTATTTAGCCTCCTTATACTCTTCTTTAAAAGCATATTTAGCGGCCGCAGCCTCTTCCCTCTGGCGGGGCTGCCAGGATGGGGCTGGTTTTGTCACCACCGAGTTTGTCACCACTGCTCCAAACCCCGAGGGGCAGCGAGGCCAGGAGCTATCTGAATACTAGCCACAAATTAAATGCCACGACATAACTCTCCCCGGGGATGCGATCTAAGAAAGGGGAGATTGATTTACCACTAAACAGACAGCGATGTCCAACCCCCTATCCCGGGCTTCCCCGCCCCGACTGGCGCTAGACGAACATTTACATCTCTGCTGTACATTAAAACCAGGGCTCAGGGCTGGGGAACAAGCCAAGAAATCCATCCTACACCAGTGACAAAAAGCAATTTAAGGATAGGATGAGTGAGTGGGACAGGAGCAGTGCCGGCGAGCTGGACGGCACTGGGAGCAGAGCAGGAAAGCCAAGCTCTGCCCAGGGGTTTTGGATGCTGCTCCTGTCCCACCGCTTCACCCATTTCTAAAAACCGGGTTGGTTTGTCATAGCTGGGTGCCCTGTCTTAACCACAAGCACAGCCATAATCTGGATTTCAGGAAACCCTTGCAACCCGGGGCAGGTTTGGTTTTACTGACGGGGATACAACTAAAGCTGAGTTTAGGGTGGCTGGCACCGCTAAGGCAAGCGATGCTCACGGGCCACCTTGGCGATGCTGATGTGTGTCAGATCACACAGGTTCTGGTCAACGGGGCCAAGCAGAGGGGACCACCAGGACAATGTCACCTGCAACAAACCTCCCGGTGAGTTTGGAGCAAGCAACTGGGGGGGATCAAAATTCAGGCATGTCCCAAAAACACAAGCCCCAGAGGATGTCCTACACCCACTCCAGGCAGCAGGCTCAACAGAGGAGTCACCAGATTAGATTATTTCCCCCGTGAACCACAGCAATGTGAGACTCCAGGGGTCGATGGACATGGGCCGGAGGTCGTATGCAAGAGTCGATACTTTCATGTACCACCTAACACCCGCGTGAGCTGTTGAGCCACCGACCGAGCAGGAAAGCGAGCTGCCATCAAACTCATGGTGGGTCTATCTCAGGGAGCAGCTCTTTCCGCAGATACAGCAGTTAGAAACCCCTTGGAAATTATGCTGAGCCCTTCCGGGGATATTTCGGGAACCACCAATGTTGCTCTGCAACTCCAACCCCTCTTCTGATTGGGAAATCGGGGCGGCATCTGAAGCACAAACCCCTCCTGCCTGGGAAGCAAATATCTCCCCTTCCTAATAGCAACTAATTAAGCACTTTTTCCTCCTCACGCCACCCAGTGTCCCCTCAATCTAGAGAACATCAAGTGCTTATTAATTATGCCCGAAGTGGTTCTCATTAGTGCTGATGCCGCAAAAGGCTGAGTCAGCCCGGGATGGGGCTGGGGGAGTTTTAGCCATGGGGCAGGGACGTGGACATACAGTCTCCTCGTGTCCATGCCACGGCACTGGAGAACATCACGCCTTGGGTGGCACTGCAGTGGTGGGATGTCCCATCATGGAGTGGGACCCTTCCCTTCTCAGCGGCAAAGAGCCCCGGGGGCTGTGGTTTGGCTGATTGCTTGAGGACGGTGCCAAGGAATGGATTCGGCAAGGGAGGATGGATTCGGCGAGGGGAAGATGCCCCGACCACGGCGCAACCACTCTCCCCACATCCCTCACCAACCACAAGAGTCCCACTCATGGAATTAATTAGAAAAGTAATTAAGAGAGCTCCCCTATGAATATTTATAACAGAATAAGGCATAATTACTATTCCTCGGAGGAAAGGCACCTCCTTACCTGGCCGCAGAGAGAAGGGGGGACACGCAGCACAACCCAAGGACCGGTGGCACCAGCTGCTCCTTCTGTCACACGTCCCAGCAATCATGCCACCATCATCCCACGAGGCCTCAGCAAAGCTCCCTTTCCACCCCAGGGTGGCATTTTCAGCAGCAAAACATATTTTTGGCAGCCAGGTGCAATTTATTATTATTTCTATACATGAGCATCACATCCATATATTTTGTGCAATTTCTCTCTTTTAATAACACCTCCTTTCCCACCCACTGCCATTGACTTGCCCTGCTCCTGCCAAGCGGCTCTTATCAGCCCTAACCTCTGGGAGCCAGAAAACACCTAAAAAAGCAATTTCCGAAAGTTTTACCCATCTCCCTTCCTCTTATTTATTTTTTCATGCCCATGCTCTCCCTCTCCACTCTATTCTTTTCCAACCCAAACCATTCCATGATTCTACGAGCCCTGCACCAGCTCAACCCCGCGCCATGGCAGGTAACCTGCTCAAAAACCACCAGATTTTGGGAAAAAACTTTCTGTAAATGGCATGACCAAGCTGGCGCTGTGTTGGTGCCACCACTGGGGCCAAGACTGAAACCCAAGGCAGTGGCTGCGGGGTAGAGAGCACCCAAAACCCCACCTCTGAGAACCAGCAGTGTCTCCCTACCAAAACACCCACCAACAGCAGCAACAAGAGGGGAAAAAGAAATAGTAACGGTCTCCTCCATCTTCAACATCTGCTATGCATAAGTCAGAGCCACCCGAGATTGCGGGGATTTACTGTACGCAGGCAGCTCTGGAAGCTTTTCTTAGCTGGGAACTATAATTTGCACCTTGGGCTCTCTAAGAATAAGTTGTCTTAAATAATAATAATATGTGATTAAGAGCTCGTGAGCGGATGGGATGTGGAGATGGGAGGTATGCGATAGCTCCAGGTCTCACCCTGATGCGACCATCCCAGCCCTGCTCACCCAACATGTTCAAACTGATGTCCATGGCAAAATAGGGATGTTTGGGCTTAGCCAGACGCCCAGAGAACCTTCTCGCTGTGCCCAGAACCATTTCAAGCTTTTGAACAGATTCCTCATTTTGCAGCAGAGCAAAACCCACAAGTACCAAAATAATCTTTGTTCCCAAGGAGGGTGACGGGCCACCAAGGGGACACGTGCCAACGTGCATCAACCTGTCCCAAAGCTACAGTCAGAGCAAGTTTATTGAGCTAATGGTTTTAAGCACCTTGGTGTTATCACACCTGGATGCAGATAGGTAATATAATAAAGTAAAAAATTAAAAAATCAGATCAAAATATGCCAATATCAAGTCCCACCTCACGGGCAATTTAGCGTCCAGGCTGCAGGCCCAGCAGAGTCAAGCTGGGGTGGAAACTTAATTCCTAATTCCCCTTGTATATCAGTTCCCCAGGACACCTCTGCTTTTAGACAGCAAAGCCCAGAAAGCAGAGCTGAGGTGGGAGCCCCGTGCCCTGCGCTTTGCCACCCCCACCCCAAAAAGCAAGGAGAGGGCGAAGCTTTACCCGCATGGACCAGAGCATCACAGGCAGCAATGGCCACGGCCACACCAAGCATCAAGGTGATCAGCTCACAGTTCTCTCATCCTAAAAACCCATTTTCACACGACAAATATCACACAAGTAGGGCTTAATGTGAAAAGTAAGCCATGCGGTTCACAACCACTTTTAACATACTGGGAGGTGACACCCAGGGCATCACTCCATTTGTCACCATGGGGGGAAAATTAAAACCTCAATAATTCGTGCTCATTGAGCTTTCTTTTTCCCCTCCATCTTTCCTCGACTCGTTCCACCAACTCCACGGCTTTTTCACGGCTTCTATTTACACCACGCATTAAAACACCATCAGCCAAGGCCTGTTTCCCAAAGCAGGAGACGCGCAAAGCCCGAATGCAACCCCAGGGCATGGCTCCCAAACACTGGGATGCCAGTGAGCTATTGCATGGCTTGCAAGGGGGGAAAGACTCTTTTTTTTTCCTTTATTACTAGCAAACCATGGTAAAAACACTCCTTTTTCTAATTATTATTATTACTAACCAGCTAGGGTAAAAAAATCTCCATTTTTAATTATTATTGTCTGCTGCAGCACAGCCTCAAACACAACTGAGGTCCCCAGCCCTTGCAAACAAACAGCAGCAAAACATCACAGGCTGAAGCCATTCCCAAAAGAGCTCTCTCGTGACTTTAAAAAAATAAAGGAAAAAGTTATAGAAAGGCTTTAAAACTCAGCAGGCTGAGTCAGTGGCTTTGCCAGGTGCTGGCGGTTTGCAAACAGGGCTGGAACAATGCGGGCGCCCAGATCCGGCGCTTCCTCCGGCTCTGCCATTGTCCTGGAGAACAATCCCGGCCCTGGACGTGATGCTGCTGGGGTGGGAACCGGGGCTGGGGACAAAAGGGGAGGTTAAAAACCTGGGTGGGTTTTGCGGGGACGCTCGTGGCCATGGCAGCTCCTCCAAGAGCACGTTTTTCTTCCTGTTTTAATACTGGAAGGGGGATTGGACTAGATGATCTTTTGAGGTCCCTTCCAATCCCTAACATTCTGTGATATCACTCAGAAGTTCTCATTATAGAGCAGGGAGAAATACATAAACGGCCCACAGTACAATTTGAGGAGGAAAAATATAAAATCACCATGCAGAAAAATCAAGCCCTAAGTGACAGCTCAGAGGCTGCTCTGTAACCCCTCTGAGGCCCCTGCTCACCCCGTTTCCAGAGCTATTTCCAGGTTTCTCCCTCCTTTCTGCTCTGGAGGGGGCTGGATGGTGGTGCTGAGACCCTGGACCCTACTGGAGATTTGGGGGGAAGAGCCAGGGAGCAAGGCCTGGGCCTCCACCCAGCCACATCCAGGACAGACAGACAGACAGACAGTCCTTCCCCATCGCTGCGCTAGGGGAGAGAAAAGGGCTTGAATCCACCAGAGGAACATTTTGGCTAATAACATCTAATTAAGACTTCCATTAAAACCCATCACACTCATTAAAAAAAAAAAGAAATTAACAAGGTTTTCCTGGACATTTCCCTTGCAAAATTATTACAGGGGTTAATGGATACCTTTATTAAGGCATAATTTAAGAAAAATCACACATTTTTTTCTGTTTTCTTTCCAATTTTTTCTTTTTTTTTTTTTTGAGGCGTAGCTATTCAAACTCTTCTCCCCTGCAGTGTGGCCCTGGTAAAACTGGGCTGCCTGTTCCACCCAGTGGCAGAAGCGGGGAGATGGTTGCCAGAAGGCAAAGCCCCTGCGACAAAGGGGAGCATCACGCTGTCCCTCCAGCATCACCATGTCCCTCCAGCATCACGCTGTCCCTCCAGCGTCGCCCCGTCCCTCCAGCATCTTGCTGCCCCTACAGCATCACCCCATCGCTACAGCATCACGCCGTCCCTCCAGCATCACGCCGTCCCTCCAGCATCATCCCATCCCTCCAGCATCACCCTGTCCCTCCGCATCAATCACCTTGTCCCTACAGCATCATCCCGTCCCTACAGTGTCACCCCCGGATTCAGGAAGAGCCGGGAGAGCTGCTACTTCCCAGCACAGCTCGGGTGGGAGAGAGGGGGCAGGAAACTTGATATTGTGCAAAAAAACCATAAAAAAGGAGGAAAAGGTCTATTTTGAGCAAGGTTTGTGGCTCAGCTAAACAGGGAATAAAACACCCCCTGGATGTTTCAGCTGTCGCTAAAGTGCCCCGGCTGTGCGGGTGCTCTCACTTTGGGCTAAAAGCAGCTTTTTGGATGGCTCTTGTGGCCCAGGCACCCAAGCGATGCCTGGGGAGGAGCAGCTCCGACACACCGGCCACCCCATCCTGTGCCACCAAACAAGCTTCTTTAAGGAGAAAAATTTGAAATCCTACTTGAAATCCTACTACGAAAACATTTTTGCTTCAAAACCAGAGGAGAAGGATGCTCTTCCCAGCCAGCTGGGGTGGCTCAGCTCCACTAAAGCAAATCCAAGAGCAGGGGAAGTACATGGACCAGCAGCATGGAGAACACAAACAACAAAAAAACCCCAAACAAACAAACACCCTAAAAAACCCAAAAAAGGGCCTTTCTGCAGACCCTGCAATACAAAGACAGAGGCAAAGAGAGTGAAGAGAGCCAGTTCTCAGCACAAGCAACAATTTGAGGGGGAAAACTTCAAGACTCCCTTTTTTGAAGAGTTAGCAAGTTATTCTGCTACTGATTATAAAATTCTTGTAATTATTATTATTTTTTAAAAATCGCTTTATAAATTCTGCACTCAGCTATTGTTTGCAGCCTCCTGTGATGGACAAATGGAGGAAATGGGTAATTATCACCAGGGCTGCTGGGTGGAAGGGGAGGATGACAGGGGAACCGGCACAGGGCTGCTCACTGCTGGTCTTTCCGCTGGTGGGATGTGTCCTCTCTGCTGCCCCCTTCCCCAAATCCAGCCCTCCACACACAAGGCAGGAGGGACGGACAAACGGAGGGAGACGAAGAAACCAAAAGGATGGACAAGGCCAAAATAAACCCCCCAGTTCTGGTGCATCTGTCGGCAGCTGAAGCAGGGCTGGGGGACTGGGATGCAGGGGATGCTCGGGATGCAGGGGATGCTTGAGATGCAGGGGACGCTTGGGATGCTGAGGATGCTTGGGATGTAGGGGATGCTCGGGATGCAGGGGATGCTTGGGATGTAGGGGACACTCGGGATGCAGGGGATGCCCGGGATGCAGGGGACGCTTGGGATATAGGGGACGCTTGGGATGCAGGGGATGCTCGGGATGCAGGGGACGCTTGGGATGCCGAGGATGCTTGGGATATAGGGGATGCTCGGGATGCAGGGGACGCTTGGGATGCCGGGGATGCTTGGGATGTAGGGGATGCTCGGGATGCAGGGGATGCCCAGGATGCAGGGGACGCTTGGGATGCCGGGGATGCTTGGAATATAGGGGATGCTCGGGATGCAGGGGACGCTTGGGATGCCGGGGATGCTTGGGATGCAGGGGATGCTTGGGATCCAAGGGACACTTGGGATGCAGGGGATGCAGGGGACGCTCAAAGAGCAGCCTCTGCATCTCAGCCCAGCTTTGATCTTATTTTGTGAGGTTTTTTCCTTTAATTTTGCCATCCCCGCTAGCTCAGATTTCCAGCTGTTGTGAGCACACAGGTGGGTTCGTTATCCTGACCATGCTACGGCAGAAATTTGCCAGGAGGGGAAAATGAAAGCCAGGCAAGCCCAGGAAGCAGCCAGACTGCTCTCTCACTCATTCTCCTGTAGTTTATAAATACAAAGTAAAAATTCAGCATAACACTGATTTAGACCCCAACTTTATCCTTCACTGGCTTCTCTGTGAAATTGAGTTATCGCCTGGTACTGGGAAGGCAGAGAGAATGTCAGCATGATTCCAGCAGATACAAACTCAGTGCCCCATCCTCAGAGTCCAAAGGGATAAAAGCTGAGAGACCCACAACTGCTGTTATTTTCTAGTGAGGTGTTACCTTGCCATCATTAGATTTCAGAGTGAAACACCACCAGAGAAAGGGTTTAATAACTTTGCTGAAGGATAAGCAGCGAAATCCACCCAGCTCATCCAAAGTCTTGAACAATTTCCTCGGCCTCCCAACGATCCCGACTCCTGCTTTTCCTCCCACCTCGATGATGCATTGCACCTTGACCACGCGGGGAAGCCATAAAGCAAGGCAGAGCAAGACGAATGGGTTTAATATCAACCCGAACGGAGCACGGGCTATCGCAACCCAATGAATTATTCATTTTCGGATTCAATACCAGCCTCCATCTCTCATTGACCCGCAGCTCTGATGGGCACGAGGTGATGGAGAGGACGGGGCAAGCGGTCCCGACGGGTTTTTGGGTACAACGAAGAGCAACGTGGATTCGTGCCAGCCAGGAGCTCGGCACCAAATCCCAACCAGCAAACACATAACACGGCAAATCGATACAGAAAACCTCCCTTCACCTCATGGGGGGAACGACCCCCCTGTGACTGACGGTAAAACACAGCGGCAATCTCTTCGGGCCTCGAGATGCCCCTGATGAACACCGCGCTCTGTCTGCACCTCCTACAAGCGCCTAAGTGCCGATAAAAGCCGGGATTAATGAGTCCCTGAGCGGCCCTGAGCTCGGCTGTTAGCACAGACCCGCTCCGGTCTAACAGCCCCATGATGGGCACAGCCGGTGTCCCAGGGGTGCTGGGAGCTCAACAATCCAACCCTCTTCTTTTCCCCACTGCTGAGAAATTAAGCCCATTTTCTCAGCCTTAAAATACCGAGGGATTTTTTAATTTCTTTTTTTTTTCCTTTCCTTGGTGACAGTTCCCGCAGGCTCATTAAGTGGCTCATCTCAGGCTGACGAAGGCTTTGAGACAATGTCAGGAACACATGGCTCCCGGCAGTGTCCCGGCGAGGCAAAGCCAGCGGGAGAGCACGAGCCCTTCGACGGTGCAAAGACAAAGAGAAAACCCAACAAATTATCATTTCTAAGCCTCGCAATGTGCCACCTCCTGCCTGTAGACCTTTGGGAAGGGCTGCAGTGGGCTCAGTTCTTCCCTCCTGGTCTCCGAGATCCATGGGGATACGAGGAGAAGCTTTTTGGCAAAAAGGTGCACACAAGCTCCCAAGAAGCTGGAGTCTAACCCCAGGTCGGATTTTTCACTCGGTGCGGTGAATTTTCCAAAGTCCTAACGAGGAGAGGCAACACAGCCAGAGACATCGCCATGGGACAGAAAACTCAGCAATTCCCCAAAGCACAGGGGTCTGCTGGGTGCAGCTTTGGTGGCATGAACGCATCATTAGTGTTTTGGGGGTTGCACAAGAAGAAGAAACAAAAAAAGCCACAGAGACAGGTCTAACACCAACAGGTTTGCTCTTGTGCCTCCCGTGTCCTGCTGTCCCTGTCCATCTGTCCTGCCCAACAACAAGAGCCGGGTAGATGCAACATGCTCCTCCCAAAGCACCCAAGACCTTGGCCACGTCCACCACCCCAGCCAGCGGCAGGTAGAAAGGTCAACACCACCAAAAGCTGCCGCAGTTTTACATTATCACTGTTTCTCTACATTTCTGGCAAAACGACATTATTTCCCAATGCCAGTCTTTAGCTAAAATGATTATTTATGTTTTTTCCACGATGAGAAAATGTCGTTTTGCCATAAAACCATGTGCGCTTTCCGTTTGTTTAGTCAACAGCAGAGGAACGTCTCGCCAGAAATGCTCGGCTTTGCGAAGAGCCCTCCCTCCAATGGAGCATCTCAAGGACTCAGAGGAACCCACTGGTGATTCTGCTCGATATGAAATCGTACAGACACTGGTGGTTTCCCAGTTTATGGAGCCCTGGCATGGAAGGCATCACCAGCCCCACCCTGACAAGGTGGGAATGTTTATTTTCACAGTGAAAACTAACACAAGCTCCCAGGTTTAAAGCAAAAGAACCAACCAGTTTGTCCACAGCTTGAATCCCAGGCTTGCTATTTGCACGTGTCTGGAATTACAGGCCACCATGATGGCCACCCCAAAGAGCATCACAGCCAAGCCTGGTGCCACCTGCACCATAAGAGGTCCAAGTCAGACCTCCTCTTGACACGTCCTTCCCCAAAATCTGCCCTAAAGCACTTTAACATAACCCTTTGAGCTTCTCCTCCTTCCCAATCCTTCCTCAACCTGGTGGTGCCTATTTTCTATTTGAAAAGCACCAACAAAACCAGGTTAGTTTCTCATGCAAAAACCCCTCTTTCTTCCAAGCAGTGTGCAAAAACAACACCTTAATTTGAGAGAGGAGAAGGAATGGGCAGCAAGTCAAGATAACAGAAAAAAAAATTTAAAATCCTCCAACGGTATTTGGGAAATATTCATCAGAACGGCGAACGGAGATGAAAAGCAGCAAGTGCCATTTCCATATTCATAAGCCCGCGCTGCAGAGGACTCCAGCAGGCAGCAGCACCCTGGCGGTGTGGCTGGGGAACCCAAAATAAAACAACAAAAAAGATCATTTCCAATTAATGCCAAGAAGCAGAGCAGCTCCGCTGCAGCCGGGCCCGACGGCGGCCGCCCGGCTCCCGCAGCTTGGCCGGGGAAATAACGAGGCAGATGAAAGCGGCTCGGGCGGCGCTTTGAAGGCAGCGGATCAGACGGGAGGTTCCCTGCGAGCACCGGGGTCCCGGCCACGCTTTGGCCGCTCGCCAAGAAGCCATGGGTTGCCCACCGCTCCCAAATCCCGCTCCCCAGAGCAAAACCGCGTCAGGGCACGTTCAGAGCCAGTCTCAAAACGGCTGTTTCCCCAAAACAGCTCGTTTGAGGACCAACAGTTTTTTAAGCTGTCATGGTTTAGCCTGAGTTAGTAATACAACCATGACAGCCGCTCACTCACCCCCTATCCCTCCCAATACGGGAGAGAATCAAAAGTGAATGGAGAAAATTGTATTGAGATAAACACAGTTTAATAAAACAACAAAATACTAATACGCTACTAGTAAACATATATATATAAACTAGAAATAAAAAATACTCAAGGCAATTCCTCATGAACTCTGTCCACCACTCAGCAGCCGGTCCCAGGGAGCCGCACTCCAGTCCCAAAAAGAGATAAAAAGGCAGAAAGACTCAGAGGCCTCTGCAAAATGGCAAAATGCTGAACTAAATGTCCCAAACCAACAAAAATGTCCCAACTCCAACAAAACAAGCGAAGGAAAAAATGCATGCAAGAGAAAACACCTGAGAGAGAGAGCTGGGAAGGTCCCCAGCTCTTCTTACATATGAAGTATGATGCTAATGGCATGGAATACTCTTATTGATCAGTCTGGGTGTCAGTCCAGCTCTGCCTCATCCATCCCCCCTTCCTCAATGCCTCACACCTGTGGGCAGAGCACTCAGAACATCCTTGGCTTTCAGGCATTAAAATTAAAAACATCAACTCTGTGCTGGGGTGTTATCTCTTGTTCTCAAACCAAGTCCAAATAATGAGAGTGCTACCGATGAAAAGGAAAGGTTTCTAACTGCATGAAGAATATTAATTCATTTTCAGTCAAACCAGCACATAAGCAAAGCTTGAAGACAACAAGAGCGTTAGCCAAGGCCAAGCTTACCTTTGCAGGCCACGTTGTTCTCCGGCTCGTAGCCAGCCTTGCAGGTGCAGCGGCCGATGGGGACCATCCACTCGCCATCCCCGTTGCAGTACAGTTTGATGGGCACGTCCACCTCCTCGGCGTTGGGGATGCAGGTGCCGCGGGCGGTCACCAGAGAGGTGCTCTCCGCTCCTGTCATCGTCTCTGGGAAGATGGCGAAGTTCTGCACCACGCTGGGGCACTTCTTGAAGAAGACCCTGACAGACAGCAGAGACATGCAAGCCCCGTAGTCCTGGAATGCCAGGTAGAAGCCATTGCGGGTCAGGGGCCCGAAGCTTCTCACTTCTGTGTTCACCTTCATCAACCTGCCACCAAAGTCCACCTGGGAGAAGCTCTCGTCAGCAGCAATGGTGTCCACTTTGAGGTAGGGTGCCTCTGTCCAGAAGGTGGACTTCTTGGTGGCAATGACAGAGTCCGTCTCGTAGTAGTAGAGGTTGAAGGTCTCCTTGCAGGAGCCGGGGACATTGGGGAGGCTGCTGCAGTCCCGCACTGTGAAGCGCATCTCGGTGTAGATGCGATGAGCCCCGCGCCTGTTGATGAAGGTGGTGAGGAGCCAGTTGTTCTGGTTGGGCTCGAAGACGTTGCACACCTGGTAGGTACGGATGGTGTTGAGGTTTTCGTCGTAGCCGCTGACTTCTTCCCACTGCGGAAGGAAGGGAGAAGAGATGAGAAGGGGGCAGGTGGACCGGTGGTGACCCATGAGCTCACCCTGCACAGGGCAGGGCTGGAAGGAGAATCCCAAAGCCCTAAAGGGGACTAGGAACATGGTCATGGACACACAACTCATGCAGAAACACCCCTTGGGCCAACATCAGAATAAATGCTCATCCTCTTGCCCCTGCACACCTCTCCCCACTGATGCTAAAACATCTTTTCCACGTGGGCAACCACCTTAGTTGCCCTGAGAAGATGTAAAAATGAGATGAAAGCTGGTCTGGGCACCCCAAGATGGGAAGGAAAGCAGTACATGGGACTACAGCTTCATTAGAGCCCAACCAGTATGTGGGCTGGAGAGCAAGTCTGACCCCAGGCTCTCGGCATGACAGGATCATTTCCCCTGGCAAAGAAAACTAACTAAATAAAACATTACCGCCACAGAGAGAGGGAATATAGATTTGCAATTCGATTTATAGAAGGGCATTAATATAATCCAGGCTACAATTTCAATTAAGGGACAGCGGCAAACTGTGAATAGTCTATGATGGCATTAGAGTCCTACAGACAGATTTACAACCTCATAATCCATTCATTTTAACTAATCCATGTTTACAGTCTCCTCATAACAGCATTATTCATATGGCAATCTTTAAGCAGCAAGCTGAATATCATGCATAATTTCCAGGAGCGACGCTATAGCAGCACTTGCATTTATTTGTGCTTATGTGGGGACACAATGGCAGGGGGGTGACACTGATCTGCCCCGGGGTGTTGAGTCTCCCCAAAGAACTGATGCACCACAACCAACCCTACAACCAGACCTTGCCCTCTTCCATTTTCTGTTCAACAACCACCTTCCTCACCTGGCTTCTCCCCTGGAAAACCGCAGCCCTGATCGCAGGTTTTTGTTTTGTTTTCAAAGCAGGGTTCTCTACACGCTGCCAACAAGCGCAGCAGAACGTTTGCTCTCAGGTCCACCTCCTCAGCTCCGCTCAGTTTAAGCAAAGATCAGAGCTCAAGGTTGCACGCTGTTGTTGAGCAATGTTTACCAGAGCAGCAATCAAACCTCGCGCATCCAGCTGAGCGTTCTCCTTTCTCATCCCACGCTGCAAAAGAAACCCTCTCCACCCTGGGTAAGATGTGTGGATTCAATGCCCTTTTCATTACCAGACGCCTTTTCAGATCAGGGTCCTTCCCAAGCGAGGAGGTTGCATTGTTTCTATTCCCACATGGGCTTTGAATTCCGCCCTGCCATCCAATTAACGTCAGACGAGTTCTCTTCCAGCGCTCGTGAAAAGCCACTTGGAAATCTCGTGAGGGTTTGGGGCCGGATCCTGATGCCTCCTTGGCTTGAGCGCTCCTGCAACCGGGCACTGAAGAGCAGCAGGTCCCCATGACTGAAAGCCCCCCGGTTACATCGATGCTCTAACAGTGACAAATGCATCACTTTGACAAGATCCCGCTAAATAATTCACAGAGAGCTGGGGATTAAGACAATGTTTTCCTCTATCTCCACTGAGATTTAAAGCACGCCCAGCGAGGAGAGCAGCGGGAGAGCTCAGGTCCCAGTCCCTGGGGAGCACACCAGACATGGTGATGATCTGCAAACCCTCCCTGGACAAGCCTCACGCAAATATTGGCCGTTACCACCAGACAAGCCAAGGAACAGCACAAATCTGCCCTCAAATATTTGTTGTGAACAGGACAAACCCTAAAACCCAGTGCTGCAACTCGTAAAGACCACTGCATGCCTGGAGCGAGAGGAAGATATTGCTGATTTTCAGCTGGCATCCAGTTTACTCCAAAACCTGCCATAGCTGGGACATGGTGCCTGCAGGGGGGGTCGCTTGGGGAGTCCAAATGCACTTTAAGATGCTCCATATCCACCCATCAAAGCACCTGGCACTACTGAAAAAAGCCCAGTCCACAAGCAAGGGGACTTCACAGGGGAAGTCGTACTCCAACATGCACTACAGACTAACTCTGTCTTTAAATAAAGGACCCGGTATTTCAAAATACTTTGTGGAAGATCTAACATACACTCCTGTAAAGGAGAAGACTCACCAGTAACTCTGAGAGGAGCAAGAGACAGAGGATTAATGTCCCATCAGCACACAGACAGGCTTAGGTCACCCTGCAAGGCAGGGCAGGGTCAGGGATGGGGAGCTGGGATGCACAGAGGGATGCACACAGAGGGATGCAGGGATGCGCACGGAGGGATGCAGGATCCACAGAGGGTTGCAGGGATTCATGGAGTGACACAGGGATGTGCAGCCGGATGCAGGGATGCATGTGGAGGGATGCCCAGAGGGATGCAGGGATGCACAAGGTGATGATGCAGGGATGCACAGGGGGATGCAGGGATGTGCACGGAGGGATGCGCAGAGGGTTACAGGGATGTGTGGAGTGATGCAAGGATGCACAGAAGGATGCAGGGATGCACACAGAGAGATGCAGGGATGCACAGGGGGATGCAGGGGATGCACATGGAGTGATGCAGGGATGCGCAGAGGGATGCAGGGATGCACATGGAGGGGTGCCAGATGGATGCAGGGATGCACAGGGGGATGCAGGGATGCGTATGGAGGGATGCAGGGATGTTGGCTGGGAAGAGGCTTCGCTCTGCTGCTCCGCAGAGGACAAGACTGCTGTGGCCTTACAACACAAGCTCCCTGTCTGCCTTGCCTGGGCTGTCAGCAATAGCAGCTGCGGGCAGCTATTCACGCAGTCCCTCACATTTTGCCAGCATTTTATTTGGGCCCAGATTTTTCTCAACACAATTCAAGGGCCTCTGGTGTGCCTGGAAAGGATTTTTCACCCGCTGCGTCTGTGGTTCAGCTCTGGTGCCGCTGTGCAACCTCATTTCTCTGGAGGACCTGGCCAAGACAGTCACGGCCTAACAAAGCCAGGGGCTGGCATCCTTCCCCATTTTGTGCCACGTCCTGGAGGCCACAGGGACAGTCCCTGTGGCTGTCTCCATCCCTGCCCGTCCCACCACAATGCCCATCCATCAACCCGCATCCCTCCCACCACTGCTCCTCTCCCCACCAACTCCATCTCTCACTTTCTCTGTCAGGGGAATGTGAGTCAGGTTATTTTATGCTTCCATTCCTCAAAGGCTCGTATTATATAAAAAAAAGATGTTTTAAGTGCCTCAGGGTGTTTTGTTCCTCATTACTTCATAAAAGTGACATTAATAGCCAGGGAAGAGCACTGCCGAGTGCAATTACGGATGATGTTCCAGGTATGAAAGCTGTTTTGAGCTTGCTAATGTTTCCTAATTACAAGCCTTTTGGCACAGGGAGAGGGAAGGCGTGAGAGAAGGGACAGAGAGTGGTGACAAGGCCAGACCCTTCACTTGGGAGAAGGACAGGCAGGGGAGAGAGAGCATAGGGATGGAGAAAAGCTCCATTTTCACCAAGATCCCAGGACGCTGCTGCTCCTGCTGTGAATTCCCCAGCTCCCCAGCAGCATTTCAAGAAGAATAACATGAACCTCGCAGGATGACGTTTGGATCAAGGGGCACTTACCCCCGATGGAGGGTTGGCGGTCCAGCCCAGCTCGGCCGTCGCCGTCCGCGTATCCATCAGGGTTTCTGAGGAAACACAAGAAAAGCAAAGCAGATTAGTTTCTCCCCATGTTTTTGATGACGTTATAAGCGCAGAGCCACAGAAAAACATTCGGTTGCCTTCAGGGAGCACACATCCGACCCTTGGAGTTGCTCAGAAATAAAGCAGCAGGTGCCCTAATGCATCTAATGAACCAAGGGCAAGACAAGAGTCTACGAGCTGTACCACAGCTGACTCTTCCCTACTTTCATTCTTTAAAAAGTAAAAGGCGGAACACACGACAAGAATAACGGCGAGAGTAACAACATATAGAAACAGATGGGGAAAAATCCTCCAGGTTTTATTTATTTGTTTGCAGCAAGCAGACATGCAGATTGATTTCCTCGATTCCCATGTCTCAACCAAACAGGGGATGTGTCACCGGCGGCTGGCACGGCCGAGCATCCCCCGTTCCGCCATGGTCCCAGGTACTCAGGGCAGTTTTGCAGCACCAGGAAAAGGGGCCCAACCAGAGAAATAAAGGTCAGGAAATAAAACTCAGCCCAGGAACACAAGCTGCCGCCGGACGGCTGCTTTTAATCTCTCCACACCCAATCACGGTGATCACAAGCGGGAAATGAGGCTCCTATTAATCTTCCCCACCCCTCCCTTTGCCGCTGGAGGAGCACGACCGGAACTCCCTGCCCTGGCACCAGCAATAAACCTTCCCCCCTCCCAAAATCGACCACACAGCCTGGCTCCCTGGGGTGAGCAGAGGCCAAAGAGGGAGCAAAAGGCTGCAGGGGGGCTTGCAAAGCTTCTGCACCCCTAAATCGGTCCTGGGATGCTGCTTCAAAGCCCCCAGCCTGTTGCAGATGTGCTATGCGGGGTGTTTTGCACGGGACATCCAAACCTCCAGTAAGTTTCTGCCCCCCCCCCCCCCCATCAAGCCTTCCTTCCCTTGCTAACAGCCACGCGCCTCATTACACAACCATTAATTAAACCCCCTTCAAATGAGCAGGCAGGCGCGCCCATGCGCAAATCGGTGCAAAGGTGGAAGCGAACGGCCAGGCAAACATCTCCCTGTGGGGTTATGTGGGAGGGATGCCCAGAGAGCCCCCCAAATCCTTGGCATTTCTCCCTGTGGAAAGCAGGGTATCCTCATGCTGTGCAGGGGAAACTGAGGCAATAAGCAAGGACAGACCCAGCTACAGGAAAGTCCCTTCTTGCAAGGGTCGGTTCAGACAGGATTTTCGCTCCATCATCTCCCTTCCTGTCCCGTGCACTTACAGCTTCCTTCCCTGGGCGTTGTTTTTTGGCTTTTTTGGTGGGGCGATGACAGAGGAATGTTAGTGTTGATAAAATACGGCTGCGGTGCAGGACGGTGGCACGTGAGGATTGGCTCTGCTCCAAGTGCCACCGCTCCCCTCCCAAAATCTCACCCCGTCCCTCCCAAAGGCTCCAGAATTGGGAAACAAAGCAGGAAAGCGCAGCAGCAAAGCCGGCATGGCACCGACACCTCCCGAAGCAAGAGGCTTCAAAATCACTAAATAAATAGAGAAATACATGAATAAATTGGAAAGAACCACAGAGAAGCTTTCACCACGGAGCTTTCCTGAGACACAAGGGAACCGTGTGGCCGGTGGCCAGGGAGGTCACAACTTGCAGTTTCCACCGCAGATGCATAGAAATACATCAACAACTCCAGATGTTGCTGAAGGAGTTTGCCAAGCAAAGGAAAAAGATCCGAGAGCCACCCACCGTTAAAAACCTGACCCTCTGCAGAACATCTCCTGCCTTGGCTCCCAAGGACTGTGCCACAAACAAGAGCAGCCATAACCTGGCAAAATAGCGTGGTTTGGTTGGGGTTTTTTTAATGAAATAAAACAGTTAAATCTCCCTTACAGCTCATCTTCCTGCTGAGCTCACCCAAACCCCACAACTGCAGTGGTTCTGGCACTAAAAGGACTGGGCTGAGCAACTTCCCATTGACCTCCAATGTTTCCTCTCGGAGGAAACCTTGGGTTTTACTTCATTTTCTGTGACTTTGGGGGAAATCCCACAGGGACAATCTACGGCTGAGGCTGCCGAGCACCCTCTTGCAGCAAGGGGAGGGTTTGCAGACACCGGAGTCCCTCGCCCCAAGATCCTGCAGAAAAAGGGGGGACACTATGGGGCTCCCAACACCCACATCTCCATCTAGGGGCTGCAAAACACCAGTGGGGGGACAAAGGGATCACCCCCAACTCCAGTCAGCCATCAGCTGGAAGAGGGCAAACGAGTGGCAGGCAGTAAAACCCCTTTGCTCTGCACGCTAACAAAGGGATTAACACGGACCAGAGCCTGAGCATCGTTAATCGAGCAGAGAAGTTGCACAGACACCTTGCGCTTCTCCTACATCCTGCTGCGAGGACCAGCCCTCATTATTTGGCTCTGGGTATTAATTAAAGCCCCCTGCCTTGCCTGCTCAAGGTACCGCTCCTGCCAGGATGCTCAGGGGATGCTCTGATCATGCGGATGCCCAGGGGATGCTCTGATGGGGAAGGAGATCAACGCACTCCCTTAGAGGAGATTTTGGGACCTGAGGCTGCACCAAAGGCAGCGGACCAGGCTGCGATGGCTGCAGCCCTCGTTAGGGAGAAGATGAGCTCTGCTACGGCAAGCTGAGCTCTCTCAGAGTGAAGAATCTTTAGCTGTATACAGTAGATTTTCTTTAATGGACACATTACTTTAAACTAAGCCTTTGCCATCTGTTCCAGTCCCTAATTATCAATACAAAACAAACGTCTACTCACAATTACACTCATAACGAGTAAAGATGCCAGCAATTAGAATGCACCAGCACCCTCACCGCCGAGCAGCGCGTCCATCTGTGACAGCGCCGGCGCGATGCAGGCGGGAGGACCCGGGCACAGGGATGCGAGATGCAGCCGATGCTCGCGGAGGGATGAGCTGCATCCCAGAGGAGCAAAGGGTGGGCTGGTATCATGCAAGCAGCAAGGGGAACATAAGATATTTGGGGTGAGAGTAGCCAGGCGTAGAGCAAGGCAATGCAGGATCCACCACAGGAGCCATCGTTTCACATCAGATGATGCCACCTTGCCAAACACTCTCCCCAAGAGGATTTAAGGATTTCAACCCTTCCGAACCACCCCAAAACAAAGCTGAGCTTGTTTCCCAAAATCCCTACTCTGAAAGCAAGTTCCAGACCTCCCCAGCATGGAGGGCTCCTGCCGAGTCCCACCATGAGAATATGTGATTTCTTGCCAGCAAGAAGCGAGCTCTGGCTATGGGCAGAGAGAAACAGAGGCAAGGAGGCTAACCTTCTTGTCATATGGAAAGAAACAGATATAACAACAAATTTTCTGCTTGGGGAGGCCATGAAGAAACTTCTGCTCCTTAAGAGATGCCTTGGGGACACGGTCCCTCTCCCAAAGCCAGCGAGCAGCAGCTCTCGCTCCTGCAAGAAGATAACGGCAGGAGCCAGCCGCAGGCACTCGAAAGCAAATGCTTGGGCATATGTAGAGAGACGCAGGCATGCCTAAGACAACCAAGAGGAAAGAGACAGAAATTAAGCAAAATAAGGAGAGAGAAGGCTTGCTAACAACAGATGGGAAGAGGGAGATTTGGCAAGGATGCCAGCTGCTGGAAATAAGCCCCCCCGCCCCGAGATGCATGGGGAGTGTGCGTGTCGATGGCCAAACCTTCAGAGGGAGAGGGGAGACAGAAGGGAATCAGGGGACAGAGGATGCTCCATGGGTGGTTTCTTGAGACTGATCCGATGATGCTGAGCAAGCAGCAATGGGTTGAGGGCAAGGTCCAGCCCCTGGGCAGTGCCAGCCCCATAGCACAACTTTCTGAAGGCAAACAACAGCAAGACTTTTTCCCTCCATAAGCAAAGCACCGTATTTCCCCCCGTATTTCCGTACCGTATTTCATGCTCATAAACGCCAAGCTTTCTCTCTACCCCCTCTTTCTCTCGCAAAAGCTTCAGCAAAAAATCAGCCCAAGGCAAGCGCACAGCTTGGGAAGCTTCTGTCCAAGTTTGGTGACATTACCGGGGAAAGGGAACAATAGAGAAACAGAGCCAAGACGCTTTATTACAAAGACTACTGCTAAGTAACATTAACCACTATGATGCCACGAGCTCTGCCTCCCCCCGGCTGCCGTGGCTTAAAGCCGAGTCCAGATCGCATCACGCTTTTCATCACCGCTACCCGTGGTTTGCATCACACCGCTCGATGCCAACGCAAAGAAAGTCCCGCGGGTGCCGGGGGAATAATGTCAATTTAAAATCTTATGATTGCCTATAGATGTAGGGGTCCAAGCACACACCAGGAGGCTGCCCGAATAGCCCCAGGTTGCTCCCCATGACCGTGCTTCCAACCAAAACATCTAAGGTTTCAATAAACCCTGAACTTGGGGTGAAGCCGAGAATAAGCAGAAACATCAGATCCGTGTGGTGATGAGCTGCTGGGTGCACATCCCACCCCCAAAAATTCTCTTCTACAGAGGTTTCCCCATCGGGTTCCTGTCCCTAAGTGGGATGGAGCATCGCTGCTCACCCCGGTGCCATGAACGTCGTGACATCTCCAGAGGGCTTAATGACGGCGTTGGAGAGGCAGGTAAAGCAGGACCAGCCTCTTCCTTTGATAAGCCCTGATGCTCTTCACAGCTACCCGAGAGCTGCCGAAAGCGCCGCTGACAGTGTCTGCACGCTTTCAATCAAAAATATTACAGCAACAACTAATTACGTCCCATCATTCCCATGGCTCTCTGCCTTTAATGGTGGATTTTGCTGCTACAGAACGAGGGTGAAACTGCTCTGGAAGTGCATAACGAGCTCTCCCCATCAATCTCCCGCAGGTTCGTTATGAGGAATTACCCGCCGAGTAACAAACCCAGTTGAGAAGGGAGAGGATGCGCTAAACAACAATAAAGCGAGTCAACACAAAATATGTATTTTAAAGGGAAACGCTGATGCTTTGGGGTCTCTATTAACCTTTTGGGTGAGAGAAGCAGCCATGCCCGCTCTGCAAAGACATCTCAGGCATGACACCACCAGCCAGCGGGAGAAGACCTGTAGTGGCCAAAAAAACACCCCGCTTTCCATTGGAAAAGGAATTTATAGATAGATATATATATATATATTAGCCAAGGCCGAGCGTGCTGTGTGGATCTGCAAGGGGATGCATTAAGCTGTGGCCGCACAGCACAGCCCTGGCCCTCCTCCGGGATCCCCCGTCAATGCCATGGATTTCATGAAGATGCATCACAGCAGGGCAGGCAATAACTTAATGAAGCTCAGATTTGGGGGGGGGGGGGGGGTGTTTGCTCAGCAACTATATAACAACTTTATCAATAAGCCGCTGCCTGCTGTGACTGCCGGATGAAAC